>NC_069659.1:232610984-232914015 GCF_027244095.1 Hemicordylus capensis | reverse complement strand
TGTTACATTCATCACTGCAGCAGCATCACTTTTATTCAAAATCACTGCAGCAGCATCACTGGTTACCAGTCCATGTCCGGACTAGATTCGAAGTACTGGTCTTGTTCTTTAAAGCCCTACATGGTTTGGCACCAGAGTACATATGGTCCATATGAACCTGCAGGGCATCTGTTTGAAATCTCAGGCCCTACGCATGGCCCCACCACTAACGGAGAACTGGTTGGCAGGGACTAAAGTCAAGGCCTTTTCCATTGTGGCCCCTCGACTTTGGAACACTCTCCCAGAAGAAGCTTTGTCATGCTCCCTCCCTCAGTGTTTTAAAAAATAATTAAAAACATCTTTTTAGAGAGGATCTTTAATGTTTTATCCACTGCTTTTATCAGGTAGATTTCTTAACTTTCTACTTATAACTTTTAATTTGAAACTTTTAAAATTGGTAACTTTAAAATGTAGTTTTAGCCTGTTTTAATTTTTTTATTAATTTTTTTAAAAATTGTTTAATGTTGTGAGCTGCCCGGAGCAGTAGTGTATTGGAGGGATGGATTATAAATATTGTAAAGAAATTAAATGAGTACATTATTTTTTCTAACAGGCAGAACTTCAATAGATGTAACTATTCCTAGCACAGATATAAAGACCAGAGTTCCACCCAATGGTTAGTGTTTAGCAAGAACCTTTTGTAAGCAGAAATGGAACTAAGCATTATGCTATTTTTTGTTTTGATTAGAACTGAATAAGGGAATTATTAAGCCACTATGCTTCCTTGGCATAAAAATGAAGCTGTATATGTAAATAAAAACACAAAATACCTATATTCCTATTGCCTGAAGGGAGGAGGATTGGAAGATTAAAATGTCCTAGTTAGGTGTTATTAGCTGTTTTAGCTAATATTTTATATTGGTTTGATTATTGAACTTGATTAATTTGGGCTGGTTTGGAGAGAGAGTTTCAAACATTGGTAGAGTAAAGATGAGCCTAGACCATGAAATTTTAAATTTTCATGGTCTAGGCTCATTTTAATTCAAAATTTAATCGCATTCTGGAAATGCACAATCAAGGGGATTTTGTTCAGTCTCCTTTTTCAACACAGAGATAAGAGCAAAAAATGCTTTAAGGGCAAAGACTGGACTCACTCCAAAATCTACTGAAGTCAGTGAAGAGATACTTGTGTTCATTGCCCTTTGGCTCAGATCCATGGTAAGCTAATGAAAGTTCATAACACACCAAGCACTGTGTTTCAGTTGCTAGACCACATATTACTGTAGTTTTATTATGTCTTTTTAGTGTGCAAATAGTATTCATTCTACACCTGTCCACTTCTTTGCAGATTCAAATAAGTCAGTAAAATCCAAATTCTGAGAGTTGGATGCAAATATAAAACCAGGGATATATTTTTATTTACATATATTAAATTTTGTCTAAACTACAAAGCGACAAAGCAGACCTGGCTGAAAAATTAAAATGGCAAAGTAGGTTTTTAAGTTAATATTGTTGTAACTTAGCTGTCTGAAAAGAAGGAGAGAGAATACTATATACTAAACATTGCCAAATTGCAGTGAAAACACGACTTTCTTTTACGCTGGTTGGAGCAACAACCATCTGAAGAATAGGTACACTATCCATAAGAAAGCTAACAACTGTATATCAAATAAGCTAAGCCAGCTAATTAAATTAGCTCAGCCAGGTAATGCTGTGAATTTCAGATTCAGACCCATCCAAGGATTTCTATGGATTTTCTATAACAAGCTGAAATTCTTTTCTCTGATCCTTAGAATGTTTTAATGAAAGATGCAATCAGGCTGTTCTCATGAGCAGCCTAACCCAGGATAGGGCAGCTTTTTGCCCCAGCCTTTTACCAAGGTTAAGAGTGCAGTTGTGCCAACTGTGGCACTGGGGTTGTGTGGGTGCTCGGGCTGCTTCCAGCCTGAGCACGCACAGAGACGGGCACCTAGAGCACCCATCTCAAGGACGTATTCCTCAATGCACCATGCTTGGTGTGTGGTGCATTGTGGGATACATGGAGGCTGGGATGATGCATCCTAGCCTCTGGAGAGCTGCACTGTGTGCAGCAGCACATATCATCTGGGAGCACAATCTGCACTCCCAGCAGCTTTACCTGGAACATCTGGGGGAAAGGTAAGTTATGTTCAGCCTTCCGCTCGCCCTCCCTCCCTGCCCCCCAGTCATGTGAATAACCTTAATATATATTAAGCAGACTAAATAAAAGTAAATATATGATGTGCCAAAATTAGAGACAGAAAGTGTACCAAAACATTAAGGAAATAATTGAGGGATGTAGAGTTATAAAAAGTTCATTAAATTATTTTCAGAGAATGTGCATAACCCAGCCAACATGCATATGGTGCAGTGTCAAGGCCTTTGGATAAAATCTGCAGAATCAAATGGTCAAAATAAGTGGGTTTTTGTTTTTAATTGACCCACATCAAGCTGCAGGTTGTATGTTTCAGTGCTTTTCCACCAAAAATAAATAAATAAGAAAACTGGTAAAAGTAAAGTGTGCCATCAAGTCTGTGTTGACTCCCGGCAAACACAAAGCCCTGTGGTTGTCTTTGGTAGACTACAGGAGGGGTTTACCATTGCCTTCTCCCACGCAGTATGACATGATGCCTTTCAGCATCTTCCTATATCACTGCTGCCCGATACAGGTGTTTCCCATAGTCTGGGAAACATACCAGTGGGGATGCGAGCTGGCAACCTCTGGCTTGCTAGTCAAGTCAACTAGCTTTCTCTTTGAGATGCAGTTTTTCTATATGCAGAGGTATTGAGCCCTTTCTCACAATTAGTGAGAAAGGGCTTGGGGCGCGCAGGGAGGGAGGCTGTAAAAACTTACCTCCCTCACAGACGATTGCCCCATTTGTGCTGGGCGCATGATCCACTTTCCCCAGCAATGCGGAAAGTCAGGGACTGGGACGCGTCACCCTGGACATCCCCTAATACATCGCCTGAGTGTGGGGTGCACTGTGGGTATCCCCCAGGGCTGGCTGGGAGCCCCACAGTCTCCCAGCCCTGGCTGCAAGCAGCCAGTGCTGTCAGACAGTTTTAAAAATGGGGCTAAGGAAGCGCTCACTCCCTTAACACCATTTAAGAGGCTGGCCTTTTTGGCGGGTTTGCTGCCATACCGACAGGAGCTATGTGGCTCCTGGCAGTTCTTACACTCAGCCAAGACCAGACCTGGCTTTCCTTGCCTGGTTTTGGCTGATCATAAGAACAGCCTCATTTTCTGTGAGGTAAGAGAGCATTCAAACATGTAAGCTACTCACCTGCAGCCTGAAAAGCTTTACAACTTGATTTGGCTTTTTGTATAAACTTGCCCTCAGTGTGCCAAGAGGTTTCTGAATAACCGAATCCCTAGCCAGGTAATAGTCCAAATAACTCAGGGTATGTGAAAAACAGCAGCTTTGTTTTTCAAGACAATGGACAACAGTGCAGACATTGTTGAGACATTTCTTTGTTGAAGGAGTTTTATCATTAAGACAAACAACAAACCAAGAAAGTAGATATCAGTTTCTGCCCTAAATATAACAAAGATGTACATTAGCAGCAACTGTAGAGCTGATTCTGGGCAATATACCTGACAGCAGAGCTTTTTTGCTGAACTTGTTACTTTTTAAAAGTGTTTTCTTATTAGAAATTACACTAATCTGTAATTAGACTGTTTTAACTAATTCTATAAGGACACAGCTGTGGAAACAGCTGTAGCAGCATAACCACAGACTAATCAGTCTGCATTTACAAATTTGACATAATGTAAAATAAAAGGTTGCAGACTAGGTCTGAGGCTAGTATATTACCAACAGAAGTGCGCTAGTTACAGGTCACAGCCATCCCCCCACCCCTACCAGTAATGCACCAGGAAAAAGATGTAATGTTTTGTAATGACATGACATTGCTTCTTGTCCTGGTGCATTCTAGAGTACACAGTGGAGGGAAAGGTGGCAATTTGAAATGCTTCCAGTGTGCCTCCTTTTGGGGCAGCAAATTTCTTTGAGAAGAGCTAGATCAGCAAGATCACACACACACTGATAATACTTGATGCAATGCCGTTACGATGCGGCATTGAATCAAATTAATATAGATATCAGGGACATAGTTCACTGGAATCATTTCTGATGAAATATATCACAATAGGGACTGTATCAAATCGGATCTGGTTATTGTTTCAATTCAGCACACACTCCTAGTAACAGATATCTGCCTCTTTCTAAATTCCTTGTGCTACAGGGGGAGAACAAACAATTACTGCTACAGTGTTAACATAAACTGAGTGCCAATAGTGCCTTAGTTTACAATCTGCAGTTTACAATCTATATTTAATGTAGACTTCTGAAGTCTACATTAGATATGAAAGGGGCACAGGAGAGAGATATCAGGGATTGACAAATAAGTAATGAGATTATGGGGCAGAGAAGATCAATGGAAAAGCTACGGTATGAGGTTGGGATAATTCAGGAAAGGCCTTGTAAAAGAAGTGGGTCTTCAGAAGGAAATAACCTGTTGCACAGTGGAGGGGAAGCTGTTACAAGTGTAGGGGTGCTGCACGGCAGAAATAAAGGCAAAACAACAAATAAGAAGGGACCCTATAGAACAGTGGGAGTAAGAGAGGCTATAATGGGAGATGAGGCAGACAACATGGTCAGGACTCAAACCAGACACCACTAGAAGGAGACAGCTGACCTGATCAAACCACCAAACCATTTAACTGCAATGTGTACTTTGCACTCACTTAGGATACACAAGTTTCTTCACTTGAAAAATAAGCATTTTTAGTTTATATATGCCTACTCAAACCCCCCCCCCATAACAATGTAACAAGTGCATCTTACTTTCACTCTCTGTGTTGGCAACAGGATGAAAAGTGCAGTCTGGAAGTGTACCATTTGCTGTGGGGGGGGAAATAAATGTAAATTTTCTGGAAAATCCATTCTCATCCAGTAATCCGTGTTAAAAATAAAAACCCTGTTTAGTCATTGTATTTACAAAGAGACCAAATTCAAAGCACAAGAGATTTCTGAAATTTAAATTAATGTAATGCATACATATATGTAGTTCTAGGATTCTGTTTCCTCTTTACTAGCATAGTTTCATCTAAATGCACTGCTGAGCAGAAGGTTTCTTTAGTGACAGGTGTCCCAGCCCCCATGGTGATTATTGCTTATACAAATAGCAGACCAGGATCTAACATGATCAGTGTAACTGGTATAGGCACTGCCCTCGCCTCATTTCTAGTCTGTGCAGCAGCATTCACTATGGGTGAAATTGTCATTTGCACACAGTCATAAATACAACTTTATTTTCCTGTGCTTTGGGCATTTGCAATATAATGTAGTTTTAAGCTGCTTTCTATTGTCACTGCTGTTCATGATATCTCTGGACTCAAAGTTCCAACACCTTTTATACTTGCTGACATCCAGACTAGATTTTTATCAGTCTTCCCTTCCCTCTGCTGTCCGCTATACCTTCTGAAAATAAGTCCCTGAAGATCTCCTGGAAGCACAGTGGATTGCAGAGGGAAAGGGAGATTGGCAAAACTTGCCCCTCCCCCACTGCATGCATGGAACATTTTCTAGCATGCGCAACGGTAGTCTGGATGTTAGCCACTGTTTTCCTCAAATCTTAATTTTTTTAGGAAAGATAGTTTGAATTTGGATATATTTTTGTTTATATATAACACATAGCCATGTTAATCAATTAGACAAAAGATATTTCTTTCAGAGCTGTCATTTTAAGAGTGAGAGTATGCTTCCTGAACCAGCGTGTTCTTCACTCTGAATGAGTAAATAGTTTCACCCATTCAAAATAAATTCTTGCCCTAAAAAAAACCATGAAAAAGAAGGCATTTTTCACCACTGGGGGAAATAAAAAGATGAAAAGTGCCCCTCCTTTGGCTCAGCTCTAATTTTAAACTTTCCCTTTCTCCCAGTTATAATATATAGTTCCTGATTTTTAGTCTAGTTCACGTAATCTAGATTTGTCAGCTTAATACTAGAGAACTATGCTAGAGTAAAAAGGCTATATAATTTTAGATACATCTGCTCTGGGTACTTACCTTTCTGTATATGGAGTTCCATGAAGCTATGAGCTTGTTGCCGCAAATGTGCCTTGTTGTGCTCTACTGCATAGCAGCAGTAGTTCCCACTGTCCTGTAGAGTAAGATTTGCTATGGTAATATAGAATATCCCGTGTTTATCTGTTGAGTGCTTGACCCCATGATGGTTGGTTTGTTGCCCATGAAAGTTTTTCTTGGCTGTGGAGTTACTACTAGGAAGCCCATGGTGCTTCTCTTGTTCATAATGCAACTGTCTTTCTGCGAAGTTGCGGATATGCTTTTTCTGAGAACAGCTTTGGTCACCCTGATGGCTAACATACCAAATGCTGGAAATACTATCATGCTGAACAGCAATGGATCCACTGAACTTGCAAGTCAAGGTAACATTTTGACCTTCAGGGCAGACATAGAGTGAGTAAGGAGCAGTGATTTTGAAGGTGGTTGACTGTGCTATGTGAGGAAAAAACAGAATGTCAGATAAATATTTATAAATGACACAACTTCATTGGTACAATATATCAAGCAGAGAGTAGCATTATTATTCTTGTTTTACAAGAGAGCAAACTGAGGTATAAAAGACTCATAGGATCACATAGCAAAGCATCATGGTGAAGCTGAGTCCCTCCTAGCATCTGAATACTGGCTTCATTAAAGTCTTGCTTCATGTTCTCTTAATATCCAGTTTTACCTTAGACTGATCACAGAATGTTTTTCTTGATAGTCAGTAATATCTTGAAAATCTTCACTCAGGAGCTTAGAACCCAATGTATTTTTTATCCCATGTGTTGAAGTTATGTACATAATTCCAAGCATGTAAGGCTCATGAAATCAATTAGGCTTATTAAATATGCTCCAAGTGGAGATGGGCAGCGGGGGATGGGGGGTGGCACATCAGCAGCATCAGTGGGACTGAATATTTGGGAGAGGATGAACCACTTCCAGTTGAGGAAATTTAGAACATGCATATTTCTAGACCAGCTTGTTGGAATTTATGTCTAGCTTTTGATTATTTCCCACATAAACAATGGCAATAAACCTGCAGTTGTTCATGGCTCCACCCACCCCTAGAGACCAGATTGCTAAGAACTTTTTGTTCGCACAAGACTAAAAATGTTTTTCATTTTTAAATGGTATGCAGAAACTGCTGTGGCTCAGATTTCTTAAAGAAGAAACCTTCATCTGCAGAGTTAAGATGCTGTGAATCATGATAAACAAACACATGCACATAACCTGAATAACTGTACTGTTCCCAGATGAAATTAAGGTGTGGTATCAGAGTTGTTTGGAAAGGTTGTCAATCCCTACAGGAAGATAAAATAGGGTAACATATATATATATATTTCCATGTCGACTGATTTAAATATATGTAGATTTAGAATAGCTCATTTGTTCATTTTTTCAAGCTAAGCTGAAAACAAAAAAGCAGTCAGAGATCAGTCCTATATGTGGACAGTCAGAATGAAAGCTGCACTCGGGTCAATATAGAGAAGCCCTGATGGCATACATTAAGAGAGTGAGCCTTAGAATTGTTGAGGAGTGTGAGGAACATTAAAATCCTCACACAGCAGAGTATGCTCTGGTGATAAATAGGTTTAGCCCAAAAGAATCTTTAAAGATTATCTGGAGACATTCAGCTGAGTAGTTCAAAAAACCAATAAGGATTTATTAAGAAACTAAAACATCACACACGAAGGGAGATATATTGAACAACATACCCAAACAATCACTAGCCTTCAACAACAACTGAACAATTCTAATGGACTCTTAACTGACCAAGGCAGACCTGTTAACATCTCATCATGCCTCTCGTGGCCAAAAAAGGTTACTGTGGCACGAAGAGCAATGCTTTAGAATTCTCACTACTAACTAGAATTACACATTTATACCTCATCCTTTCATACAGCTGAATAAAATTTGGTTCATTCCTTATATGACCACTGTGTTTGGTGTTTTTTTTAAGCAATGGTACTCTTGTTTGCTTTGGAGATTTTAATAAAAAAATTGTCAATAATGCAAAGCTAGTTAAATTTTTTCAGCTTTTTAAATAGAAGTAGTCTAGTATTAACACCACAAGATGTTCTTTTTAACTGCAGCAACATCCTGTTTTTCTATGTTAGATATACCTTTGTTTTAACTTGAAGTTTATTTTTTTCTGTAATCAACCATGAAATAGATGAAGATGATCATAGCTTCTAGATAAGATGGACCTAATGTTCTTTAAGCTTGGTTTTTATCATAAACACATTAGAAACTAATACCATGGAAAGAACATTTGAAATTGGATTCTAAGGGTTGCTAAATATATGTTGGATGGCCAGCCTTTCAACATTAAGGCTCCTGAAACTAATAGTTGTATAAATTAGGGTATTTTGAGGGATGCAGATTTTCAGATCTCTGTAGCACTGTGACATAATTGCTCAGTTTGTTTCTTTAACATAATAAGGTCATTCACATGACCTTAGGGGCTGGGGAAAAGGCAGGAGCCTACCTACCTTTCCCCCACACGGCAATCCAGAGCCAGGGAGAAGGATGCCCAGCTGCCAGGAATCCCACAATGCACCTTGTGAGGAGCATGGTGCATTGGGGAACTTCCTGCTGCTGGGTCACTCCTCTCCCGCCCCCGGCATTATGATCTTGATGGCTGCCAGCAGCCCAAAAGGAGCTGCCAGCAGATTGAACTCATGTACACCTGGGCAGTGAGGTAGGAGGCACCCTCCTATATCACATTTAGCCTGGGTTTCAAACTTGGGCTACCCAGCGGAGGAGTGCCAGGAATGGGAGTGCCAGGATCAACCCTACTGAGGCTAGCACAGCTCTGCCTGGGTTTGACTGATTGTGACAGGAGCCCTAATATGGTATGGTTGGTTATCCCTGTTGCAGTTGTTCAACAGAGAATATCTGGCCCCAACAAAACCACAAGTGCCAGTAAGAATGCCATTATGGGAAAACTGGTTGAGTTAAATAATATCTGCGGCTAATTCATATATAGATATACACATAAAAGAACTGAAAACAGTCTTTGACATATGCTTTCCCTCCCCCACCCCCGGGACACCCAGAGAACCTTTGTGCTCCCCCCACCCCGCTTCTTTCCTTCTTTGCAAAGATTCCCAGCTGGGGTGATCCCAGATGGCCTTCCTGGCATTGAAACACTAAAACAAACAAGTCAAACAAACACATACCAAGGATCTATGCCTGCCAAGACTTGACAGATGAAAAGAGATTATGAACTTTACACTAGAAGTTCAGGCTTGCTCTTTTAGTTGCATCTAAATATTGCATTAAAAGTTGTTTGTAAGTAAGTTGAACTTTGCCTGAAAAACTCAAATCGCAAAAAAATGTGGTAGTCTGTAAGGTGCTGCAGACCCTTTTTTTTTTTTTGCTACAGCAGACAAATGCCTTGTCTTCCAAAATTTTGCATTCAGAGAGCAGTTTTCCTCCTCCCTCTTCCATTCTCAAAGCTTAAGATGTATGAAAATGTTTACATCAAAATATGAAAGTTTCTATTACGCAGAAAGCAGATCTTCACACCTATAGGGAATGCCCAGATAGCAACCTCTCATCCTCAGCTGGAAGTGCTAGAAACATATAAAGGTTATCATGATGTGCAGCATTCCAGAGCTTGACACTGTGCCCCGGGGGCTGCAGTAGATTCATAAGGCAACCCCAAAGCTGCAGAGAATGGGCAGTTGATCAAACAGTGCTACCACAGTTTCTCCCATTGTCGTGAATGGGAGAAACGACAGTAGTGCTGCTTGTGCAACCACCCATTCTCTACAGCATCAAGGCTGCCTTATGTTTCTGCAGCAATCCCAAGGCACAACATTACAGCTCCATTACACTGTGCATCATGTCAGTGAACTTATTTAATTTGTTTTTAGCATGCAAACAGTATGCCCCACCTTGGCACTGTAATTACTGGTGCCCACAGTATGAATGGGCAGGAAACAAGTACAGGATGAAGTCATAGGGATATGCAGACTGTGAACTCGAGCGCACTCTGGATGCCACTGAGATCCAAAAGGTGTGGGAGTCAAAGCACATGGGAAGCTATTTAAGTGAAGCATCTTCCATGCAAGTTGGGTCACTTGTAATTATGCCAGCATTTATTGCCAGACTGGCATAATTCTGACATAGTGCAAATATCGCCCCCATGTCTGGATCTAAAATCAGTAACAATTCACTGAACATTAACCAGCAAATGAGGGGTACGTATGGCTTTGCTGTGTTTCTAGCCATACCCTGCCTCCCTCCAAGCATCCCCGTCTCCTCAAATACACCCAGTGCAACAGGAATTATACAATATCTCAGGGAGCTTCAAAACAAAGTGTGATTTTACTTCCTGAGATTTAATTAAAACTAAATGTCAGATTATGTAAATATCTGTAAGCAAAACAAACATCAGCAAGCAAAACAACTATCAATAATGTGTTTAAGTAAATACAGCAGCTGCACACTGTTATACTGGTCTCCCATTGCAGGGTGATAGAGGAGACCGGGAAGGCTCACCCATGTAGGTTCACCATTGTGCAGCAACTGCGGGATGTTTACATGGATCACTAGAAGCATCTTCACAGCCACTGTGTGGCTAGGCTTACATCATGTGGATTCACCTCTTGAATAGCAAAAATATTTGTTTTTATATTTGTTCAGAGTACTTTTCTGGGATCCTAGACATTTTTCAGGCTAGCTTTGTCTTTCATGTATAGTTCTCCTTGCCCTCAAACTGGAAAAGACCCACTCATTTTGCCAGCTTATGATGATAATGATAGTGGTGATGATGAATTTCTGATGTGATTTCAAATAGCAAGGTGCTTTACACTTTGTGAGGTGGATCAGAGGAAGGATTGACTTGCCCAAGGCCTCAAACAAAATTTAGTGTGTTTTTAATGGCATCATCATGTTTTTAAAACAACTAGCTGACCCGGCACAGAGCATCTGTGCAGTTGTCCACTGAGCCTGTGGCATCCCCCTGCAGCGCTCTCGCTCACTCACTCCCCCCCCCCACAGCACTCTCGCTCGCTCACTCCCCCCCCACAGCCCGCCTGCTCACACGCTCCCCCCACAGCCCACCCACTAGCTCCCCCCGCAGCTCACCTGCTCCCCCGCTCCCCCTGGCAGCTCACCCACTCGCTCGCTCCCCCCACACCCTGCCCGCTCGCTCACTCCCCCCACAGCCTGCCTGCTCGCTCGCTCCCCCCACAGCCTGCCCGCTCGCTCCCCTCGTTGCCCGCTCGCTCTCCCCGCTGCCCACTCCCACCCACAGCCCGCTGACTCATTTGCTCCCCCCTGCAGCCCGCCCGCTCGCTGCCGCCTATTGGCCAAGCTGCAGCCCCCTATCCTCAGAGACCTCCCCACCCGAGCCCTGCTCCTGCTCCTCCCCCCAGGAGCAGCAGCAGTGATTGCCTGGGCCGTTCCTCGCTACTGCCACCACCATGGCCGCTTGTTCCCTTCAGGCCGCTGACAGTCCCAGGCCCATCCCTTGCCTGCCTGCCTCCCTCTGACAATGGCCTCGGTAGCCCCAAACAGCAGCAGTGGCTGACTGGACCCTTCCTTGCTACTAGTGCTGCCATGGCCGCTCATTCCCCTCAGACTGCTGACAGGCCCGGGCCCGTCGCTTGCCTTTCCTTCTGTCTCTCTTTCCCCCTCCCTTCTTTTTCTCTTTCTCTCTCCTCCACTCGCTTTTCCCTACTCTTTCTTCCCCCTCCCTTCATGTTTTTCCCCTCCCTCCCTCCCTCCCTCCCTCCCTCCCTGAGTTAACAGATTTTGTTCATCTTGTTTCCTCATTTAATTCACACAACGGCATCCTCCTTCTCCTGAAGGGGCTCCTCCCTCCCTCACGACACATCTTTTTGTAGACCCCTGCCTGCTATCCTTTTATATATAGATAGATTCCTCTCCTCTACAATCAAGAACATCTTCAACCAGTAACAGTTGCATTCCAACTGACCATAACCATCACAGGCTCCTCCTCCTTATCTGCATAGGGAATCCCCACTGCCCAATCAGGTGCTTTTGCTTGCAAACTCTGTCAGCCAATCGCCTCCTTTCTACCATGTCCCCATGCATGGCCCATGGCCCATCTTGGAGAATTAATAATATAGATTGCAATTTATGTTTCAAAAGCTTTCAATCCAATGGACAATGCAGAACAGGAGTTGTATTAAACCCTTCTATTTATGCTTACTTTTCATCTGGAGCTTTTAGGCTTCCAGGCCAGAGTTAAATTTTATTTGAATTCCTACACAAGCAGATCTCCTCATTCACATGGTGAAGCAGCAACTCTGTATGGACATGCCCTTGTTTGGTTGGAACTGTCCAGTCCATTAAAGGGAAAGAGGAAGCCTTTACAGATACAGGAGCTCCATGACCTTAATGAAGTTTCTGAAAAGAATTGTTTGGACTGAGAATACAAAGACTTGTTAACCTGATAGCATGATACACTCTTCATTCTCACTGCTGTGGCCTTTTCCCAAAGGCCTGTGCAGAGGTGCACCAAGGTAATTTTGGAGCCTGGACCTAAAGGCCTCTGGAGGCTTCCCCTACCCTGAAAATTAAGCATCATCATGCTCGGCTGAGTGACCAAACCACCCGGGACAGACTAAAGGGGGGGGGTCCCAGGGGCTGTTGGAGGCCTTGGATTTCAGCCTGGAAGTCCAGGGGTAAGAGCACCTCTGGGCCTATGCAACCAGTCTCCACAGTCCATACTGCATCCTGATTCATGCTCAGTACTCACTGGTTACCTATCAGCTTGCTTCAGTTCTAAGACACAAATATGGTAAGTTCTCAGGAAGAATTACTCCAGTTATATTCAAAAGCTCCAGAGAGAGAGCAGACTTTGCTTGTTACTGAGATTTCTTGCCAGTTAGTAGAGGGACATAAGTAGCTGCTTAGCCTTCCAAAAAAGTGATCACCAAATAGATGTACTTGCAATATAATCTAATGCTTGAGCCTAGAATGATTGTTAAATGTGCTGCTGTTGTCAGATTTCGCCATAATTTTATTTTTCTCTCTTGGGAAGATTTTATTAAAAGCCAAAATTAGGGCTGGAATCCCTTTTATGCAACCAACTGGTATCTTCAAAACTTCTTTTGTTGAGGTTATTTTTTTCCTAAATAATTTGTGTTGCTCCTTCTCTAATGCTAAACTCAGAGGTGCACCTAGGTCATTTTGGAGCCTGGGCCTAAAGGTGTTTGGAGGCCCCCCCCCACCCCCAGAGTATTTAAAACACATTTTTAACATGTCCACACCACCCGAGACAGACTGGAAAGGATTTTGGGGGGCCCAGGGTGTGTGGAGGCCCTAGACATCAGCCCGGAAGTCCAGGGATAAGAGTGCCTCTAGCTAAACTGTATGAAGACTTGCAACTCATCTATAGGACTTGTCATGACCAGGCCACTTGAGGGAAATAAGTACATAAGAACAGTCTTGCTGGATCAGGTCCAAGCCCATCTAGTCCTGTTTCCCACAGTGGCCCACCAGATGCCTCTCAGAAGCCCAAAGGCAAGAGATGAAGGTGTGCCCTCTCTCCTACTGTTGCTCCCCTAACTGGTATTCAGAGGCATCTTGCTTAGTTTGGGGTCAATGTGCCCACACCTCCACATTCCTAGCCCCACCCTTCTGTGCTTTGCACAGCCATCCACCAGTGAGCATACCTCCCTTCAAACACTGTTCTGAAAATGAACTACTTCCTTTTGTAAGTGTAATAAGTACTTCCTTTTAGCCTGCTGCTGGATAGCCTTGTTGAGCACTCAGAACTCTCTTTGCCAGGGGCTCTTCCAGACAGTTATATATTCCATATATTATATATTATATTTGTGTATCAAATCACAATTATGATACATAATGTGTATGTGATACATAATGTGGATGATTTATTTGCCTTGCTAATTTAAAGTAGAGAAACTGTGTAGCAAATAATTTCTTCATGCTTTTTAAAACCATTTTTTTCCATCATGCCCTTGTTAAAGCATCAGTGACCATCAGGAACAAAGAGCCAGAACATGTGAAAAATAACTATTCTACATGCATGTATTTTAAACAAACATTTAGAATCATATAGTGTTATTTATCAATCAGTGCTACAGCCCTTTTCATATGTTCTTTACAGTATTAATCTTATTCAACTTCCCAATAACCCATAGAAGCAGAAGATTAATATTTTCATTTTGTATATGCAGACCTTAATTTGAAAGACAGTTATTTGTCCAAGGCCATGTAGTGAATTTGTAGCTAAGCAGATAGGTACACACTTCCCCAGATCCAAGCCTAATATCATTCATCAGAATGTACTATTTTAGGGGCAATTTTGACAGCTCTTCACAATTCAAGTGGCAAGTTTACTGATTATTTAATATTTTGTCAGTTTGTGCAAAGGGGAGGAGAGAGTGTATGTTACATTGCTCAGCTGTTCCTATCATTCCACCTCTGCTTCTCCCTCTTTAAAACACTATTTGCTAGACATCAGTGACTTAATTTTGAGTTATCTCAGCTTCTCTTGGCAAACGGCAGGAAATCCAATTACAAAACAACAAAAAGCCCTTTTCCTCTGTGTTCAGCAAAAAGCCCTTGAGGCTTCATGTTTGAGAGTAGTGGCTTTGTGGCAAGGTCACCCGAGGGTACCAAGGCACCAAGTGAAGGCCTGAAAGTTGGCCTGTAGCTAACAACTGTAGCCCCCCCGCCCCCCCCCCGCCCCCACAAATAACCATGCAGATATCATTACTGATCAACTTTAAAGCCAGAGAGGCACGATCCCTTTGATGAAAGCTGGGACACAAACAGGTGTGTCGGCGCCATAGGCATAGCAAACGAGATGCTTCTCCATGGCATATTGCAGACAAGTCCCCACACATTGCCCAGGACTAGTGACAGCAGAGCAGGCGGCTCTGTGGACTGCAAAGATGCTCCTCCTGGAATGCAAACAAACCCCTCTATATGTCCTGATGAAAAGGCTTCATTCCTCTCAAGCAAATGTGCTGAGGATATACCCAGAGGCAGCACCAGGGGGAAAATGGAGGAGGGTCACAGAAAGGGCAACGTGCATTTATGTGCTATATCCCACATATTAGATTTCTGAAACATAATAGGGGGGGGCAGGTGGGGAGCAAACTACTTGAGGGGGCGATTGCCCCTTCTGGAGCTACCCCTGGCTATAGCTCAAATAAGTCAAACCAGCCCTGCTTATCTCCTCGTGTGGGTGGCTGCAGGGAGGCGAGTCCAAGTGGTTTCTGCTTCCATTTAACTGGAGGTGTTGGTGGGGAAAGGCAGGGGAGAACAAGATACTTCCTGGGAAAGAGGATTTGCACACCAACTCGAAAGCTCACTTCTTTACTCCCACCTTACTCTCCCCACCCCGCATCAACAGCCTCACTTCTCCTCACGAAGCTTTCTCGGGACTTGCTCCGCCAGGCCTCTCAAGTTGCGAAGACTGGGGGCGACGACGAGGCTCTGGTCTGGAGAAGTAAATGCTTCCCACCCCGTAGGGGCTTTTTGACGGTGTGGTTGCGTTGAAGACGCCCAAGGCGAGTGCAAATGGACGGGGGCGAACCCGAGCCCTGCTCGTCTCAGGGGCGAGACAGGAAAGCGGGGGGCGGGGGTGGACGGGGGACAGCCAAGCTCGTCCTTACCTTTATAGGGCGCCAAGGCAAGCGTTAGCTGGATGAGGAGCAGCCACCTCTTCCCTGCGTGAGCCATGCTGCCGTCCCTGAGGTAAAACTCCATGCGTCCGTTCACTCCTATGTGTGTCCGTTAAATTTCGTGAGGCGACACCCTGAGCTGGGCAGGCACAAGGAGCGAAGGGAGTTGCTTAAACTCACAGGAAATTTCGCCGACGCTGATGGTGAGAGTACAGTGCACGTTTGGCAGAACGAGCGGAGAGCACCCCCAAGAGGTCTGAGGAGAGCAAGAGAGACTTTGCGCTTGCCCCACACATTTGACAAGTGGAAGAGACGCCAGGCAGGCATTTCTACCCAGAGCTGGGAAGGAAAAGAAGAGTTGACTGGCTTGGCCAGTTCCTTAGATGTGTGTCATTCAGACACGAGGAACACCACACACACAATCTGTGTACACATCTTCAGATCTATCCGCATGTATAGTTTTTTCACACAATGTTCAATGCATTACAATCGCACACTTCCTTTTACACAAAAACATGCACATGTGTACGGACACAACGTGCACTTGCAATGTAAAGTCTGAATAAGGCTTAAGACAGCCACCTCTCGTACTAGGAGGCAATTTTAGCCCAATTCCAAAATTATGCTCAACCCAGGTACAATCTGTACACAGTGTGTGCACATACGTGTTTGTATACATATACAGTTATTCAGACATTATGTTCACGTTCAGCAATACACTTCCTATCTGTACACTGCAGTTAAGGCAGTGTGTACAGATTAGCTTTTGAAATGAGTGCATGCACCATCATTCACACAAAAATGTGTACATATGTACAAACATCTGTACACATGTAACAACCTAATATCTGAAGTTGTTTGAAACAGAGTGCTCTTGCCCTTTTACTACCCAAGAATATCCAATTCAGAGGGATAGATCTTCAGGCCTCTTGCTAGAAATTTCTTAATGGAGGGAGAGCCTAATGGTATCAGACAAAGCTTTATAAGTCAATGTGAAACACCAAAACAACTGCAAGTAGCCCAGCATGTTTCAATGAAAAGTATGTGAATTATTTATTTTATTAAACAAATTGAATTAATTTAAAAAGTAAAATTTTCAATACGGTATTCTTTTAAATTGCCAAATTCCTGTCAGCTATCCTTTGCTCTCATTGACTGCCATCTTGGAACTATCATTCTTGAAGCCAGAAACAGATTTATCTATTAGTAAGCAATTGAGTCAATGTTGCCTGCAAATTTTACTGTATATTTCAAAAGGTATGCAGATTAGAAACTAGTATCTCCCCCCGCCAGTCTACTTTCCTTAAGGAAAGTAAGGTTATGAGATCATCCAGCTCTGTCTGTGTGTGTGTCCATCCCTATCAACTTTGCAATGCCTGGACCAATTTGAACCAAGTTTGGTACAGTTGTAGGGACACATAGGGGCACTTCAGTAGCTTAGTTTGTGATGATATAATCCACCCCAGCTCAAGATGGTAGATATGTGAATGTTTGAGGTGCTAGTGGGCTAACTTGTGAACCACCTAACTGATTTGAAACAAATGTGATACAGTTGTAGTGATACATTTTGACACCTCAACGGCATAGTTTGTGATGATGTCATCCACCTCAATTCTTTTGAGCGGGAAATGGGCTAACTTGTGAACTGCCTGATTTGGACCAAATTTGGTACGGTTGTAGGGACACATAGTGACATAGGGACAATATAAGAACATAGGAAGCTGCCATATACTGAGTCAGACCATAGGTCCATCTTGCTTAGTATTGTCTACACAGACTGGCAGCGGCTTCTCCAAGGTTGCAGGCAGGAATGTCTCTCAACCATATCTTGGAGATGCCAGGGAGGGAACTAAGAACCTAGATGCTCTTCCCAGAGTTTCTCCATCCCCTAAGGGAAATATCTTACATCTAATAGCATAGTTTGTGATAATGTCATCCACCCCAATTCAATTTGGCGGACGTGTGAACTTTTGAGGCACAAGTGAGTAACTTGTGAAGATGGTAGTTATCAATTAAGATTTTAGTGAAAGGAAAGTAGGTAGATTAGTTCTTACCAGAACTTCTTGTTTTTAATGAAAGTTAAAGATTCAGGTAAGTGGCCTGTAATAGCCCGAAGTGGTAGTTATGGTCCTGTATTTCTTATTGCACCAACAGTTATTAGTATAATAAATATGTAAAGTTCAAGAGAACTTTCTCATCAGGCAGAATGAAAAGGTGGTTGAACCACAGCTCTTAGTAGCTATGTTTTATTTCAAGATGGAGGATGGGGATGAAATATAGAGGTAAATTAGTTTTGTTTGCCTGGCACTTGAGAACTGCCGTGTGCACAGCACCCATACACACAGATTCCCAACTAGCCCATGATGGCATATATGGGGAACGGCAGGCTGCACAGTCTGAAGGGAAACTATGTGGGCATTTGTTTGTTGCATTGTACACAAAATGACTTTGGAGTAGAAGAAAAGGTGGATGTGGCTACCTGTCGATCTTTTTGTTTACTAAGCATTTATGTAGTATTTGGTATTTACTATCTTAATCATATTTAAAATATACTCTTTGGTTTCAACCAAGCAATATTAAAGTAAAAGATAAAATAATTTCTCTGAAAATGGTGTAGACCAAAAGAGGGAGTACAAAGGGAAAAGAGACTCACGTTCACATAGAGGAGATTTCAAGAGAAACTTGACAAGGATGTTCATTGTCTTGCCAGACAGTGCTGCAACCACAGGATGTTGCACAATTACTTTCAAAGGGAACAGAGGCTCCATCTAAAACATGATGTGCAAGAACAGAGAGTGGCCAATTGATTTGATATTGTATGTGGACATACAATGTGACATACTCCTAGGTCTCATGGGCTAATATTCTTACACATGCAATCTGAATAATTCAGCCTAACTCTGCTATGTTGAATCCATCCTCTATTCTGTTTGTTTTCTTGGTGGGGAGGGATGGTGTATTGGTTGAGTTGCATGGACTTAATATCCTAATGGAACAGTTGCCAGTGCCTGCTCATTTTCCTTTAAGGGTGGCATAGCAGGGTATTCAGTAAGAGTGGCTTTTATCTCACTGTGACAATAGAAATCATGCCCTCTTTGCATATCTCTGTGTTACAGAAGAATTACATTTATAAAACCCTGTTTATTGAAAATAGTCAAAATAGACTTTTGAGCCTATTTGAGAGAACAGAAACGTGTGTTCTCATTTTTGTTTGTATTTTTCTCCCTGTGATAGCAGCTTCAGGGGCATTTAGATTGGGGAAATGGAATGGGAGAAAAGAGTTAAGCACCCCTTCCCCTATTCAATTTGGAACTCCCTGCACCTGTTTAAAGTTTCTTTAACAGTTTGTAGATTCACTCATGATCTCCTACATCAAGTGCGTATAACCCTTCTTCCATAGAGAATTTTTGCATTCGTCTCCACATAAATAAGAAATAACATTCTCCTGCACAGCAAGCTGTTCCATAACAAGAAGTACCAAACTCCTTAATCGTTTGTCTGCTGGGGTGGCTGGTATGTCTGGAATGTATCCATGTTTGTTTGCTGTTCAAATTGTACAGTACCTTTCCCAGACAGCAGGCTTCACCACGGGTTTAGTTTAAGGCTTTACCATGAATTCGAAAAAAATTGATGAAAAAAGTGGATTTTTTTAACCCCGTATATAAATTGAGCTACACTCTAATGTGCAGTGAAAAACCCAAATTGTGTGTGAAGGGCTCCCCGATAGCTCACAGGGACTTCGGGGCAAATTTGGTGGATATGTGAATGCACACCCTCCGTTCCTGAGAAGATACAAACTAAAAGCCGGGTGTGAAAAACTTTCAGGAGATGCCCTTGCTCTCGCCAATGGGCGCAGCAAAGATCAGTTTTCAGTCTTCATAAACAATTTTCTTATCTAATACACACACACACCCCCTAATACAAATGTGTACATGTATTTATAGCAGAAGCTGCCTGATGCTCCTCTGCATCCATCTCACCAAGTAGCAACAAAAGTTGAAGTTAACTGAAGAATTGTAAGAACGGGAGGTTTTGGCAACTGTAGTTTTGTCACATGACATAACTGTGCTGCAGTGTGGCAAAACACTTTGCCAGTGGCAATTCCCTTTTCTTCACAACTGCATGTGAACAGGCACCTTGTTTCACTGTTCTATTTGATCAACATACTATCAGAATACAGGACACATCATGTTTTAATTGTTATTGCTTCTTATGCCTACATACTTTTGGTAAGGCTAAATAGGCCACTCTTCAGCTTACAAGCACTCATCTACAAATGCATTTGTATAACAATTACACACAGAGAGATAAGCAGGACATAGGAAGCTGCCTTCTAACAAGTCAGATCATTGGTCCATGTAGCTCAACATGGTCTACGCTGACTGGCTCTCCAAGTTTTCCTGTAGAAGTCACCCCTACGTGGAGAAGCCAGGGAGTGAACCTGGGACCTTCTGTATGCAAACATGCAGATGCTCCTCCACTGAGCTGCAGTCCCATTCCCTAAGGGGAATATCTTTCAGTGCTCACATGTAGTATCCCATCCAAATGCAAACCAAGATGACCCTGCTTAGCAAAGTGTCATTTTGCATGTTCTGGTGAAAATTAATAAGGGATAAGGGACCTTTTTATATTTCAATCACTCATCTGGATACAATGTTTCATTCAGGTTTTGTCCACTATTTTAATATACCATTGTACCTTCATTTCTCAGGTGTATTACACTGTGCTGAAACAGTTTCTTCCCTTCAAGTGGTAGAAGAGACTTCATGTTTTCAGAAGAAGTTGACTTAATTAATTAAAAGTACTGTCTTACCTACCTAGGTGCCTCTCAGGGGCACTGGCAACATAATGTCAATTATGGCCAACCTCATTTGCTTTCTTAGTGTTCCTGATTAAGAGGTTTAGTTGATCTCTTTCCTTGAATATGCCTCTTGGATGACACTGACAACTGCTCTCTTTGGGACCAGCCTTAGAGCTGGATGCCTGTTGCTCTGCTTACTTTTAATACTTTTAATACATTTTTGTCTCAGTCACAGGTGGGTCCCTTTCCCTTTGTTTTGCTCTGTATGACAAGCATTACACAGAAATACTTAGACTAATAATAAATATACTTTATTTGTTGGCTGCCCCATAACAAATTGTTCTCTGGATGGCTCACAACACAGACTTAAACCTCAAATAAAAACATACTAGCTGACCTACTAGCATACTAGCTGACTAGTGGAGCTTCTGTCCACTCTTTCGGGCTGGCTGTTCCCCCCTCCCTCCAGCCCCCCTCCCCTTCCCTCCCTACTCTCTTGCCACCTCCCCCTTTCTCTCACCCCACTCTCTGTTGCCCGCCCTCCCCCTCCCACCCAATTATCTTGCCCTCCCTCCCTCCCCCTCCTGCCCCACTCTCTCTTGCCCTCCCCCTGCCCCACACTCTCTTGCCCTTTCTCCCCCTGCCCCACTCTCTTGACCTCCCCCTCTCCTCCCCCCCTCTCTCTTGCCCTCCCCTCCCCGCACTGAGTACTTTACCTCCGCTGCAGCCCTCCTTAGGGTGGCGGGTGGCCAAAAAGGGCCCCACCGCCGCCGTTCTTCCTCACGGGTGGTGAACAGGGAAGTCCCGCCTACTGGTTCCCTCCCACCCCAGCCTCCCATGGGCAACTTGACTCAATGGGTGCCTCTGCGACCAGGCCCGCCGCCGCCTGGCCTCCGCAGGCGGCCGGGCCGGAACTGGCACCCCCACAGGCAATCCTCTCCTCGTTGCTGGGTAGATGGATTGGCTGCCCAGATGATTGCCAACTTCTGCAGGGGAACAACAGCAGGAGATAAGGCATGCCCTCACCTCTTGCCTGTGGGCTGCCCAGAGGCATCTGGTGGGCCACTGTGTGAATGTGAAACAGGATGCTGGACTTGATAGGCTTTGGGCCTGGTCTAACAAGGCTGTTCTTATGTTCTTATGCTGGCAGCAGGGAGGTTTGGGGGCCTTCAGAACTCCCATAATGCACCACAAAAGTGTGCAGTGCATTATGGGGAGTGTTTCAACATTGGCCGGGAGGCTGCTGGTGTGTGGATGCTACATGGAGCTGCATGGCACTGACACATGATCAGTTAGCCCAGGCTAATGGTTTAATAATCTTGCAGTCCTATTTTGTACCAGCTGCAATTTCTGGACTGTTTTCAAAGGCAGTCCAACATACAATGCATTGCAGTAATCTAAGCAAGAGTTTACCAGAGTATGAGTAACTGTGGCCACTATCTCTATCTCTATCTATGAGTAACTGTGGCCACTATCTCTATCTCTATCTCTATGAGTAACTGTGGCCACTATCTCTATCTCTATCTACCTGTGGCCCGTGTGCGGCTGCCCCAATAGCCCCGCCCACTGCGTCTGACATCAGATGCAGGGGATAGCCACGCCCCCACGTCTGATGTCAGACGCGGGGTGTGTGTGTGGTCTGGCTCCCGAACGGAGCCTTGAGGCTCCATTCGGGAGAAGCAGCTTAACTGCCGAAGGGGCTGCATGGCCCCTTCGGCAGTTAGACGAAGGCTGGTGCTGCGTTCGCAGCACAGCCCAGGAGCAGCTCTTCCCTGAGCCGCTTCTGGGCTGCGTTGCGAACGCAGCACCAGTCTTAGCTCCTGAAGGGGCCATGCGGCCCCTTCAGGAGCTAGTTAGGCTGGCACTGCGTTTGCAGTGCCAGCCAGGAGCGACTCTTCCTGCACTGCAAACGCAGCGCCAGCCTTTGTTTAGCTCCCAAAGGGGCCACGCGGCCCCCACTCAGGAGCTAAACTACCACCCCCTTGTCTGACATCAGACGTGGGGGGCGTGTCAGGGCCACGAATGGCGGCTCCCGATTGGGCACGGCCCAAGTTCTTTGAACCCATTCGCCCAATTATAGCTCCGCCCCTGTTCTCTATCCAGGTAAGGTCGCAGTTGGCATATCAGCTGAAGATGATAAAAGATGTTCTGAGCCAC
The DNA here is from genome assembly GCF_027244095.1 of Hemicordylus capensis. Classification (NCBI taxonomy): domain Eukaryota; kingdom Metazoa; phylum Chordata; class Lepidosauria; order Squamata; family Cordylidae; genus Hemicordylus; species Hemicordylus capensis. Next base: position 232,891,355 of record NC_069659.1, on the reverse strand, counting down.
AGAGGCCACTTGAGCCTCTAGCAGTGCTGGATCAGTGAGCACCCCCAAACTGCAAACTGGTCCTTCATGGGGAGTGCAACCCCATCTAAATGAATTTAAGTAGCCTGAAATGCATGTCAGATCTCTGTTTTTTATTTTTGTTTTGCCCTCATGGTTCTAAATCTATCAATATCTGCCCACAGGCTACTACCACTGTGTATGTAACCATCCTGGATGAGAACGATAATGCCCCAGTCTTCCAGCAGCAGCAGTATGAGGTCACACTGGATGAGGGCCCAGGTACCCTCAATGCCATCCTCATCACCATCAATGCTGTGGACCTGGATGAAGGGCCAAATGGTACCGTTACATATGCCATCACAGAGGGGAACATCATGGACACTTTTCACATAAACAGCATGACGGTTAGTAAATTACTCCACACGACTGCTTCACTTTGCACTACCATACTGCGTCCCACAACTCAAATGCCATGAGGCCTGACTTCATTGCTCAAAATTACCTCTGTGTTTTTTGGTCTCTCATTTTAGGGACAAATCCGTACAGTCAAGGAGCTGGACTATGAAATCAGCCATGGGCGTTATACACTGATAGTCATGGCTGCGGACCAATGTCCAGTCCCTTCACGCCGTCTCACATCCACCACAACGGTACGTATCACTGGAAAAAGGAATGGAATCTGTGAACTGCAAGCACCCCTTCAAAAGTACTTCCCTCTGCTATTTGCCACCATCTTTCTCACAAGCATATCCCTCCACATTTTTTTAAAAAAGCAACTATTATTGAAATTAATGTGATCCCATTCTATGATGTAGATGCAGCAAAGTCCCTACTCTCCCAATAAATGACAAATACTGTAGCCTTATGTATTCTACCATTGCCACTGAATAATCAAAGCAACTCAAAATAAATCCTGTATCAGTGCTTCTCAAAATGAAACAAATTTTCTTTGATAGTTTCCATGGGAAGAACGTGCTTCTCCCTTATTCATTCTCAAGGAGTAACTTGATTTGGCCAGGAGACAAGATGCCAGCCAAAAACCTGAAAATCAGTGCAGTATGGTAAATTGTGGAGCCCACTCCTTGTGTTGCATGTCAGCCTTGAGAATCAATGGACTTAGTCCAGTTTCCTGAAGCCCTTTTCTCCTTTTGCCTGTATCTGAAAATTAATGGCTGACATGATGCACAGCATACCATGGGTGGTTCTGCACCACCCACACTGTTGTGGGCATCTAAAACGATGCTAGGGCTGTTGAAAATAATGGCTGTAGCATTGCTACAAACAGATGCAAGATTTAGGTGGTATAAAAATATGTTAAATAAATAAAATAAATAAATTGTGCAAGCACTATCATGCAACTTTATGTATTAGTGTACAACAGTTCTGGCATTGTTTTAGATGCCAGGAGCTTTCCCAGACAGCAGGCTTTACTGTGGGTTTTCTGCTAAGCTTTCTTGCGAGTTCATAGTTGCCCAAAAGCAATGACACAAAAAGTGATTTATTTTTTTACCCTGGATATAAATCAGGCTACACTCTAATGCCCTATGACAAACTCGAATTGTGTGTGAAGTGCTCCCTAATAGCTTGCACGGACTTTGGGATAAATTTCACTGATATGTGAATGCATCCCCTCCATTCCGGAGGAGATGCAAACTAAAAGCCGGGTGTGAAAAACTTCTTGCATCAGTGTGGGCGATGCAGAACTTCCCACAATATGCTGCACATCTTATCAGCCAATGTAATGAGGTCAGGGTGTTATTTTTCTTTTTCAAATCTGCTTGTTCTTAGACTAATAAGATAAGCAAGTGCTGCCTGCCTCATCTTCCCATTTTATTGCAGTGCATGTAGGGCCAGTTTATGCATCATGACCACCACAAGGGAGACCATTTTAAATTTCTTTGTGTGGCTGTTGTTAATGTGCAGGCACTTACTATGAAAATTGCATGTGTTTCATCACAGCTCTGCAAATGTCCAAAAAGACAAGCTTGTAGTAGCATGCTGAACATTACATCTGATGAACTGCGTCTGCAATTGCTCCATCTTTAACTGCTGTCACATATTGAATGGCCTCAATGTGACAGATGTAAAATATAACAGAACAGCTGCTATTTTGGATGCAGGGACTGAATGATGGTTTTTCTAACTTAAGAAGGTCATTGTTTGTAGAGACTGCCAGTACACTTATGAACAAGTTCTCAATTGTCAAGTAATGACAGTCTCTTTAAAAGTTTTCTTTAATGAAGTCTTCTTTTTAGCTTTGCTAGAGACTGTTGACAGTTTGCTGCTATCTGCTGTCATATTGCACAGAGAGAGAGCTAGATAGGAACATACTTTGTTATGAGTGTCATCGCAAGCCTGGATTACAGTAACACGGAAATGCTAACCACAGTTGTTTTGCCACTTTGGTTGGATAGATGGTTTCTCATCAAAGGGTGTGGTGCATATATATTATGTGACTCTACACTGCATTTGGGTTGCAACCTTCTGCAACGCTGTGTCATTTCTTCTCACAACACATGATGGTGACAGTCTGCATGCAGATAGAGAGGCTTACTTTGGACGCTTTCTAACCCCTAGACCCAGGACCTAGATGGAACTAAAAGTAACTTGGCACAGACTAGATTAATGGCAGGGCAGCTTGAAAAATTGGATGAAATAGCCAGCCAATAGGACACACTGTAGTCACATTGTCAAACTAAAAGTCTTGTTGGCTGGAAACGTAATTTATTTTAGTGGATTTGGGGCTTAGGATTTGTAAATATGAGGGTTCTTCCATGATTAATTTCTAAACAAAAATGGTATAGAAGATCTTGAGCAGAAGACTAAGTTCGTCATGACTAAGTCCCATTGCAATTAATTAGACTTAAGTTACACATGTCCTATTTATTTCAATGGGTCTTAGTATGGATTGTGTGCCATGTCTACCAGGAAGTCACATTCTTTGACTTGGAAGTCTTTTCTTATCAATTATCTAATCAATAATGTGGAGCTGGCTGTGGTTACTCAGTGCTGAGGGAAAGCTACTCAGATACACTGGCTGACATACTGTGCAATGGCAGGTCAGCCTAGCAATGTTACATGCATGCAAATGACAAAAATGTCATTACACAATAGTAGGCCCATTGAAAATAATGGAACCTACTTTTTGAGATATCATTTGCCCAATTTTTGCAGTTTGCCACTTGTGTATGTGCAACCTTACTAGGCTGATGTATCATTGTGCAGTATATTGGAGAGGAGAGCTGGTCTTGTGGTAGCAAGCTAAGCAGGGTCTGCCCTGGTTGCATCTGAATGGGAGACGAAGCCGCTCTGGGAAGAGCAGAAGGTTTCAAGTTTCCTCCCTGGCTTCTCCAAGATAGGGCTGAGAGAGATTCCTGCCTGCAACCTTGGAGAAGCCGCTGCCAGTCTGTGAAGACAATACTGAGCTAGATAGACCAATGGTCTGACTCAGTATTTGGCAGTTTCCTATGTTCCTATGTTCCTATATCAGCCACTCTCTTTTTGTTATTTACTAGGGATGTGCATTTTGTTTGTTTTTTCTGTTTTGTTTTTGGCCCGAATCCGAAACACCCCCATTTTGTTCTTTGTTCGAAATCAGCCAATCCGAAACACCCCTATTTTGTTCTTTGTTTGAAATTGCAAAATCCCAATCCGAAACATTTTGGATTTTAAAAAATGGCCTTGGGGAAAAACTAGTGGGTTGGGGTAGTAGTGCCCGATGGGTGGAAACTACCACCCAAGTTTCAGAGGAATTGGGCAAAGTGCTGATTTTTGGTGAATTTTTGAAGTATAGGGTTTTTCCCATAGGGAAGAATGGAGGTTTCAGCAAAAGTATAGCTTCATGCTGGAAGGAAAGGGGTGGCCCAGAGCAGAGTAGGGTTGGTGGTAGTGCCCAGTGGGGGCAAGGAAGCTGCCAGAATTATTTCAAAGGAATTGGGCAGAGGGCTGATTTTTAAAGATGTAATGGAGTTTACGCATCTGTAAAGTTCTTCCCCATAGAGAATGATGGACCTTCATAATTCCTGCCCCATAACTACACTTGGGGGGCACCAGGGTGTCCAACCACCCCCATGGGTTGCTAACCCATGGGGTACTGGATTCTGTTATTTCTGAAATGTTTTGAGTTTTGATTCAGATTCTCTGGTAGCATATGAGAGTGGATTCATGGTTTGTCACTGAAAATCTCATATGCTACCAGAGAATCTACACCTCAGAAACAACACCTTGGAAACAACAGAACTCAGCACTCCATGGGTTAGCAACATATGGGGGTGGTTGGCACCCTATGTGCACTACACCACCACTCGCTCCCGGCCACCCCAGTGCCACCCAGGTGGAGTTATGGATCTGCTGAAACCTCCATTATTCCCTAGGGGGAGAAAACCTTAAAGAAGCATAAACTTCAACAATTCCTAAGAAATCAGCCCTTTGCCTTATTGCTTTGGAATCTGGGTTGTGGCAGGCACCCCTTGGGGCACTGCCACCCAACCCACTGTTTTGCCCCTCAGGCCCCCTTTCTGCCCCAAAGACATGTCAACTTCAAAAATTCTTTAAAAATAAGCCCTTTCCCTAATTCCTTTGGAATCTGGATGGCAGCAGGCACCCATTGGGGCACTACCACCTGAACCACTCTTCTGCCCCCAAAGCCTCCTTTCTGCCCCAAATCCACCCCAAATAACATCAACATCACACATCAACAACAGCAGAGCTTTGGAAGAAAATCAGGCAGATTTCCAAAGGTCATGCACATCCACATACACACAACAGTGTGAAACAACAACAATAAAATGCACACTGCCCCACTGGCCAATGAGGGTAAATGCACACTGCCCCACTAGCCAGTGAGGGTAAAATTTACCCTTAAATTTGCTTAAAAGGAATAAGGAGGCAATTGCCAGCAGATCAGCTAATGCTTTCGCTGGCCAATCTGAGGGCTGGAAGGGCTGGAAATTCAAACAGATGTCAAAACTCAAAATGGAGACTGAAGGAGAAAGACTTTTTGCGATTGCAAAATGGAGTTCCAAAACAGCCGAAACAACAAAACGTTTTGTATCCGAAACAGGGACGTTTTGTTTTGGCTACAAAATTTTCTGTTTTGAGCATTGGGTGTTTTGTTTTGGCTACAAAACAGCCGAAATGGCCTGTTTTGTACACAAAACGTTTTGTATCCGGAACAAAATGCACATCCCTATTATTTACTCATATGCTCAAGAGTGAGTCTTGCCCCTCAAAACAAGTTCTAGAGCTGATCCTAGGCACAAATTAAGCCCTAACTTGTTCTCCATGGTTGCTTCCTGGATTAAACTGACTACAGCTGTAGCTCAACATAAAAAATGCCAGGGAGTTAGTGATACAGAATTCCCAGAATGCACTAGCACCACTATTTGAATGGGATCATATGGCCTGGGTCTGTGTGATTGTTGCTATAAATGCTCAGGCAGGGGCATAACTATAATAGGGGAAGGGGAGACAGTTATCTGGGGGCCCACTGCCTTGGCCCCCCCCGAGGCAAGTCACATGACTGACTCCCCTAGCTGCGCACCCGCCCGGGCTTCCTTCAGTTGTATTCGTCCTCCAAAATTGATGTGAGTATTAAGAACTGAAGCTACCAGAACAACATGTCTTTCTCTAGTACCATTAAATGACTTGCATCATCCACAATTTACAAAACCTTAAAAAAAAAATCAGTATGATGTTCTATTGTGGCACACACACATGTAAATTTTACTATGCTTTTTGTTACCCCTATTCAGCCTCATTTAAGATTTCTTTACTTTGCTTCAGTGAGCGGGGGGTCATTTTAAAATCTTGTCTCTGTACCCACTCCAACCTTGCTACACCCCTGTGCTCAGGCAAACTCTCACACAGCTTTAACATGTTAAGAAATATAACTATAACAACAGCCAGATTACTGGTTAAACTGGAATACTGAATTTTCAATTTCAGTTATTTTGCTAGGCTGTGCAAACTCCTACCACTGCTGAAATCCTTTAAAAAGTATTCTGGTTTACTAGCTGATATAAAGTGTGTAACAAAACACAAGCAGTTGGAGCAACATCCACGTTGCAATATCTATGTGAACACAACTGATGGTGGTGTGGACCAGGGCATTTATGCTCCATTGTAAAGTTGTGCAACTGTGTTTGCACAACTTTATGATGGAGCAAAACTGCCCTGGTCTGTAACACTATCAGCAGTGTTTGTTCAACATGACACGACAGCCTATAAGCCATATTTAAGAGTTCTTGCTCATGTCTACGGATTGTCTGGCACTGGCAACAGCTTCAGGCACTCGAACTGTCATATTGTTAATAGATTTCTTCAAGCAGATCTGGCAGCCCAGTCGCTGCAACTGCCTGCATTTCTTTGTGTAGTATGTCAGCCACTGTTTGTATTGTTTTATTGTATCTTTTGTACTTTTTGTTGTATTTTGTTCTACTTTAAATTTTGCTAGCCATCTCAAGTTCCTTAGATATAGGCAGGGTATATATTCCTAAATAAATAAATAAGTATCTGGGAGAATGACCCATTAAACTCAGCAGAGCTATTTCTTAAACATGCTTAGAACTGCATGTCAAATAACAAAAGCCCCCACCCCCCGTCCTTAATACTTTTTGAATGCAAGGGACCGAGATGTTTTGTGCTTGCTGAAACATGAAATAGGAAGATATTAAATAACTGAAATAATAATAATTAAATAACTGAAATAAAACAAAAATGAAGCTGGCAGTCATGTGAAGGATGCTGCTAACTGGCCAAAGAGACACCTTTCAAAGTGATGATTCTCTTATGGTTAGCAGTGGGAGAGCAACTGGTTTTCTGATGCCGCAGTACAGTAACCCTACAGTTTTGCTGGTGTCCACATTGTGTCTTTTTTAAAAGATTGTGAGCCCTTCAGTGACAGGGAATCATCACATTATTATGGTTCTTTTACTTTCTGTTTAAAGTAGTAGTGGTGGCAGTAGTAGTAGTAGTAGTAGTAGTAGTAGTAATATAGTGTCTTGGTAGGAATTTCCTGTCTTTACTTAGTGTTGTAGATTCTCCCCAAACTGATTCTTTCCCAGACAAAACTTACATAAGTTCCCACTGTCCTTCAAGAATTTGAGAACTCTTTTCTGCATTTAATGTTAATCTCAGGTGTTAGTAAATTTGAATGATATCAACGACAATCAGCCAACATTCCCACGTTCTTATGAGGGGCCCTTTGACATCACAGAAGGACAGCCAGGTCCAAGGGTGTGGACTTTTCTAGCCCATGATGGGGACTCAGGGCCCAGTGGACAAGTGGAATACAGCATCACAGCAGGAGATCCCCTTGGTAAGTAATGGAAGAGAATGATAAAGGGGAAGAAAAATCCTGTGTACAATTCTCAGCCAATCTAAAAAAAAAAACTTTAGTGTGCACATGATGAGAAGGGATAGTTGTCCCACTACTATAAGCCAAGCCCAGGAGTCAAAATTCTATTTTACTTCATTCACCTACTTACTGCTCTAAGCAAACAACAATCTTCTCAAGCTTTGGTTTTCTGATTGAGAAACAAGGACAGTTTCTTCTGCCTGTATCTCAAGCAGAAGATAATAAAATTGAACTGAACTGAACTGAACTGAATACGGTTCTTATCCTCCATTTTGGAATTTCCACTTGAACCACAGAGATGTGTGTTCAAATTCCTGCTTTAACATTAATTTATTGAGTGGGTTTGAACAAATCAATAGCCTTCTGCTCAGTTACCTATCAGTACAATGGGTGTCCAAATTACTTCACAGTACTGGGAGGATGAATGAGAAAAACTTTGAAATCAGAAATCCTATGGAAATTATTCACAGGAACTACAAGTGGAAACCATTAACAAAATGTTGCAGTGTTTTCCCATCCCCTAAAAAGTATTCCAATTCAGGGCTTCAGACGACTGGCAATAAGAATCTTGTAATGATGTTCAAGGCTTGCAAAGACAGAGACAGACAGACAAACAGACGCACGCACGCGCGCGCACACACACACACACTCTCACTCAGACAAACCTTTTTTTCTTTCCCTTTAATTATGCAGTATACCTTCTGGAGGTATATAGCTAGCTGGCTGCAAGCTAGACTTCTGTGCTAGCTCCCTAATCCCATGCATTTTATTGCTATATAGGCAAAGGAAGGGGGTAGGTTTCTGCAGATTTGGAAAGTAAAAAATGATGTCACTTCTCATTTCCCTGCTTTTGAAACTTCCCCATATAGTACAAGGATGGGGTTTTCCCCTTTTGCTCTGTCTGTTTTGTGTTTTTAACACAAAAATGATTTAATAAAAATACATGTTTTACATGTTATCCTGGTGGGGTGGAGTCCTGATCAAGCTTGGGGCTGCAGCATGGGAGGGTGAGGAGTTTAACTCTTTCTCCCTTCACCATAGTCCTCATGAAAAATCCCCCCTGCCCCCTCAAAAATCCTATTGCCCTGAGGGAAACAGCTATTGTTGACAATAGCAGCAGTGGGGGGGAGAGCAGTTTGTGTTGGAAGTGGGGGAAAGTTAAAAAGAAAGGTTAACCTCCCCCATGCATATCTCTTTTCCAATCTGAATCATCCCCCCACCCCACAACTTCTTTGTTTAAAAAGAGAAGAAGAAAGCAAACACAACCCTTTCAGCATCACTTTTAGTGTTTGGCTCTTAAACTACACCAGTTCGACTAGCTTTGCTCATTCTGGTCAAAGTATCCTTCTCGAAAGCAAAGTCAGATATTCTGTATGAATACAAGGAGATAAGTTATTCTTAATGTATAAACCTTCCTTCAGTGAGAGGGAAAGCATGTGAATAAAGGCAGAAATGTCTCAGGAAAGAGAATGGCACATTTCAAAACTCTCCTCAGGCGCCTCTTTCTGAGAAATTGAAGTGTCTAAATCAGGAAATCCTGTTACAAGCAGTATCCGTCACACAAGGAAACGTTGCAAATCTGTTGCATTTGCTATACTATAAGAGGCTTGACAAGTTCATTCCATTAAAACACACACCCGCCTCAAAATTTTAGAAGAGCTATCAGAATTCCTTTGGAAGGGATGAAAGACTGCCTTATGCAGTGACTGTTTAAAAACTTTTAAGTATAAAAAATTGTAGAAATCAATTATGCTCTTAAGCAAATATAGATAAATACAGCATCCATACTAGTTAGTCATGACAAAGCACCATTGAAATCAATTAGACAGATTAGTCATGACTAACTTAAAATCCACTAATTCAATGGGACAGTCATGACTAACTTAATCTGGATGTTGCCAGGGCCAGCCCAAGAAGTTTTGGCACCCCAGGCAAAGCCTGGCTACCCTTGACCTGCCCTGCTTGTGTTTTTTGCTTCATAGTGCCTAATGTGAAGACCTGCCCTGCTTCACAGCAAACCATGTCCTCTCCTGCCAGGGTACTCTGTTGAGGAGCAGGTGAGAGGACATGGCCGGGGAAGTGGAGTGGCTATAGTCTATAAGAATAACATATCCCTTACCAGGTCCAGGATCCCTGGAAGTGTCTGACCATATCAAATGTGTGTACTTAAGTAAATGTGTGTACTTAAGGACCAAGGATAGACTGGGTCTTCTGTTGGTGTACTGATCACCCTGCTGCCCAATGGAGTCTGTAAATGAGCTGATGGACTTGGTCTTGGGCTTACATAAGAACATAAAAATATAAGAACAGCCCTGCCAAATCAGTCAAATCAGTCACAAATCAGTCACCTCTTTCACACAGTGGCCCACCAGATGCCTCTGGGAGCCCACAGGCAAGAGGTATGTACAAGCCCTCTCTCCTGCTGTTGCTCCCCTGCAGCTGGTATTGAGAGGCATCATGCCTCTGAGGCTGGAGGTGGCCCACAGCCACCATACCATTAGCCATTGATAGAACTGTCCTTCATGAATTTGTCTAAGCCCCTTTTAAAGCCATCCAAGCTGGGGGCCTTCACCACATCCCATGGCAAAGAATTCCATAGATTAATTATGCACTGCATGAAAAAGTGCTTCCTCTTGTCAGTCCTAAATTTCCTGACAGTTTCATGGTGAGACTCCTGGTTCTAGTGTTGTAAGAGAGGGAGAAAAATTTCACTCTGTCCACCCTCTCCACTCCATGCATGATGTTGGAGTCTCCCAGGCTTAGGGGGACTTCACTTTGAGACCAATTTGTCCTGGGTGGCTCAAGATTCATAGTGGACATGATAACTATGGGTCTATCCCAAGCAATCTTAGGACTGACACACTTTGCTGGACATACACTTTATTTATTAATTATTATTTTATTTAACGCATGTATATACTGCCCAAAACACAAGTTCTCTGGGTGGTTTACATCAAAACAATAAAAACAGATAAAAAGATTAAAACATTATAACAATTATAATTTAAAATATTAAAACTATTAAAAACACAATTAAAACAACATCTAATTAAAAGCCTGGGTGAACAAATGTTTCTTGGCTGCTGTATTAAAAGTTGTAAGAGATGGGGAGGCTCTTATTTCAGCAAGAAGTGTGTTCCAAAGCCTCGGGGCAGCAACAGAGAAGGCTTGTCCCACCAGACGAGCCGGTGGCAACTGTAGACGTACATCTCCAGATGATCTCAATGGGTGGTAGTGAAGAAGGCATTCTCTTAAGTACCCAGGGCCAGTGTTCCCTCTAACTAGGGATGTGCACAAAACCGGTTCACCCAGTTCGGTTCGGATCCGAACCGGGTCCGAACCAGGAGGGGGTGGTTCAGTTTTGGTTTTGTTCGAACCACCCCCTGGTTCGGTTTGGATCCAAACCGGTTTGGATCAGTTTGGATCAGTTTGGATGCCCAAAAATTGGTAGGATGGTAGCTGGCACCCAGGGGTACCTGTCACCCAAACCCCAAAGCAGTTGGACACTCGTACGATTTTTAATGAATTTTTGAAAATTATTTTTATTTTTTCTCATAGGATATAATGGGACTCGAACCAGGCCATTATTCCTTATTGTGGAGCACCCATGGATGCCAACAACCATGCAGACCCTGAAGCAATCAGACACCACTATGATTTTTTATGAATATTTGAAATATTTTTAATTATTTTTCTCATAGAGTATAATGGGACCCGAACCAGTCCATATCCCCTATTGTGGAGCACCTCAGGGCACAAAAGTGGGGTGGATGGTAGACAGACAGGGGTGCCTATCACCCAAAAGATCCCAAGGCAATTGGACACTCCTCTGATTATTGGTGAATTGTTAAATTATTTTTGAATTCCTCATAGAGAATAATTAGGATTGCAGCAAATGTATAGCTTCACGTCGGGGGGAAAGGGGTGTCGTAGAGTGGAGTGTGGTGGCTGGTAGTTCCTAGGGTGGGCAAGGAAGCTATCAGAATTACTTGAAAGGAATTGGGCAAAGGGGTGATTTTTAAGTGATTTTTGAAGTTTACGCGTCTTTAAGGTTTTTCTCCATAAAGAAGCATGGAGGTGTCAGCAAATGTATAGCTTCACATCGGGGGTAAAGGGGTGGCCTAGAGCAGTGTGGGGTTGGTGGTAGTGCCAGGCAGGGGCAAGGAAGCTACCTGAATTTTTTCAAAGGATTTGGGCAGAGGGCTGATTTTTGGTTAATTGTTGAAGTTTACGCGTCTTTAAGGTTTTTCCTCATAATAAGTTATAATGGAGCTTTCAGCAGCCCCATAAGTGCATTTGGGGGGTGCTGGGTGGCCCAGAGCGAGTGGTGGTGTAGTGCACATAGGGTCCCAACCACCCCCATTGGTTTATAACCCATGGCGTACAGGGTTCTGTTGTTTCTGAGGTATTGAGTGTGGATTCTATGATAGCATATTAGAGTGGATTCATGGTGTCTCATTGAAAATCTCATTTGCTATCATAGAATTCACACTCAATACCTCAGAAACAGTTTGCATGGTTGTTGGCACCCATGGGTGTGCCACAATAAGGAATAATGGCCTGGTTCAAGTCCCATTATATCCTATGAGAAAAAAATAAAAATAATTTTCGAAAATTCATTAAAAATCATACGAGTGTCCGATTGCTTTGGGGTTTGGGTGACAGGTACCCCTGGGTGCCAGCTACCATTCTACCAATTTTTGGGTGTCCGAACCGGTCCAAACCAGTCCGAATTGAACCACCCCCGGTTCGGTTCGAATTTGAACCTGCAGCCCGAACCTGATGACTGGTTCAGTTTGGATCCGAACCGCCGAACCACCCCGGTTCGGATCCGAACCGGTTCGCACATCCCTACCTCTAACGGATGCAATGGCTTTTGCTTGGAGATTCTGGGAGTTGTAGTCAACAACATCTGGGAATCCCTGTTAAAAGGAACACTGCCCAGGGCCCAAGCTGTTTAGGGCTTTATAGGTTATAACCAAAACCTTGTATTTTGCCCAGAAACCTGTCGGCAACCAGTGTAAATCTTTTAAGATAGGAGTAATATGGTGTCTCTGCGATGTCCCAGAGACCAACCTGGCTGCCACATTCTAGACCAACTGAAGTTTCCAGACTACGTACAAAGGCAGCCCCACATAGAGCGCATTGCAGTAATCAAGTATGGAGGTGACCAGCAAATGTACTACTGTTCTGAGGTCATTTATCTCAAGAAATGGACGCAGCTGGCATATCAGCCAAAGATGATAGAAGGTACTTCTGGCTACTGCCTCAACCTGGGATACTAGGAAGAGGCTTGTGTCCAGAAGCATCCCCAAACTGTGTACCTGTTCCTTCTGGGGAAGTGTGACCCCATCCGGAAATGGTCTTTTACTCAGATCAGGGTGGTGTTCCATGAGTGGGGACTCTTGTGATTTCCCCATTGTCATGGATGGACCACCATCTGGTTAAGGTTGGACTCACAATCATGTCCCACCTCCGCAAGGGTGAGGGGCCTATTAAGGTGGTCGGCCTGAGAAGATTATTGGATCCAATAGGATTCCAAGAAGCCTTGGAAGGATTAAGTGTTGGCTCTGCTAGTAATTATGTTGATGTCCTGATGGAGAACTGGAACAACAAACTCAGCAGGGCAGTAGACCTGCTTCAAAACTGGCCCCTTGGTATAAAGAAGAACTACAGGAGATGAAGCAGCAAGGTAGATGACTGGAGCGCAAGTAGAGAAAAGCTCAACTTGAATCCAACAGATTACAACATAGAGCGCATTTGTAGACTTACAGTATGTTAGGCAATATGTGTGGCAAAGAAGCTATTGCGTTCTGCCCATATTGCATCTGCAAGTTCACATCCAGTTGAGTTGTTTAGAGGGCTAGTACATGCCCCTCCTCCCTTGAATCAGAATTTGGAACCATCAATTACCCGTTGTGATGTTTTTAATGAGTTCTTTTTGGATAAAATCTCTCGTATTCAAACTGACTTAGATTCAGACCCCACAATTATTGCAGAGTCCATAGCAATGTGTCTAGCAATTCCTTTTATGTGGTCTCTTGACCCTTGTCCAACATGGCTTATACTATCAGATGGGGGTTATTGTAGAAGGCCTGGTAGATATTATAAATGCTTCTCTGAGGGAGGCCCGGATGCCTTCTTGTCACGCCCTCGAGCTCTGACAGCGAGGGGGAAGGGGAAGCTGTCAACTTTCCAGCTGATTCAGGAGTGTCTGAGGGGCAGAGCACGGCTGTCAGCATTCATGAAATGGCTGTGGTAGATCCAACTAATGATTTAGAGCAGGCATGGCAACCTGAGTCAGCGGAAGGTGTGGGGGACCAATGCGAAGAAGAGCTATGTAATGAAACACCACTGACTCCACAACAGCGCAGGCTCACGAGACGTAGAACACAATTAGAGGCTTTTAGGAGGAGCAAACGCCTGTTGCTGAGGGCTGGCAGGCCTTGAATTCCAACCAGCTGGGAGCTCTCGGCTTGCTCTATAAATCACATCTCCAGCCTCCTACTCATTGCTGAGAATCAACGTTCGTCAACATTCCTTGTCGACAGCGTTCAGCCAAGCCATATCCGATTTCAGCAGCTCCGCTTGCTTCGTGAACTTCCCTAGCAGCTGGCCAGACCTTGACACTTCTTGGCTTAAGGAGGCAATTACTAAACAACTTCTGAAGAAGCCTGCATTGGATCCTTCAGAGTTAAACAACTGTAGGCCTATCTCCAACCTCCGGTGGTTGGGCAACGTAATCTATTTCTCCATGTCAACATCATCAGGAGAAGGCATAAACTCCCTAAATGCCTGCCTGGAGGCAGTGATGGGCTGGATGAGGGATAACAAACTGAGACTGAATCCAAATAAGACGGAGGTACTTATTGTGCCTCAGGAGACAACTCAGAAGTCAATTTTGATCTGCCAGTTCTGGATGGGGTTACACTTCCCCAGAAGTAACAGGTATGCAATCTCAGAGTGCTTCTGGATTGAAACCTTTCCCTGGATTCTCAGGTTGAAGTGGTGGTCATAGGTGCTTTCTATCATCTTTGGCTGATACTCCAACTGCATCTGTTCCTTGAGATAAACAACCTCAGAACAGAGGCACATATGCTGGTAACTTCCAGACTTGATTACTGCAATGCACTCTGTGTGGGGCCAACTTTGCTCATAGTCCAGAAACTGCAGTTGGTCCAGAATGTGGCAGCCGTGTTGGTCTCTGGGTCATCTCAAAGAAACCATATTACTCCTATATTAAAAGAAATACATTGGCTACCAATATGTTTCCGGGCAAATTACAAGGCGCTGGCTGGCTGGTGGGCCAGAGGAGAAGAGGAGGTTTCACAGCCGTAGCAGCAAGGGCAATTGCAAGATGGAGCTTCTCTTGCCGCCTGTCCTGCACCCACCAGCACTGCCGCCATATTTCCTCTTCTCGGTCCACCCATGCACTAGGGGTGTGCACAAATCAAAATCGGTGATTCGATTTGAGGTTGAATCAAATAGCAGACTCCTTGAACTCATTTGTTGAAAGCAGCGGACTTGGCCAGATGCCTTGACAAATCAGCCCCGTATAACCTGAATCGATTCAGATCATTTGTGCACCATTTTGAGGCCCATTTTGCTGGGGAAAGGGACTTCAGAATGGCACATTTTATCAGGCAGACCTGGCCTAGCAATTGTGATAGGCAGGTAGACCAGCCCTCCATTCTGGTTATAATCTATAAAACTCTGTACAGTTTAGGTCCCAGGTATCCAAGAGAACGTCTTCTTCACTATGAACCCCATCGCCCATTGAGATCATCTGGAGAAGTTTCATCTGCATTTGCCACCAGCTTGTCTGATGGCTACACAGGGATGGGCTTTCTCTGTTGCCGCTCTGAGGCTCTGGAATGTGCTCCCTGCTGAAATAAGTCTCCCCATCTCTGACAACTTTTAAAAAGTCACTAGACACATTTATTTACCAAAGCTTTTTAACTAGACTTGTGGGTTTAAAATTGTTTTGAGGTTTTAATTTCTGTTCTAATCAGTATGTTATTGTAAACTGCCCAGAGATGGACGTTTTGAGTAGTGTACAAAAACAATAAATAAATAATGGCACTGCAAATTTTTTTTAACATCCAACTGCCTCCCTCTCTTCTGCTTCTGCTGCTTCCTCTATCTCCATCACCTCCTTCTCCTCCACTGCCACCCCAGCAGCTGGCCAGCAAGTGAGCTGGAGGAGAAGAGGAGGTGTGGCAGTGGTAGCAGCAAGGGCAAGTGCAAGATGGAGCTTCTCTGGCTGCCAATCCTGCACCCACCACCATTGCCGCCATATCTCCTCTTCTTGGCCCACCCACTCACTCGGGGTATGCACAAATCAAAATCTGTTATTCTGTTTAAGGTTGAATCAAATAGCAAACCCCTTGAACTGATTTGTTGAAAGCAGCTGGCTTGGCCAGCTGCCTTGATGAATCAGCCCTGTATCACCTGAATCGATTCAGATGATTCGCACACCATTTTGAGGCCCATTTTGTTGGGGAAATGGACCTCAAAATGGTGGTGTTTTTTATTCAGGCAGAGCTGGACTAGCAATTGGGATCAGCAGGTAGACTATCCTTCTGTTCTGAACTTAGCGCATCAGCAACCTTGGAGGACAGGTCTGGTCTACCCACTGATCCCAGTTGGTAGGGTAGCTATCCCTGGGCGAAAGCACCACTTTGAGGCCCGTTTTCCCAGCAAACGGGCCTCAAAATGGCATTTGAATCACCCAAATTGATTTGGGTTGAATCAGAGGTTATTTTCTTATACCCCAATCAGGCCCTCTATTTTGAGGGTGATTTTATTTTGGGTAAAATTTTCAAGTCATCCCCGATTTGACCTGAATCGATTTGACAGCAAATCACATTGCTCACCCCTGCCACGCACCCTTTCTACTTGGACTGGGAGCCGGAAGACTGGGCAGGTGTGCAGGCAGGCAGAGGAGAAGGAATGGTAGCAATGGAAGTGGGCAAAGGACAGGGCCTCCCTGGCCTCCTGCCCTGCATCCGCTGTACCTCCTTTTCTTTTCTTACTCATCTGCTCTTCCTGTTTCCAGCTCACAGCAGGTGGAGGAGAAAAGCAGGAAGGGCAGGACGAACAGAGGAGTAAAGGGGGAGACAGTTGGGTTCCATACCTGCTACCTTGTGCCCCATCCTCACCCCTCCCCATTGCCCATGACCACCATGGCGGGGGGGGGGGGCAGGGCCATGGCAGTGGTGGTGGGGACAGCAGCAGGCACCACGCAGTGGGTGAAATTGCACCCTCCACAGGAAGCTGCTTAACTGGCCTAGCAGTCAGGCCTGCCCAGTATGTTGCCCACTTTTTGTAGCTATAATTCACAGGGGTGTACGACAAGCTCCCGCCAGCAACCCCTACCCCCTTGAAATTGGGGCACAATGCCCTAGCCACACATCCTGCATTGACATAGGATGCAGGGGTGTGGCCAGTATCAGGAACGGGGCGCTCAGTCCCATTTCTCCCCAGTCAGCACTGCATTCTAGTCTGGGTGGAAGGTTTTTCCTTTGCCTTGAGGAAAGAGCTCCAAGCCAGACTGGAACACAGTGCAGACCGGGGAAAATTGGGAATGGGGCTAAACACTCCATTCCTACCACACCCTGTGCAGCTGATGTCAATGCAGGGGGCATGGCCTCTACCCGGAGGAGGGTCCATTTGGATCCTTCACAGTCAGCATATTCCAGCACTGACTGGTGAGGGGTTTCTTTCTCTTCCTCACTGGGAGCAGAGGTGAACCTAGGTAATTTTGGAACATGGACCTAAAGGCCTTTGGAGCTCCTCCACCACCACCTGCAAGTTTAGCATCACCCCCCTACATACACACAAACAGACATACACACATGCCCAACCTTAGGGCGAGGTGACCGGGGTATTAGGCCCTGGCCCCACGTTTGTAGGGGCCCCACTGTTCCAGCAAACGATGGGCAGCCTCGCAGACTGCCTGTGTGCTCGGCTCCTGGCTGTGGTGTGCATGGCGACTGTTGCGGCTGCCTGCTGTCACCATGTGTGCTTGCCTGGGGGAGGGGAGGAAGCAAGCCCCACGCCTCCTGCGCCTGACGCAGGGGGCTCAGCTTCACTCTGAAACGGGACCGCACACTCTGTTTCAGAGCAAATACCGGCAGCGCTGCATTCACAGTGTGGCTGAGAGCTGCTTTCCTTGCCTTAAGGCAAGGAGAGCAGCTCCCAGCCACACTGCATACACAGCTCTGGCTGCCATTTGCTCTGAAATGGGGTGTGCGGCCCCTTTTCAGAGTGATGTCATACCCCCGGCTGTGTCTGATGTCAGATGCTGCTGACATCAGACGCAGGGGGTGAGCCCCTTTGCCCTGCACCCCACAAGGGACGGTGCTGCGTGTACACACACACACACACACACACACACACACACACACCATTTTTAACACGTGGGTTGAGGGCACAACAGCAACTGCACTCCTAAGAATATAAAACAGGTAAATTTATGCCAATATGCATTAGCAGAAACATTTCAACACACAATTTAACATATCCCCATCACACTTGTTTCTTTCCCAGTCCCTGCTCTGTCTCTAAAGCAGAGGTTATACTTGGCTGGCCAGTGCAGCCACAGTCACGCTTGGCCACCCAGCAAGTACACCACCTGGGACAGATTAAAGAGGATTTGGAGTGTGGAGGCCACGGATGTCTGCCCAGAAGTCCAGGGGTAAGAGTGCCTCTGACTAGGAGCAAGGCAGAGAAAGAAGACCCCAGAACAAAGACCCCAGAACTAGAACAAAGCACTGGCTGAGCTGAGAGGGGTACGCCTCACGTTCCTAGCCAGCAAGCACTTCATTTGCCGCCTGGGTACAGGAGGTAGGGATATGAACAGAACTGGTTTGGAAGCCCTTTTATGGGTCTCCAAACTGGTTTGAATGGCGGGTGGTTCCGCCTGTGCAGGCACATAGGATACTTCTGGTTACTTCCGGTAAAGGGGGCAACGGGGCAGCAGAGAGCTACACTGCTGCCCCGATGGACGGCAGTGTAGGAGATCTGTACAGAGCGGAGCACCATTCGTAAAAAACGGAGCACTGGTGGGGGGAAGTGGAGGGAGGGGCGAATGCATCCTCACCTGCCCCTAAAGATGTACCCCCCACCTTTGAACTACCCCACCCGGTTCCATGCACATCCCTAGCAGGAGGCGAGCAAGGGGGTGTCCTGGGGGAAGGTAAGAGGGATGCCTTTGGCAGCCCCCTCCCCCAACCACCACAGCCCAGGGACTCTCATCCTCCCTTGCTCCATTATCCCTATGATCCAGATAACCCATCATCAGAAAGATCCCCTGTGCCAAGAATATTAGGATGGGTAGAAGAAAGGGTATGTGTTTCATTCACTCTTTGAACTCTGTAGCATTGGTTCTTGATTGAAATTCTTCTGTTTTCAAGCAAGAGAAAGGAACAGTCATTTTTCAAGCAAAGCAGGGACAGAGTCTGAAGAAGCTCTTTCTTTTGAGAAGCCTATCATGCCTGACAGATGCCAGCTTCCCCAAGCTTTCCAGTGCACCAAAACTCACATGTATTAATTTTTGTGAACTTATACTCCACCTCATCCCAAAGCTTGGGACACATAATAATGTAAAAGACTACAAAGTCCCATTAAAATTGAATAACATCCAACCAGAGTAATTTCTCATTCCTGCTTCCGCCATAACAGCCAAGTTACTTTTTGCTGGTTTGCCCCTAGCCCTTTGGATGCGAGCCCAAGGAGATAGTTTGTGCAATACTTCCAAAAGCTTGGACAGTTAGGGAACCCATGGGGAGGAAATGTCATAAATGGTGGATGGGGAGAATAATTTAGGCAAATTATACTAACAGCCATTAAATCTCTGCTCAGAGGATAGAGGAGGTCATACAAACTGACTGTGGTCCTCTAAGGGCCAAACTAGAAGAGTCACAGAAGAGTCATTATAGAATCTTCTAATGCTTCCTTTAAAAACAAAAACAAAAAAACAGCTGCATATCCAGTTGGGCAATGGTGCTATGGGGACAGACAGTAGCCCTTCTGTCCCATAGCATTTTCCTGATCTGAATCCTTCCCCTTGAAGCTGCTCCACTATAGAAAATCTAAGTGTACTTGTATGTTTTCCCCAGTAGGGCAAATAGCGGGTGAGGTGGGGATTTTAGTTAGGAAAATTGTATGGAGGAAAGAGCTAACCTCCCCTGCCCCAGTGCCACAGACCCAATCCATCAAGACATCAGTGTGTCTGGCTGTTCTTTTTTTAAAACACGCATATAGAAAGGAAATGTTGGTACACACAATTACAGATCTCCTACTTTTCACCTAGTTTGGCCCTAAGACACATCTCTAGAAGAGAGAAACCCAAACATTCTATTTACATGTGAACTGGCATCAGTCTTTACAATTTATTGAAATGAAATTGTTGTAACCTCTTTAGCAAAGCATATGCTGATAGCATGGTCATTCAAAACATTATTTAAAAGATCAAAATGAGCGGGGCGGGGGAGAAAATGAAGTCAGTATAAAAGAAGTGGCTTAGATTTCATATAAACAGTTAGTATTCATACGGGTTTCATTTTCAGTTCTTGTTTAGTCAAGTGCACAAACAAGTTCTAGCTGTATCTCACTGCCACACGCATATACTTGCTACCAAAGTGCAGAGGCTGTGTCATGGAAGAAAATTAACCTTAAAGGAAAAGCTAAAGCATTTAGGGATTTTTCATTTAGAAAAAGCAACTGGGGAGCATGACAGAACTTATAAATTTATGATCATTTGAACAGAGTGGATAAAGAGACATTTAGCTCCCTGTCTATGGTTGAATTCTGGGTCATCAAGTGAAATTGATTGGTGGTAGGTTCAGGAAAGACAAAAGGGAGCACTTTTTTGCAACATGTAAAATAAATATATGGCTTTAAAAGGGATACATTCATGGAACATAATCTAACAGTGTTAGCCATAATAGCTAATGAAACTTCCATGGCCAGAGGCAGTATACCACTAAACAGCAAATGCTGGAGAAGAACAGGGCATTCGCTATCACTTTCACGCTCTGCTTATGAGCTGCTAAATGCATCTGGCTGGCTGTGGTTGTTGAAAACAGAATGATGGACCAAATTTATATTGGTCTGATCCAGCAAGACAATTCATAAGAGATAAATTAAAGCAGTGTATAGAGTATGAATTTGTCTCGTTGCACACAGATCTCAGTATGGGGTACAAGAAGAGAGAGCACTGCTCAGAATTAAACAGGATATAATTAAATGATCTCTGAGGTGATCCATGTTCCCTCACAATGTGGATTCTGCGCCTGCGCGGTAGCCCTGGCAGAAGATTATAAGCTCCTAGGAAGTGCTCTTCGGCACCGCAGAACAGTGTGCATGTAGCATGTCAGTTGATCTCAGCTGGAGAGTGCCTGTTCCCTCAGTTCCTTCTTCACCACCGCGCTGCTCAGTTTGGAAGGTTTCTCTCCCCTCTGTTGCCCCATTCCTTGCGCTATTTCTGACTAACATTCGGCTTCAACCAGGGGCGTAGCTAGGGGAGAGGGGGCCCATGTTAATCCTTCTCTCTGGTAGCCCCCCAGAGTGAGGGTGATAATGAAGAAAATAGGGAGGGATGGAGCTGGAGAGCCCTCAGGAGCTGGGGGCCCGTGTTCTTTGAACCCTTTTGTTCAATTATAGCTACGCCCCTGGCTTCGACTTGGTTTCTCCTCCCGCCCTTGACTTCATCTTCTCTTAAAGTATTGACTGTTTATTGGGACTTTTGGACTGACTTGGACCATTTAAAAAAAAATTCTCTTTGGACTTTACTTGGACTTGTAGCCACTCTCAGATTCACAGCTTCAATCTTTTACTGTTGTCCCCAATGAAAGACCTGATGGACAATAGAAAAACCGCCCAACAAAACTTGTGGCACTACCTTTCCCTCATCAGATGGGCATGATCAGTGCCTCCTCTGTCTTGGGAAAGGGATAACATAGAGGCTTGAAAAATCTGTCCAGGCTTTGCTCGGCAGACAAAAAAGTGCAGGGAGTTACGCTTCAAAGCTGCTATTTGCGCATCAGTCCTTTGACCCTCAACATCGAGACCAACATAGAGACCGACTGTCCCCAACATCAGTGGCTTCAACATCGACACCAGACTGCCCCTTAGGATTGAGGGCAACCTTGGGCTCTTCAACCCATGCTGGAGACTCGGGATTTAGGAAACCTGTCTCAGGGGCCAATGGTGCTAGACATAGCCATCATAAGAAAAAGAAGAAACATTGATCCCGCTCTTGCTCTTCACCTAGCCCTAAATGCTGTCAGACATCCTCAACGTTGAGTGATGCATCAGCATCAGGAAAGCTGTGAAAATTTACACAAAAAGACAAGGCCTGCCACCTCCTCAATGTCAGGGGAAATCCACAAAGAACACGCTACTGGGAAGCTAGCAACTGCCTCAATGCCAAGTACAAAGTCTCGCATTGCAACTGCTGTCAAGGCATCTCCCGTCTCAACATCAACAGAGAGACAATCCTCGAAGCCGCACACTTCAATGTTGACACCTCCAAAAAAGCCAATTCCTTTGACATTGGGGGCTCTGAGGGCTCTAACTTTAACACTGCAAACCCCATCACCTTCAGTGGCCCAAGCAAAAACTGGGAAGGTGACGCAACCGAGTGGAGGAAGGATACTTTGACTGTATCAAAGCCAACATCACAACCTCCATCACCTTTATTGGCACAGTTGTCACTGGTCCATAAAATCTCATTAGTATTGTCATCCTCTGTGCATATACACTGTACACTATCTACTGCACTGGCACCTGTTTTGGATCTGACAATGATACACCTACTACCTTCACATTTAATGGGATCTACCGGCATGGCCTTGACAGAGATGATGATGACTGGACACCCTCTGTGTCCCTAAAACCCCATCAGCCTCTCCCATAAGGACCACACTACATTGCTCTCCTTTGCCTTCAAGAGCGCTATTACCATTCTGCACCAAATTATGCTGCCCTCATCAGGCCAACAGACTACTGGAGTTTGCCAGGAAGCTTGGACCCTGATTTTATCAGGGGCTTGTGATGTTTTCAAGACCTCTACTATTTGCCCTCACCAGACTTGCCTTATGATTTCACTGACTATAAGGCATGGAAGTCTAGACAACTTAGGGGTAATGGCCAGTCTCCGGCTGGGTCAACATATGGTGCAAAGCCACTGCATTCATGCATATCACCCTGCAAAAAGCCACTCATGCCTCCTTTACCAGTGAAGCCTATGCAGCCACCACCTGCAGATGACTCATTGGTCCCAAAGAACCCTTCCATCCCATTGACCCCAATTAACTCACCAATGGGCAACTCAGTTCCTTCTGACCTGGACTCTGCCTCTTCCATAGAATCTGAGGATGATGGCGATGCTTCCCCGGTTCTTCAAACACCATCTGACACTTCGCCAGATGACACAACCCATCTGGATCCCCTAATGAGGAGGTCTGTTCTTACAGAATCCAGTTGGCTGACATGGCTGCTGCCCTCTAGCATTGTCTAGCATTGAAGACAACTAAAACAGAAATCGAGTACCCTGTTTATAACTTTATGACTACTTCCTCCGCTGTACAACCCACAGTTCTACCAATGCTGCCTTTACTTGCAAGAGCTGCCAGAGTTTGTTGGGACAAACCCTTTGCTTCAACCATGACTTCCAAGAAGCTTGAAAACCTTCCCAGAGTTCAAGAAGACTCCTGTCCTTTTTTGTTTACTCACCCGCCACTGAATTCCTTGGTGGTGGACTGTGCAGCCAGCACCAGATCTAATAAGGTCCACTCACCTACCTGGCAAGAAGCTTCCTCCCGGACCCTAATCAAAGGGCCCAATTGATACAAAGGCTACTGGGCCTCATGGCTTTGTGCACTTCTGCAGTCCCATTCCCACGCCTCTGGATGTGAAAGTTGCAGCTATTGTTTCTGTCGGAGTTCAGGCCAGCTTTCAACAATCAAAATAAGTGGCTCACTCTACCACAGGCTATACTGTGGCCACTCTGATTCTGGACCAATCTGTTGTACC
Organism: Hemicordylus capensis; assembly: GCF_027244095.1. Classification (NCBI taxonomy): domain Eukaryota; kingdom Metazoa; phylum Chordata; class Lepidosauria; order Squamata; family Cordylidae; genus Hemicordylus; species Hemicordylus capensis. The sequence continues at coordinate 232,867,957 of NC_069659.1, read as the reverse complement.
TGGAACATGGCATGCCCTTTTCCCTGCCTGTCCCTTCCATCACTCTGACAATGGACAATTCCCTAGAGGGCTGGGGAACCCATTGCAAGGGATTGTGCATTTAGGGAGCCTGGACCTCCAAACAGAAGCTCTTAAATATAAACGGTTTGGAGCTACAGGCCGTGTTTCATGCTCTTATCTATATATTTAATCCTCCTGAGTGCGCCTTTAGAATGTGTGTCCCGGGGCCCAGCTGATTGGCTGGGCAGCAAAGGCGCCTGATAAGTTAAGGCGGCGGGAGCTCATGCGCAGCAGGAGGCCATTGAGCTGCTGCCAGGAAAAATGGCGGCGGCCGCAGCAAGGCAGCAGGCACAGCGGCCCCAGCCACGTTGAGGTGGTGGCCTGTGCGCCCACCAGGTTAAAGAGGCGGCTGGGCCACCAGCAAGAGAAGGCAGTGGCAGGAGGCAAAAGAAAACGCAAGCGTGGGGGGAGAGAAGCGGGCCAGGCAGGCATCAGAGACGCCCGCTGGCCTGGAAGACAGGGAGAAGGAGCTGGAGGGGGGAGAGAGTTGAACTAGGGGCACAGATGCTATGTGCCCAGTCAGCTAGTAATCATCCTTGCCTCTTCGGAAGCACCGCACGGTTCAGGTCCTACTGGACAATACCATGGTGATAGCGTATCTGAACTGCCAGGGCAGAACCATCTCCAGATCTCTGTGCACTCTGGTCATGGAGCATAGATCACTGCGTTCACCCAGTGGCCTTGAACATCAAAGGCTCGGAGAATGTTCTCGCAGATGCACTGAGCAGAAATTTCTCTTAAATCAACAGCATGAGTGGGAGTTCAAACAGAAGTCCTCCAGAATCTCTTTTGGACCTGGGGGACTCCCAGGATAGACCTTTTTGCCACCCAAATGAACAAGAAGTGTTCTGCTCTTGAGTAGGTGTAGGAAATTGCTCCCTAGGGGACACCTTCCAGATGCCCTGGTTGTCGCATCTTTATTACTGCCCCCTCCCCATTATTGCTGCTGTGCAAGGTGCTGAGCAAGAGCCTACAGCACTACTCAGTGCATATTAATCACACTTCGTAGCCACGACTGCCATGGTTCCCATTACTCGTATGTCCATCTCGAGGGAATCACGGACTCTTGTCACAATGTCAAAATCTCCTTTCCAGGAAACGTCACTGCCTGTCCCATCCAAGTCTGGATACACTGAACCTGATAGCAGGTTCTCCTGAATGAACATAGAGAACCAACATGTAAGAACTACATGTTAAAATGTACTAGTTTTACTGCCCATCCCACTTCTAAAGGTTTTGATCCTTTCTCAACCACAAGCTGCCAGGTCCTCCTTTATGTGACAAACAGTAAGCAATTGGGCTTATCCAACTGTTCTTTGAAGGTCCACCTGGCCACTCTGTCTGTCTGTCACCCTGGATGTTTTTTAGCACTCTGAAATTTGAAGTGCTTTTTGAAGGGTATAAATAATCTCTTTCCTCCTGTTCACGACCTCGTCCAACCATGGAGTCTGTCACTTGTCCTATCCTCACTCACTGAGACTACCTTTGAATCCCTGCTCGCCTGCTCCCTGTGGCACTTGTCTCTGAAGGTGGAATTCCTAGTGGCCATAATCTCTGCCTGGAGGGTCAGTGAGTCGTCAGCACTCCAAGCTGACTCCCCATACACTAAATTTTATCCCACTAAGGTGGTTCTGAACCCTCTTTCACCCCCAAAGTGGTCATGGACTTCCATCTTAATCAAGATATCATCCTGCCTACCTTTTTCCTAGGCCCATCGACTCTCCTGGAAAAAGCAATGCACTCTTTTGACGTACAGCGTTCTCTGTTGTATTTTCTGAAAAGAACAAAAACCTTCAGGAAATCCACTCAGCCTTTCATCTCATACAAAGGTTCAAACAAGGGCCCTCCTGTTTCCTGACAAACTCTCCCACTGGCTTGTACAGCTCATTTACGTGTGCTATGAGGAAAATGGCATAGAGCCTCTGACTAAGATAAGGGCCCATTCCATGAGGGCTGTTTCGACTTCTGATGCCCATATGTCCAGCATAAGCATGAAGGACATCTGTCAGGCTGTGACATAGTCTACTGACCATCAAGCATTATGTAGTGGATTTAAGATCTGAGGCAGGCACCACTTTGGTCGGTCAGTTCTCAAAAAGGTGCTCTAAAGTGTTTCCTAGTACCCACCTCCATTTCTGAGAGCTCACTAGTCAGTCACCCACATTGTGAGGGGACATAGATCACCTCAGAGATAATCAGGTTGCTTACCTGTAACAGGTGATCTCTCTGGTGATCCATGTTCACTCACAATGTCTGCCCAGCCATTTCCACTGCTAGGGAAACATATTCTGGATTGTGGACTTACCTGAATGAATATCACATTGTGCCTTGACACTACTTCCGCTGATCAGGAACTGAGGGAAGAGGCACTCTCCCACTGAGATCAACTGGCATGCCACATGCATGCTGTTCAGTGGAACTGAAAAGTGAACAAACATCACCAGAGAGATCACCTGTTACATGTAAGCAACCTGTTGTTGTTGTTTTCATTTCCATAACTGATCTCTGTCTCTGTTGTAGTAAACCTTTCCAGAGCAGTGCTTAATTTCATCAGTGTAGAACCTTCTAGGGAGAGTTAGGTCATGTCTCTGGCATGAGAAGATAAGTTACAACAATGTGCTGTACAGACAGCAACAATGTGCTGTACAAGAATCCAGCACAGACACCTTGAACAGAATCTAACAGAATGATTGCACCAGCAATTGTCCTGTCCTATCTAGATCTTGTGGCTTGATGACATACTGGCCCAGAGCAGATACACAACCACTGAATGGAGTTGCACTTCTACAGAAGTATGTTTAGAGGAACCATGACCATCCATTCCCAATGTATGTACTCATCTTTCTACTCACATTTTCCCTGGAAAGGGAGGGATAAGAACATGATGCCCTTGAGTGTCTCTTCTGCAGTTCTTTGGGCTGGCAAACATTCTTTCAATACATATTCCTTGTGTCTCCTCTCCCTCTATGTATGTGTCTGTTTTGCAGGAGAATTTGTGATCTCTCCTGTGGAAGGGGAGCTACGCGTGCGGAAGGATGCTGAGCTTGATCGAGAGAACATTGCTTTCTATAATCTTACTATTGCTGCCAAGGACAGAGGGGTGCCTCCTCTCAGTTCCACTGTAAGTCATAGTAGTCCAGGAGCAAACTACAAGGGTGAGAGTGACTGAGTGAGTGTGTGTTTGTTGAAATTGAATTGTATATGGGTAGGGAAAATTTTGTACAGTTCTTGGATCTATAAAGCAGTGTAAGGGAATGCCTGATTATAGTGAAGTTGGCAAAGGATAGAGGCAATGTGGGGATGATGGGAGTCGTAGTCCAACAACAGCTGGAGAACTTCAGGCTGGCCATTACTGGCATAGGAGAACCCTATGGGTGAATATTCTTTGTGATAATAGTCTTGGGCATGTTTGCCCCTTCCTCATCAGCTTCCTCTCTGTGTTTCAGGTCATGGTGGGAGTCCGGGTTCTGGATATTAACGATAATGATCCTGTCCTCCTGAACCTGCCAATGAATCTCACTCTCAGTGAACATGCACCCATCTCCAGCTTTGTCACCCGCATCCTTGCCAATGATGCTGACAGTGGCAGAAACTCTCTTTTAACCTTTAGCATCACAGCAGGGAATATAGAGAACGCCTTTTTCATCAATGGCACCGTAAGTCTCCAGCCTGTTTTTCTACCAGCTTCCATAGGAGATGGCTTCCTATGTCCAGCCTGTTTTTCCCTTCGTCTCAGTTCTGTCTACTTTTGACCTTGCCTTACTCAAACCTTTCTTACTTATTTTTTTTTTCTCTTCTCCAAGATCTTGGTAGTCTTAGTAGCTCACCTGCATTTTCAGGGAATACATCTTCACCCCATCTGGAAAATTTTGTTATTAGGGCCTCTTTCTTGCAACAAGTTCAAAGCTTGCAGACAATTGCAGCATTGCTTTTGCAGCCCAGAAAATGCACACAGCACAAGATGGGTAATGCTAGGCAATATCATATTTTATATACGATAGCACTGGACGACTTGAGTTTATGTAAATCAACAAACAAACTTTATGAGGACACATGACTTGCAGAATTGTGAGTTTTTTTACCCTGGGACCAGAATGTCCCCTTTTTTAGATCCAGTCAAAAGGAGAATTTGTCTTAGCAAATGAATCTCCTTTTGGAGGGGTATGAGCAGAGAATATGGCATCCCATCTTTTCTGATTTCATCCAGTTGTGTCTTCCTTGATAGGGTAGTTGACCTAATTTTTTTTTATTTTGTGATTTATTTATTTTTTAAATTAACATTTCTTCTTATAAGCCCTTGCTGTTCCAATCTGAAGACAGAAAGCCTCCTCGCCTGGGTATGGCCATTTTTAATTTCTTGCCTTCTGTGTCCCAAGGTTGCAGACACAGGGCCAGTGAGAAGCTGCAGTGGACTCTACTCTGCCTGGCCTGCCATTCTCAGCTAAGGCTCTAAGCTAGTGGATATCTGCCTTTTAATCCACCACCTTTCAAACGTATCCCATTATTCAGCATGATGTTGATGTCACTATGGCTGCATTCGCACATAATGCAGAACTGCAGGTCCAAGGGACCTGTGGTTCCATTCCCCTCCCCACTCTCTTCTGTCCAAATTTGGACATAATGGAGGGTGATATCTCTGCAGTCAGCAAGACTGCAGAGAGGAGGGAGAACTGTGCAGGATTGTGCAGGATTCCTTCTTGCTTGAAGGACAGCCAGTCATGGCTGAAGCTGAAGGGGATGCAGCCTGCAGTTACGCATTTGGATGCAATCACTACGTCAAACCGCATTTGCATGCATTAGCACGTAATGCTTTGGGAACCACTGGCCCTTTCCGCTCCAGTTCCATGTTACATGTAAATGTGATGTATATTATGCCAACATTTATCATTTTATGCCCAGATTGCACTAGAGCAGGAGCTCAAATCACCCCACCCTTGTTGCATTAGTAAGAGTTCTCACTGCCTGTCCTGCAACCCCAGAATATAATTTCTGAGTTAGCTGAACAATATGGTCTGAGCCGAGTCATAATTATGCCCTATCTTTACTCATCACTGGCTCATTTGGTGGGGAGACACGATAAAGGTCTATAAAATCATGCATGGTATGGAGAAAGTTGATAGAGAGTGATCCCCCCCCCTAACACTAAAACCAGGGATCATCCCATGAAATTGATTGCCAAGAGATTTAGGAACAACAAACAGACGTACTTCTTTACACAATGCATAATCAATTTGTGGAATTCTCTGCCACAAGGTGTGGTGACAGCCAACAACCTGGATGGCTTTAAGAAGGGTCTGGATAACTTCATGGAGGAGAGGTCTATCAACGGCTACTAGTCAGAGGGCTGTGGGCCACCTCCAGCCTCAAGGTCAGGGTGCCTCTGAGTACCAGTTGCAGGGGACTAATGGCAGGAGAGAGGGCATGCCCCCAGTTCCTGCCTGTGGGCTCCCCAGAGGCATCTTGTGGGCCACTGTGTGAAACAGGATGCTGGGCCTTGGGCTTGATCCAGCAGGGCTGTTCTTATGTTCTTATCATGAAGAGAAGAAAAGAATGCAGTTCTATTTTATCTTCTTCTTTTCCCTCCTCTCTCTCACCAGACTGGCATTGTATATGTAAACCGGCCTTTGGATAGGGAGTTGGTGTCAGAGTACAAGCTGACTGTGGCAGTGAAGGACAACCCAGAAAATGCACGCAATGCAAGACGGGTAATGATACGCAATATCACATTTTCCAACTGTAACACTGGATATGCGTTTATGTAAATCAACAAACTTTATGAGGACACATGACTCAAATGAAGGCTTTTTTTCTCAATCTCTCTCATCAGTTAGATAATCCAGATCTAAATTTACAAAGCCAGGGCAAGAATATTTATAATAGCTATATAAGGTCTTCACACTTCTGCCTCAGTTAAGTGCTTCAGTTATCACTCAATTATCTGCTCCCTTTCTCAAGTACCTGCCTCACAGAGCTGCCTTTTAATGTTTTGATCTCATCTACTGACACCTGAAAAAACAGATATTATGCTGTACTACAATGGTACAGATGGGCTTAAAAACAAAATAAAAAGCTATCTGATAGTTCAATAACTCAACCAATATTCCAGGATGACTTCAGTGTAACTCACAGCCAAATTAATCATCATAGGCCATGCATAATTTTACTTAGTAAACAGCAGTTGGATTGGGGGTCCCTGTGGATTGGGACTGCAATGACTAGCAGAGGTCTTTATCTCTTCTCCCACCACATTCCCAATCCAAATTCCCTCCTGCTATTTTCCAAGGGGGAAAAAAGGGAATCCAGATCAGGACCATGGCAGGTGGTAGAGTTAAAGTCACCCTACCCCATCCCTCCATGATCCCAATTGATGGGAGCCTCCTATCCAGCTGCCTTTTATCAAGTAAAATTAAAGCACATCTTGGCCAGTGACTAGGGATGTGCCCAAACCTGTTCACAGGCCCTTTTATGGGCCTCCGAACAGGTTTGAACATGGGGCCAGTTCGAAGTTCAAAGGCCCCAGGGGTGGCACTTTAAGCATGGGGGGAGGGTACACTTCCCCCCGCTGGCGTTATTTTTTTGTAAAAACCTTCGGGGTGGCAGCATACCTCCCTGCCACCCTGTTGCCCTCCTCGGCCGGAAGTGGCTGGAAGCACCGTGTGTGAGTGTGCACATCATGTGTGCACGCGTGCCCATCTGACATGCATAGGTGCACATGTGACAGGCACACACTCACCTGGTACGTCCAGCCGGGGAGGGCAATGGGATGGCAGGGAGGTATGTTGCCGCCCCAAAGGTTTTTATGAAAAAATAATGCCAGTGGGGGGGAAGTGGCAGGAGGGGTAAGTGCACCCTCCCCCTGCCCTTAAAGCACCACCCCCACCGCTTCAGAACCACCCAAACACGGTTCCATACACATCCCTACCAGTGACATGTTTAATGTCACATGTAGTTTGGCCCTCTGTGACACAGAATTCTGGGCTTGTTTTAGCATGGCAGATGTAGTCCTTGTCCAGATATAGTACGCCACTTCTCCAGTGTTTTCACTGGTGCAGTTTTTTGGTGCTGGTTAACCTCTCCATGTGTCCATTATGATCTCTCCTCTTCATTATGTTTCCTGATATGAGATCCAGCAAAACCACTATTATGATGGAATGATACCATAATCAATCAGTTTCAAATCACAAGAACATGAGGAGAGGCACTCTTGGGTGCCTGCCACTTCCATTTGCAAGCTCCCCAAACAACTTTCAGAAGTGTTATAAGACCTATCTGGCCGTTGGGGTTCAGGGTTAAGTTGCTAGAGTGGGAAGAAGTTGTAATTTGATGACAAATCTATTTGGTTTCTTGTTTTGCTTTTGTTGCCCACCCCAGATTTTCAGAATTGGGCATGCTATACATCTCAACAACAAATAAAACATTTGATGGAAAATCTACTAGTGACCAGTACATATTCTTTAGTTTAAACAATCATGATGATTGTGAAGAGGAACTGCTAATGCCTGCTAACGATAACTGCAGAGTCTTTTAAAGTCACTCTCTCAATTTTCCTTTTCTTTCACATAACTTTAGGATTTTGACCTGCTAGTAATTTCCATTGCGGATGAAAATGATAACCACCCACTCTTCACTCAGAGTTCCTACCAGGCTGAGGTGCTGGAGAACTCCCCACCAGGTGGGTGTTTCCTCCAACTGAACAGAATCTTACAGAAGGTGTCTTTGTTCCAACCCAGTAGACCTGAAAGATTGGTTTTCCCTTAACAAATGTATAGTGTTAAGAGTATGACAAATAGTTAAGTAGTTTCAGGAAGAGGAAAGCTGCCTCACATTGTTTTGGTTTACAGTAAAAGCTCCTCACTTTGTGAAAGTGATTATTGTTTCTCCCACTACCATATCACTTGGCCTTTCTCCCTTACTATCTTCCTCAGCCATTTTCTCTGAAACAGAGGAAGTGTTCCTAGACATCGCATGTGCAAAGTGACAAAAAAAAATCCAACTCCTCTGATATTGTGAACATCAGGACTTCAAATGAGTAAAATTGGCTTTGGACCGAGTCTCACAATCAGTGAGATCCAGTTCCTAGTGGTGAGTGGGAAGGGAGCCCTGGGTGGCTGGATAGGCCGCCCACATGATGACCGGCTCCAAGACAGAGCCGGCGGGGGCTGGGGAGCTCGGGGGCTGCGCGGACCCGGAAGCCCCAGTATGCCCTGCGCAAGTGCGCAGGGCATACTGGGGAGACCCCTGAGTGGGGAGGCTGCTTTTAAGCCTCCCGGCCGGGGGTCTGCTCACAAGTAGCCCGGGTTTGCGGAGCGCTCGCTCTGCAAACCTGGGCTAAGAGGCGGGCTACAGGAGCGGGTTAGCCGCTCTAGAACCACCAGGCTCGGGTTCTGACAATCACAAAAATCGGGCTAGGATTTTCCTAGCCCGATTTTTGTATCGTAAGAATAGCCCCTTTTTCTGCTTGAAGAAGCAGCTAAGAGAATCTGGGGCTACCAAAATGCCAAGATGAAACACATTATATTATACCAGTCACAGAACATTTTCTGGAACAAGACAAAAAGTCTTCAATAAAGTTGGTGAACAGTATTTGAGAAATGCTACATAGGAAATTTAAAGCAGCATAATACTTGGGGAAAGGGGGTTTGCTTGAAATATGTTGTGCTTTTTAAAGTAGGTTGATTTCTTCTACTACATAAACCTTCATTAAAGACTTCTTGTATTGTTCAGCACAACTGGTCTTAGTTTTCTTTGACTACTAAAATACTGTTCTCTTCTGGAGAGCTGGTCTTGTGGTAGCAAGCATGAATTGTCCCCTTTGCCAAGCAGAGTCCATCCTGGTTTGCATTTAAATGGGAGACTACATGTGAGCACTGTAAAATATTCCCATTAAGAGATGGAGCCACTCTGGAAAGAGCAGCTATATGCCTGCATGCAGAAGGTTCCAAGTTCACTTGCTGGCATCTCCAGATAGGACTGGGAGAGACTCCTGCCTGTAACCTTGGAAAAGCCACTGGTAGTCTGTGTAGACAATACTGAGCTAGATGGACCAGTGGTCTGATTTGGTAGAAGGTAGCTTCCAATGTTCCTATGTTCTCCTGTCTTAAAACTGAATAGTCACTTTTTTGGCTCTTTGCAACCATCTTTGGGATTTCTTTTTGAACACAGTTATAAGCCTAGGACTGTAGAATGTGACCCTTTCTGACTGCTTCAGTTATATTAGTATGTAAGAAAATGAGTATGTAATAATATGTGGTCTCATTGGCTGATGCCAGATGAGGGATGTATATCAGAATTCAAACTAGCCCCCTCACTATTCCTCACCTTTATTATTTATTTATTTATTTACTTACTTACTTACTTACTTACTTACTTACTTGATTTATATACCGCCCTTCCAAATGGCTCAGTTCGGTTTACAATTAAACATTAAGTAGTCGGGTGAATACATACCTCTCCACCTAGTTGGAGATCACAAGTTTCCTTAGTTGGATCTCTAAATATTTTGATTGCTTCTAAAATCTTTAAACTTCAATCAGTCTCAGTGATTCTTTGCCTGTCACATTCCTCATCGTGTACAGGAACCAGCTAATGAGGCAAAATTCTTGCTGAATATCCTTTTATTTCAATATGCCTGATGAATGTGTGTTGTTCTGTTTTGTTTTAGCAGGGCTTTAAGGCTTCTCCCAGGGGGCTTCTTGATTCAGTCTGCCAAGGTTGCACCTCTATGTTATGTCTCATAGGGCCTCATTCAGCTCCATTCATTCATTTTTCAATGTTGCTCATAGGATCATTGGTGTAGGGAGGTGGAGGGAAGGATATGGAGAGGAGGTTGTCTATTGCTGATATTCCCTGTTACTGACACTTGTATGTTCAATTCAGGAACTCGCATCACAGTCCTTAATGGGCCAATTCTAGCTTTGGACAATGACCAGGGAATCAATGAAGTGGTGACATACCAGCTCCTTGGGAAAGCAACAAACCTTTTTGCCATCAACAACAGAACAGGTAAGAAAGCCATACAGACCTAGAAAGCTTTGATATTATGAGGTAATGGAACCTTTGCCCTGACTAATAGAAGTACAGGCTGAAAGCAGAGGAAAAGGAGAATGTTGGGAAATGTTATAGAAAAGGGAAGTTGAAAGAGAAGAACTAGAATGTTTGTGGGAAAAGAAGAGAAAGCAATAAAAGTTGAGGGAGAGGCAAGACATATGGAAAACAAGCATCTTTGAAAACAGGAATGGACAACCAGCTGCTCAATATGGAGCTTGGAACAGAAGAATTGAATAGAATAAGAGGCAGCAGTTGATGTTGCTGAGTGGAGTTACTTTTCCATCACAGCCAAAAGATCTAATCTGGAGAAGACCCAGATGGAAATAGTCTATAACTTCATGACAATTTCATCATTAGTTTGGTTAAAGCAAAATAGGTATTGGTTATATGGATATAGATAAGATGTTATATTCATGCTTCTTTAAGAAAATCAGCTCTAGGGATGTGCTCGAATCACGATTCAACATGCGATTTGGAACACATCCCCAGCACCTTTAAAATGGAAGAGAGCAGGTGCATACCTGCTTTCCCACGGCTCACTAGCACTTCCTGAATCGCTCCTCCCAGTTATTTTTGCACGCCAGCGGCACTCTCCACCAACTGCCCTTGCACGACACTGGCATACACATGGCCTCCACACTTGCACAGTAACCATTGCAATGTTAGCAACTATGCTGACCACACACATGGCCGCTGCACATGCACGGAGGCCATATGTGTGCCAGCATCACGTAAAGACAGCTGGGGGAGAATGCTTGTGAAGATAGGCATGTGAAGATAGCTGGGAGGAGAGCTGCCAATTCAGGAAGTGGCAGCAAGCAGCAGAGGAGCAAGTGTGCATCTGCTCTCCTCCGTTTAAACGTGCCAGGTATGTGTTTCAAATTGAGCGCTGAATCACGATTCATGCACATCCCTAATCAGCTCTTGTGTGCATTACATTAGACTACTACAGTCTCTGTTGGGATGGGGGGAAGGATTTCTGTACAGATCCTCGTAGTGCATTTTTATTGGCTGACATATCCTGCAGTGTAACATGGCCAGTGCAGACCTGCCTGTGCTGCTGCAAGATCTAAATCACCTAGCGAAGCTGCTGCACAAGAGGGCAGTACCAGTACTGCTGACTCTTACGTGATCAGTTGTTGTACCCTGCTTCCATTATTCCCAATAGAAGCAGTATACAATGCTTGATCACATAAGAGTCAGCAGTACCAGTACTGCCCTCTTGTTCAGTAGCATCACCAAGTGATTTGCAGCCTTGCAGTGGTGTGGTCAGGTTTGCAGCATCTGCATTATGCTACAGCCATTGTTTATTTTTATCAGGTTGTTGTTTTGTTGTGTATTGTATTGCTGTTGGCATATTTTGCTTTTAATTTTGTTTTAATCTTTGTATGATCTCTGTATGGCCTATGGCTGTAATAAATTGATTGATTGATTGATTGATTGATTGATCAGGTTGTTGTGGTGGGAACTAATCTGCCAACTTTCTTTTCACTATAATCTCATTTGTTAATTACCATCCTCACAAGTTAGCCCACTTAAGCTTTAAATATTCATCCATCTAGCATCTTGAATCAGGGTGGATGACTCATCACAAACTATGCCATTGAGGCATCTTTATGTGTCCCTACACCTGTAGAAAATTTGGTTCAGATCAGTTAGGCAGTTCACAAGTGAGCCCATGCACCTCAAACATTCATGTGTCTGACATCTTGAATTGGGGTGGATGACATAATCATAAACTACACCATTGAGGCATTCCTATGTGTCCCTACAGCTGTAGCAAATTTAGTTTAAATCAGTTAGGCGGTCCACAAGTTAGCCCACTTGCATGTAATTTTTTTTTACATGTCCACCATCTTGAATTGGATGACATAATCACAAACTACACCATTGAGGCATTCCTATGTGTCCCTACAGCTGTAGCAAATAAATTTTTTTACATGCAAGTGGGCTAACTTGTGGACAGCCTAACTGATTTAGTTAGGCTGTCCACAAGTTAGCCCACTTGCATGTAAAAAAATTTATGTGTCCACCATCTTGAATTGGATGACATCATCACAAACTACACCATTGAGGCATTCCTATGTGTCCCTACAGCTGTAGCAAATTTAATTCAAATCAGTTAGTTTGTTCATAAGTTAGCCCAATTGCACCCACCATCTTGAATCAGGGTGGATGACATCATCACAAACTACGCCATGGTGGTGTCCCTATGTGTTCCTACAATTGTACCAAATATGGTTCATATTGTCCAGGCATTGCGAATTTGATGGGGGGACACACCGAGACACACACAGAGAATGTCGGGTGATCTCAAAAGCTTACTTTCCTTAAGGAAACTAGGCTAAAAATGTATGTTTTCCCTTGTTTAAACCACAAATCAAAACATTTTACAAAGACTGCACATATTCTAGACAGATACATTGGAATGTAGTCCCTTTACACAGAGTGTTAAAATAGATTACTACAATCCAGTCTATACTGAAATAGAACTGAAACAGGTGAGCACAAACCTATAATTCCATATGCAGATAGGGAGGAGAGGAGCCTGTGAGAGCAGAAGCACCATGGTGATTGGGCAGTGGGGATTCCATATGCAGATAGGGGGGAGGAGCCTATAGCACCATGGCAGTGGGGATTCCATATGCAGATAGGGAGGAGCCTGTGATGGTTAAGGACAGTTGGAATTCAACTGATACTGGTTAGAAGATGTTCTTGATTGTAGAAGAGGGGAATCAATATATATATAAGGATAGTAAGCAGGGGTCTGCAAAGAGAGGGGTCATGAGGGAGAAAAGAGCCCCTTCAGGAGAAGGAGGCTGCTGTTATGTGAATTAGATGAGGAAACAAGATGAACAAGATCAAAGGGAGTGGAAGAAAGACAGAGCGGAAGAGCGGGTGGAGGAGAGAGAGAAAGAAGGGAGAGGAAGAGAGAAAGAAGGAAGGGCAAGGGACGGAACCAAGCCTGTCAGTGGCCTGAGGGGAACAAGTGGCCATGATGGCACCTATTGGCAACAAGGAAGGACCCAGTCAACCATTGCTGCTGTTTGGGGCTAGCGAGGCCATTGGCAGAGGCAGGCAGGCAGGCAAGGAATGAGCCCAGGCCTGTCAGCGCCCTGAGGGGAACGAGCGGCCATGGTGATGGTGGCAGTAAGGAAGGGCCCGGTCAAACACTGCTCCTGCTGCTCCTGTGGGGAGAAACAAGAACGGGGCTCAGGTGAGGGTGGGAGCTCTCTGGGTATAGGGGGCTGCCACTTGTCCAGTAGGCTCCAGCAAAGCTGCAGTTGCAACCAAGAGGGGTGAGGGGGGTGGAATAAAGGGATGGAGGAGTGACCAAGAGGGGTGAGGGGGATAGAAACAACAGGATGGAGGAGGAGGAACAGGAGTGCGGCTCAGTTGAGGGTGGAGAGATCTCTGAGGTGAGGGGGGCTGCGGCAGCGGGTAAGGGGAGCAATCAAGTACTAGCGCGCAAATACTCTGCTCAGGTTAAGCTATATATCTTGCTAAACTATACCATTTTGTACTACAGGAGAGGGATGAGATGTTTGAATGCTTCCCTTTTCCCCGACTCCCCGCCCCCCAAATTCTCCCTACATAGAACTAGCAAGTTAGGAAGAAGACTGACCTAAATTTTTGACATGTGAGTTTTGTGTTGTACGGCTGTTATTTTTGTGGAAGCATTCCATATTCTACCTGCTGTATGGAAAGGGACACCCAAGCAACAGTTACATCATCTGGAGATTCTGCTCATCTATTTAGCTCATAGTTGGGAACAACCCATTGAAAAGGTTTATATACATTCGTCCCTTGCCTACTGAGGTCAGGAGGTCATGTCCAGGGATCGGGGGGGCAATTTTGGGGGGGGTTGGGGGAGATTTTCAGGGGTCCAGGGGCAATGGGGGGGCTTAGGGAATCATTTCCGGGGATCAGGGGTTATTTCCAGGGGTCAGGGTGACATTTCCAGGGGTCAGGGAGTCATTTCCAGGGGTCAGGGGGTATTCTTTCAATTTGTTATCTTGTTTTAGTCACTTTGTGACCGTGATTCCCCTAACCCTTTGTTTGCCATTGCTTTCAATGGCTCTCCGACCAAGAATTCACTAACTGTGAGGTTTTCCAGGCACGGAACCCTCGCAGTTGGCGAGGGATGACTGTAATTACAATAATCATTAGTGATATAAGTTTTGCCTATCACATAACAGGTAAGTTGGAGGCCCTGTCATGTTGTTTGTAGCACTGCCTACCTTTGTTCCTGAGTCAAGCACATGTTTAGAACTTTTTGACAAAGTAGTCTAAACTATGGGGGGAAATATTTGGAGGCATGCAATAACAGATGCACAGTTTTGATAGCATGCCGTACATATATTTCGTGTAAGTATCACACCGTAATGTAGGTGATAGACTTCACAAGAATAGAATGTGGAGCTGAGGTGGCATGATGTTCAGTCTCCAGTTAAGGAAGTCTCTGGGCCTCCTTTTCCCCTTGCAGTTAGCCATTGTTGCCATTTGCAAATGCCAACATGTATTTTTAGCCTACTTTCCAGTAGGCTTATGAGATCAACTGTGTGTGTGTGTGTGTGTGTGTGTGTGTGTGCGCGCGCGCTGCTATCAACTTCACAATGCCTGGACCATTATGAACCAAACTGAGTACAGTTTGTAATAATGTCATCTACCCCAATTCAAGATGGCAGACGCATGAACATTTGAGGCACAAGTGGGCTAACTTGTGGTCAGCCTAACCAATTTGAACCAAATTTGGTACAGTTCTAGTGAGTGACACACAGGGACACCTCAATGGTATGGTGTGTGATGATGTCATCCACCCCAATTCAAGATGGCAGACACATGAACATTTGAGGTGCAATTGGGCTAACTTGTGAACTGCCTAACCGATTTGAACCAAATTTCCTACAGGTGTAGGGACACATAGGGATGGCTCAAGGGCATAGTTTGTAATGATGTCATCTACCTTGATTCAAGATGGCAGATACATGAAGGTTTGAAGTGGAAGTGGGAACTGATTTCGACCAAATTTGGTACAGTTGTAGGGGCACATAGGGACACTTCAAACACATAGTTGTGATGATGTAATCCACCTCAATTCAAGATGGTGGATGCATGAACTTTTGAGGCACAAGTGGGCAACTTGTGAACTGCCTAACTAATCTGGACCAAATTTAGTCCAGTTGTAGGGATAGTGAAAGGAAAGTAGACAGATTAGTTCTTACTAGAACAACTTGTTGAGGGATCCAATTTGCTGCAGCTTTCAGTTAGGTGACATGAGATCTGTATTCTGTGGAGCATACTTGGTCAAGCTTGAGAAACTTTTGACTGCATTTGTCTATAGTTGGCTTTTCCCTTTTTCTAACTGTCTTTTATAAAAACTCTCCAGGTGCCATTTTGGTGAAGCGAGGCCAAGTGATAGACAGAGAAGTCTTCTCAAATCCAGTCCTGGAATTTCTTCTGGTTGCAGTAGATGTTGGCAAGTTGAACAGCACTGCTAGCCTCACAGTGACCATTCTGGATGATAATGACAACAGGCCAATCTTTCACCCAACAATGTTGACTGTTCGGCTGATAGAAAACAGCCCTCCAGGTTAGAATGAAAAGAAAGTGCAGGGTTACAGCTGGGATTGAGGTGAGGCTTGGTTTGGGGAATGTTAGAAGAGGAACAGTGGGGAGCCAAAAGAACTGAAGTGTGGTAAGGAAAGATCCTTTATTTTAATTATAAAATAAATGAGTCAAAATCAATCAGAGAAATTAAGAGGTCCAATTGCAATATTCTGCATAATCCTTTCCTAGTTTATGAACAAAACAAGTTATATGTTTTCCTTACTACATTAATAAATGTGATTGTATTATGAGAATAGACTCCTGGAGCAAAGTTCAATTACACTTAAATTGGAAGATTTTTTTTTCCTTCTTTGCATAATAAGTTGTTTTTTTAAAAAATGAAACAATTTGATTTATTTTCAAAATTCCAAAGAATGAATATCTGCATTAATAAACAGTGCCATGCAGATGAGCCTGTTAATTTCTTGTTTTCATTGTTACCAAGCTCAAGATTATTATTTGTCATTCATCTGATACTAGGTGGTAGTTGTATATGTTTTTGGTGTTGTTTTTTAAACAAGTAGATAAGATGTTTGTCAGGGTCCCACCCTGATGCCCCTCTCAATTCTAGGGAGGTGATTTGTTTTTATTGTTCTATGACAGTTTAGTCTCCAGGTTCTGGGAATTCATTCAGCTTTTACTTTCCCTCACTGCCACCATATAAATTATTGTTGCCCTGCAGGATAGGCATATATGTTCAGGATATAAAATGAAACAAAACTTGAGGTATAAAACAAAAAAACAAGAATAAGTTTATTATTTACAGATTAGAATAAAGATCTCTGCAAAGCAGGGCACACAAGCTTCTTTACCAAGTTCCTAGGTACATCAGCTGTTCTGGATAAAATGTAACATATAGGGAGGTGAGAAAACTGGGACATAAGTAATTAAACTTGGGTTTGTAAACTTAGTGAATTTCTCCAGACTTTCTTGTCTATTACTAGGAGCTGCCCAGAACACTGCTGGTTCTCCAGCCTCTACACATTCATGTTTCAAGTTCCACACAACCCCCCTGAACAGTCTCTCCTGTTGAGAACACCCCCCCCCAAATTCTCAACCCCCAGCTCAAAACACCTCCTACTCCCACACAACTAAATCCAGCTCCCTCTCTCTTCTCTCTGTCTCAGCTGCCTTTCTTAAATCCCTCCCCCTCTGAACCTTCTGTGCCTGGGTTCTAGGGTAACCACACACACTCACTCATTCACCAGCTCCTATATACGTCTCATCACAATGTTGAATCTGGGTTGACTTCTCAGTGGCTTTTCACATGGTAATGATGCCGTAATCAGTAAAAATTTAATTTTTGTGTGCATGCAGAATGCCCGATTGCAAGCTTTAATCATTGTCTTTAATCAATCCCCACTCCCACCCCAAGCTGGCAAATAAGGAAGAGGCAGGAATTTGATTTCTTATATGCATTTTTAGTTGGCAAGTCATCACTTAATTTTTCTCAGTTGTGTTTGTAAATGTTTTCAGTCACACTTCATATTTTAATGAAAGAGTTTTATGGGCCACATATATGACTTTATTTAGTTCTCCATGAATCCACATAGAGACCTTGCAGTCCACTACAGACTCATGAAGTTGATTTGCTTAACCCTGTGAGAACAAAAATCTGTAGTTTGACTTCTTTACAAATTATGGGAAGGAATAATTTTTCACTGCAACAGTTTGGACGATACTTTGCCCAACCACACTGCCCCAATAATAAAGACATAAACAGACATCTTCCCCACCCCCCTCACACACACACTGTTCCTTGATCACATGGGATGTGTGGTTCATCTGAACTGTCCTGCTCTATGCTGTCCAAATACTACTTAAAACTCCAAAATGTTTGGTCTTCATGTAGAGGAGCAGTTTGGATGAACCATTCCCCATATGATTAAGGAACAGCATGCCGGGGGAGAAACATGTACTCTGATGACATGCTCACATCTTTATCACATGGTGCAGGCCAGTTGGGTAAAGTAGCTTCTGAACTAATCCATTATAGCTTCATTTGGCACAGTTAGCTTAATCACAGGAGTGTCAAACTTCCTTACAGGCTCCAGGAATAGTATGTTAAACACAACTGCCTGTTGGACTGATTCAGAATGGTAAATATTTAGTTCTAAAAACCCAGATGATTGAAAATCCTTCTAATGTCATAGTTTGGGTTTCCCCCTAGGTTTTTCTGTCCTACAGGTAATGGCAACTGACAAGGATAGTGGCCTCAACCAGCAGCTGAGCTACCGAATTGAGAGTGGAGCTCAAGACAAGTTTTTGATCAATGCAAACACTGGGGTGATCAGTGTGGCCAACATCACCATAGACAGAGAAGAAAAGGACAACTACCGGTTGACAGTGGTTGCCATGGATCAGGGTACACCCCCCCTCTCTGGCACAACCACTGTGAGCATCCTGATTGAAGACATCAATGACTCTCAGCCAGAGTTCATCAATCCCATCCAGACAATCAGCATTCCTGAGTCAGCTACCCCAGGCACAGTTGTTGCAGAGGTGACTGCAATAGACAGAGATCTCAGTCCCCAGCTGGAATACTACATTATTGAAATCCTGGCCAAGGATGACAATGATGCTCTTGTGCCAGATCAACAAGGAGCATTTGCAGTGGATTTTAGAACAGGTACAAAAATTGGCAGGTGAAATACTATTCTAAACACTTTTTAAAAATGTCTGTGGAAGTTAATCACATGCACAGTTTCTAAGAGAAAAGATAAACACAATAGAAAGAGGAAACAAAGTTCTATACTGTTTTCACCTTGAAAATAACAATTTTTTGCCCCAATCAGCATTTACAGTAACTGGCTGACATAATGAAGATTACTCAAAGTTGTCCCATTGACATTTAAAAAGGCAAGTTAGGCCATGCCTAACCTATCCTTTTAATCTCATTGGGACTATTTTGAATAATTTTCCTCATTTTGCTAACCACATCTATTTGCTTTATTAGACCTTTTGTATTTTAAAGGGCTGGATTGCTGTTATTGATCCATTTTCCCTTGTGAGATGTGCTGTGTTAACAATGCAGTAGATAATGAGGAAAATACCCTCCCTTTTTCTTCTTCTTTTCATATCCGTTTCTCTTTCCTTTTCCCTTTCTCCTCTTTCCCGCTTTTCTCCATTTTCTCTTTGTGTTTCTTGCCCTTTAAGGGCCAAACTGGATGTTATGCACAGTTCAAACTTGGAATTTTACCTAGTTTTTTATTTTATTTTAAAAAACAGCAATCAGGGGGGCGGGGGGCAGAATAGTTATATGGCTATAGTTATATCCTCTTCCCCCACCACACTAAAACCCCAGTCTAGCCCCCCCCCCATTCTCCCGTCCCTCACTTTTTGATGGGGGGTGGAAATCTGGAGTTCTCACCATGAGACATCTACTTTGGCTCTCTTCCTTGCTTTCTCTGAGTTTCTCTGCACCCTTTTGACTGGTACTTGCTTTAGCTAACTAACCAACTAACGAATCTTTTTATTTTCCTTTATGGCTCTCAGACCTGCAGGTTTGATTTCTGTGCTTCTGTGTGTGTATTCAATGTCTTCCTTCCATCTCAATCAGCACCTTCTTCATCCTCATCCTCATCCTCATCCTCATCCTCTCTGGTTTAGTGCTGGTTTGTGTCTTGCTGGCAGCTAGCAGCTGAAACACATGCCTGCCATGCATTGTTGTAGCCTTCACAGACTGAATGCTGACAGCTCCTCAGAAGCATCTAGCTGCTAGGGAGTGGGAGGGGCAAGCATTTTTAGGGTAAGTGATCTTTTGTCCTGTGTTTCAGTATGTAGTGGAGGGTGGCTAACAAGGGAAGCTGAATATAATGTAATTCAGGACAGCTTACATTTGGACACAAGTATTATAAACCTGAAGATTTGCCCAGAATAGGCTATCCTGAGAGATACTGATCCACCCAAAGTCACCTAGTGAGCTTCATGGCTATGCAGAGATTTGAATTCTGACCCCCACTGGTCAAATCCAACTATGCACAATTCCACACTATCTCAACTTAATTCTGTGGTTCTATATGTGTTTGCCGTGGCTCAACCTATACACCAATTTATCATACCAAGCAATGACTGTCAGAGGACCTTGAACAGTATACTGAAGACTAATTCTGAAATGCATTCATTTACTTGTTTTATTTTCAGAATTTGTATCCCACCAGGCAGGATACTGATTTGTATCCTGCCTTCTCAAGGCAGCTAACAACAAAAAAGCAATAAGTGTATAACAATCAGTAATCAATACAACCAAAACCAGCAGTAGATAAACACAGAAAATGAGCAGTTGTCAATAAAAAGCAGTTCTAATTAAAAGAGGAACATTGTTACAAAAATTATGAAAGAAGCCAGATTAATTCAGGGGCTCAGTTTTAAGCAACTGTACCTTAGTACATTTTCTATACAAAGAAGAAAACTTATTCCAGTCCAGCATCTGAACTCATTTAACTAAAAACTGTAGGTAGAGGCGTTTGGTCACCCTTCCCACAAAGTAACTTGCCTCAATATCTAGATATCTTAAGAAAACACAGACGTTGTCCATAATAGAAAAGTAAGTAGAAATGAATCATCACAAGATGGTTAAAAGATCTATGGTGCAGGCCTACAGCCTCCCTCCACTTTGATAACTGAAAATTTTTCATGCTCTCTAGAGGAATCCAGTAACCTCTTCCACTTCTTTTAAAGCCTTTAATCTCTAGTACATATCAGCATATTTGGCCAGGGACATTGCTTGGGTCCTGTTAAATTGGGTCCCTGGACCACAGTAGTTGCTTTATTGGCAAATTCCACTCCCCTCGCTCACTTTCCAATCACTTGCAGAGGAACAT
Source organism: Hemicordylus capensis (assembly GCF_027244095.1). Classification (NCBI taxonomy): domain Eukaryota; kingdom Metazoa; phylum Chordata; class Lepidosauria; order Squamata; family Cordylidae; genus Hemicordylus; species Hemicordylus capensis. Next base: position 232,847,417 of record NC_069659.1, on the reverse strand, counting down.
GTTTACTGTGGATTAGTATTCACCCCTCGATCTTTCTTTCTTTTTAGTGTGTGGTGGTAGCTTCACCACCATTTTGTTTTTTAACAGAGCTTTGGAAGAGTTAACAGTACTTTTGGGGGGCGGGGGGGATTTACCCACCTCCTTTTTCTGGGCCATCCCCACCATCAAGCCTGGCAGTTGTGTTGCTGCTGAGCAAGAGGGCCACCTGCCACCTCCTGTATTGAGCTCAATAGCTGAATTGCTGCTGGGCACAGTGGGCTGCTGACTGCCCCCTCCAATCAGTCCAGCAGTTGAGTTGGCTTCCAGGTGCATCAAAGGAGCCAGCCCCCAAAGCAATTGCCTTCCCCTCTCCTTTGCCTGCAAATGCGAAGGAACTGCATCCAGCATTGGGAACACATGTCCCTCGTGCCCAGTGCTAGCAAAGCCAATTATTATTTCTTGTTTACACAGTCAGACAGGTGTTATTGACTGGTTTGTTTTATCCAGACATCGAGTCCTTCCCAAGGACCTGAGATGGCTGAATTTTATCATCAATACTGTTGGTTATTATAGATATCGTTGCAAAATATAGGCTGTTCCCAGTAAATTTGCTTTTTGTAATTGGCTGATGGTGATTTATTATTATTATTATCATCATCATCATCATCTACTATTCGATTTTTATACTCCCTTTCTAAAAATGGCTCAGGGCGGTTTACAAAGAGAAATAATTAATAAATAAGTTGGACAGAGAACATTAAAAAGCATAGCTTTAGGTAAGGTAGGATACAGAAAAAGGATGGAATGAATTCAAGCAATCTGAATTAGTGATGTTTTTGTAGACAGGAATGCTAGCTGAATTAATTTAGGAAGAGGTTCATGCATATGAAGATGAAAGTCTTGGAAGATAGAAGTTTTAGAGCTCAATGCACTTTGTCAGTATATGAAGGCATATCTCATAAGGTGCTTTTTAACTGTTTTTTTCTTTCTTTCTTTCCTTGTCTACCTTCCAGGTGCTGTGAAAGTTAAGTCTGCTTTAAACAGGGAACTGGTGGCCACTTATGAAGTCACAATATCTGTTTATGACAATTCCAGTGATGTGGTTGACCGCTCAGTTAGTGTTCCAAATGGTAAGGTAGTTCCTATTTCAGATTAGATTCATTGCTTTGCTTTGCAGTGTTGAGATTTAAAAGCAGAAGGGCAGCAAAGTGGTTATAGAGAGTTTTTTGTTTGTTTGTTTTTTAAATGTTCACTATTCCTACACTCCCATTTTAATCCCTTTCCCTCTGTATCTCACAGCCAGACTGACAGTAAATATCTTGGATGTCAATGATAATGCTCCTCGGTTCCGCCCTTTTGGAGCAACATTTTTCACCGAGAGGATCCTGGAAGGGGCCACTGCAGGGACCACCTTAATATCTGTGTCAGCTATTGATCCAGACAAAGGTGCTAATGGACAGATCACTTATGAGCTACTCAATCTCTCACCTGAGGGATATGTCCAGCTTGAAGACATCTCGGCAGGTAGGTGAGGATAAAACGAGAGTAATCTTGGTAGATGGAGGTGTATACCCCAGCTGAAGGGTGGACAGCTCTGAGCAAGAGTGGACAGCTCCATCATCTGGGTCTACCAAGCCTAACTTCCTGCTCCAATCAGACTATACCTTTTTTGCAGCCCAGTAGAAGGCATTTTTAAGGAGCATTTTCTCCCTCAGCACTTCAGGGCTAAGCTTGTTAGCCTGATCTGCTTTGGTCCTGCTTTTTTTAAAAATCCAAAATAAGTCTATTCTCCACAGATTGGACCAAGAATCCAATACTATTCATTGCCTTTATCATTGGTGGGAATTATTATCATTGTTATTACTCACTTATTCAGTGCCATCCATTTTCATGGTGCTTTATAGAATAACAAAACCAAAAAGAGAGCAGTCCCTATTCCAAGGTGATTACACAATACATTTCAACCATATTATGGGGCAGGGATAAAAGAGGGATAGCCAAGAGTAACAAATAACAAATTGAGTTCAGATAGTAGAGCTAGAGGTAGGAGTCTGGGACAAAAACTAGAAGTTGGTATCAGACCATTTTGCGATAGAAAGATATTGCCCCATCACATTATTTTTTAGATTGTGAGCCCTTTGGGGACAGGGATCCATCTTATTTACATATTATTTCTCTGTGTAAACCGCCCTGAGCCATTTTTGGAACAGCGGTATAGAAATTGAATTAATAATAATAATAATAATTATTATTATTATTAGAGAGGAATATGTCCCTCTTTTCTCTTACATTTTAAGACCTAGGCAGCTACAATTTGCTTTGTTTCCTGTGAACAAATAATACAAGTTGTTCTGGTAAGAACTAATCTGCCTACTTTCCTTTCACTATAATCTTAATTGATCATTACCATCCTCACAAATTTGCCCACTTAAGCCTTAAATGTTCACATATCTGGTAGTGGTTCCAACATCCATAAGGACTGGGTTCTGCGCCTGCGCAGACCACACTTCGGATGGAATTCTTTAGCTCCTCGCGACGCCCAACCGCCGGCAGCGCGTGGCTGCAGTACTCTTAAGCAGCGGTTAGGCATCCCCTTTCCTCAGTTTCTTGTTGACCGCCTAAGCGCTCACATCTTTGGGAAACTTTTTGCTCCTCAGATAGTGATTTTATTTGATTGACATGGACTTGACCTATTTCGGACTTTGACTATTCTTTCTGGATAACCTTTGTAAAGACGAACTGTTAAAAAGAGTAAAGATTAAATAAAGACAACGACTCGGAACGGCCTACGGACTTCTCTGGCAAATGATGCGGAACAGACATCGGCTTACTCTAATGATCAACTGGCTTACAGGCACAGTATATTATTACTACCCCAGTATTCGGAGATTTGGGAGTACCTATGAGTTCCGGCAGAGAAAAAACGCGGGAAAAGACCACCTTTAAGAGGTGCCGTAACTGCCACGGGAAACTCCCTTCCACGGATGGGCATGATCTCTGCCTCTTCTGCTTAGGAGAATCCCATAGTCTCTCCAGTTTCAGCATCTGTTCTACTTTTAACAAGCAGACTCTTAAGAACAGAGCTGCTCGCCTGAAGGTGGCATTAATAGAGCAGGCTTTACAGCCTAATCAACCGGGAGCTCCGGACTCGAGACCTGCCACAGTGCAGTCTAAAGTCTCGACATCATCAAAGGGTGCCCTATCAGCCACTTCGACATCAGCGGATCAGGCTTCACCTTCCAGGAGAAAGGCAAAAAAGATCGCCTCGGCACCGGCGACTTCGGCGCCGGGAGCATCGACGTCGGCCAAAACCTTTAAGAAACCGAAAGGGGTTCTTCCAGGCTTGAAGTGGAAATATTCGGAGTCGGTCTCGGATCACCTTGTGAAGAGGTCGAAGAGGCACAAGGCTAAGGAACTCCGGGCTAGCTCTGAACACACGCCCTCCCCAACGGGGTTGCAAATGTTTCAGAGCCCTCAACGTCGGGCGGCCTCATTATCCCCAGCTCTGACTCCAAGCCAATCTCTCCTGACATCGACTCGGCCTTCTGAAATAGCGTCGACGTTGAGGACAGTGTCGACGTCGAGGGTTCCAATTCTGAAGCCACCAACATCGAAGATATCTTCAACACCAGTTGAAATTTCTGCAGAAAACAATCCTGTGTCGATGTCGGAGTCACCTGGGATGGGTACACCTGGTACCATGGTAGGATTGACCTCCGACACAGCAGAAAAGCAATATAACCTATATGTGGTTGGTGACAGTGGTCCCATCGTGGATCCGTACGATACAGTGGCAATAGTTCATGATACAGAAATAGGACTGGAACCCGTTCTAGAAACTGAAGAGGTGGCTTTAGACCGTCAGAAGTCGCCTACGGCGTCAGAGGAAGAGGGCACACTTTACTGTATGCTCCACTCAGAGGAGATGCCACCCTCCACTAATACCTTCAAGGGCTTTCTGTATGCCTCTCCTAAGCCAAAGACGCCTTCCTTGACTTGCCCTACAACCCCTATGGTGGGCCTTTTACCACAAGGGGGTTGGCAGAACACTTGTACCGTCTCCCCAGAGGAGTACTCTCTCTTCCAGTTGTGGCTTTCAGAAAGGGAGCATCCTTGCTCACCAAAGCAATTAAAGGAGACAGCGGTGCAAATTGCCACTGCGGTGACTCAAACGGCCACACCTGTAGCTTTACAGAGATCAGTTTCACTACAGGCTAATTGGCCATTACAACCATTACGAACAGCAGTACAGATGAAATCGATCGCATTGCAAACTGCACAGCCACCTCAGGTATTTGCCCCACAGTCGGTAACAAAGAAGACTGTGGCACTCCAAGCAAACCTGACAAATCGTTCAGTTCCGACACGTAAGGTGGATGCCTCCTCATATACTGGTGAGGTGGTCCCTCTGACTTTCCCTCTATCTCTTTCCTCACCTTTACCTCCCTCTTCGGACGAGGATGAGGATGATGATGAGGAGGAGGATAATCCTGATGATTACTCGTCCGACCCCGCAGAACCGGAGACTCCGGACGAACCCACACTGCCAGATCCAATTGATGATGTCGCTGCGGTCCCGTCTATCTCCCCTAATGAGGAGATGAAGGGATATCATCAACAGGTAGCGGAAATGGCATGTGTGTTTGGCCTCAACGTAAAGCAGAAGTCACTGGATTTGGACGATCCTGTTTATAATATGCTTAACAAGGCTACGGGTTTGCAACCTGTTTACCTCCCAATGTTGCCTCATATATCACATGCAGCGAAATCGGCTTGGGACGTTTTACAGACATCAACGCCTACCTCCAAAAGGTTGGAAGTCCTCTACCGTGTGCAGGAGGAGGAAAACGAATATTTGATGAAACACCCTTCCTCAAATTCTTTAGTAATAGACTGTGCTACTACCTTTAAGGGGGGTAAACGACATACGACCCCTGCGGACAAGGAGGGGAGGAAATTGGATGTCTTAGGTAGAAGAACCTATTCGACTGCTTGCTTCTCAGTTAAGATTGCAAACTATATTGCCTGCCAGGCCAAGTACACACACTCACTGTGGGAACTCCTGTATGAACAGCGCACGACTTTGGATCATGAGGCATTCTTAAAGAAGTTTGAGGCTACCTTTATACGTACAACTTCCACCACTAGACAACAGCTAGCTAATGCGAAGCATTTGGCAGAATCTGAGTCTCGTACGTTAACATCCGCAATAGTCCTAAGACAACATGCGTAGTTGCGAACCACGCAACTTCAACAAGATATGAAGGATCGGATTGAAGCTTTACCTTTTGGGGGAAAGGGCCTGTTCTCGGATGACACAGATACTACCATGGAACAGTGGAAGAAATCCAAGTTAACAGCACAATCCTTCACTAATCAGAAGCTTAATACTCGCTATCAATCATATCAAGAATACCAACCTTATCAAAGGAAGCAAGGTTATTATCGGCAGTCTGAACGCCATGACTCCAGGTGCCAATATCAGCACAGTAATCGGAGACAGTACCAGTCTAGAGGCAGGAATAACCAGCAAGGCCACAACAAAGTGGCTCAACAACCGAAACAGCAGCTTTGATCTGTTTCTGAGCCCACAGGCGAGCAACATCTCGGCCGACAACATCTCGGGCCCTTCTCCCCACGAATTGGACAACCCCACCTTGACGCCTGCCAGAACTAACATCAAACTGGCCAGTCATGCTCAAGCATGGCAACACATAACATCAGACCAGTGGGTCTTAAGGATTGTTGCGACAGGCTATGCTATAGAGTTCTGGGAGACCCCACCCTTTCAAGGGATGAGGTTCATACCGGACACTCCGGTTTTGTGGGAAGAAGTGCAGGAATTGCTTTGAAAGGAGGCAATATCGCCGGTACAGTGGGCTCAAGGCCATTAGGGATTCTACTCCCACTACTTTCAGATACCAAAGAAGGACAGGGGAATTTGTCCAATAATGGACCTACCCTGGCTCAATCAGTACATAGAAGTGCACAAGTTTCGCATGACAACATTGCAAGGCATCCTTCTCCTACTACACGGGGCGCAATGGGTTGTGACGCTCGATCTCAAGGACGCGTACTTCCATGTAGGGATACAGCAAAACCATCGGAAATATCTACGATTTACCCTATGGATCAATATATACCAATACAATATTCTACCCTTCGGCCTGGTAAGGGCACCGAGAGTGTTTACAAAGTGCATGGCAGTGGTTGTTGCGCACTTAAGGGTACTCGGTCTGTCGGTTTACCCACATTTCGACGATTGGCTGATAACAGCGCAAACCAGGGACCAACTACTCTTGGACATAGACATTGTGAAGTCACTGCTAAACGACCTAGGAATCCAGATCAACTGGAAAAAGTCGCATCTGTCTCCAGCAAGGAGCTTACAGTACATTGGGGCACGACTCGATATGCACCAACAGATGGCTTTCCTGCCAGAGGAGCGATTCCTTCGCATACACTCCCTAGTGTGCCAATTCCTGATGACACCAGAGCAAAAGGCGAGATCTGTACAGGTGCTACTCGGCCTGATGGCTTCGTGCAGCACCACAGTTCCTTATGCAAGACTGCGGATGTGCAGTTTACAGCTGTGGTTCCTCCGGTCTTTTCGATCACACTGCGACCCGCAAACCTTGTGACTTCTGCTGCCAAAAAAGGTTCAACTATCGCTGCATTGGTGGACGAAGCAGGCTCATCTCCTTCGGGGAGTGCCATTCAAGACTCCCTTACCATCGTGTACCCTAATGAGCGACGCGTCTGCGCGAGGCTGGGGAGCTCACATGGGGAGCAGGAGAGCTCAGGGCTTGTGGAACCAGAGGGAGTCTTATATACACATCAACTTCCTGGAACTTTTAGTGGCGTACAAGGCTCTACTCGCTTTCCAGGATGCACTACAGGACATGGTGGTCCAAGTGCAGATGGACAACACCACAGCGATAGCCTATGTGAACAAGCAAGGGGGGACTGTATCCCGGGCTCTGTGCAACCTCAGTTTGCAGATCTGGAATTGGTGCATCCCGAGGAGTCTGCACTTACAGGCGATGCACATCAAAGGCAGCTTAAACTGCCTGGCAGATACGTTGAGCAGAGAAATTGTGTTACAGCAGCACGAATGAGAACTGCATACGGAAATCCTAGACACGCTGTTTGTGGCCTGGGGCAGACCAGAAGTGGATCTTTTCGCAACACAGCACAACAAAAAGTGCGAGGCCTATTGCTCCCGAATGGGACAGGGAAAGCATTCAAAGGGCGATGCCTTTCAATTTCAGTGGGTGAGGAGCTTCTTTTACATATATTCACCAACTCCGCTCCTTCCCAGGATAGTGGCCAAGCTTCTTCAAGAACGGACACGGGCAGTCTTGATTGCACTGTGGTGGCCCCGCCAATTCTGGTTCACTCAGCTTCTCAGACTATCAAACGGGACGTACAGACGCCTTCCCAAATGGAAGGACCAACTAACCCAGAATCAAGGCCAGACCCTGCACCCCAACCTGTCAGTTCTCAATCTGACAGCGTGGACGATAGGCTTTTAAGGAAAATCCTTCTGAATACTCGGAGATTATCAACACGGAGGAGCTACAGGGCAAAGTGGCGAAGGTTTTGCATCTATGCTCGTGAACATCATTTCCAGCCTGGGGAGGCCGGACTGAAGGACGTGCTCCTTTATCTCACTTTGTTGAAAAAGGCTGGGTTAGCCAATGTTTCTATTAAAGTGCACATGGCCGCACTGTCTTCGCGTCATCCAGGATGGGATGGCAAGACGGTTTTCACACACCCTAGGTGTAAAGACTTCCTGAAAGGCCTAAATAATTTGTATCCACCTGTTTGTGAACCAACGGAAAAATGGAGTCTTTCGCTGGTTCTTGGTGCGCTTACAGAGGCCCATTTTGAGCCCATGGTGGCGGCATCGTTGAAATTGACGGCTCTTAAGACTTTATTCTTGGTGGTGGTGACCACAGCAAAAAGGGTGAGTGAGCTTGGGGCTCTCAGAATGGATGAACCATATACCGTAATCCACCAGGATCGGGTGGTGATGAGATTGGATCTGGAGTTTTGGCCAAAGATCCTCACCGACTTCCATCTGAATTCAAATATAGTCTTACCTACCTTCTTCAAAGATCCAACAATGCCGCTTGACAAAGCACTGCATTCTCTGGATGTCAGACGGGCACTGCTTTATTATCTGGAGGCTACCCGCCACTTAAGGAAGACAAGGCTACTTTTTGTCTGCGAGAAGGGTCGGCATAAGGGCCAACCCCCGTCTCGCCAGAAGTTGGCATACTGGTTGGTAGAGCTCATAAAGAAGGCATATGATTTGCAGGGGGTTCCTCTTCCCGCAAGAATTTGTGCGCACTCCACCAGAGCTGCGGCGTTGGCTGCACATCTGTCAGGCATTGTATTCCAGGACATTTGTTTGGCGGCCACATGGGCTTTGCATCAGACGTTTGTCAAACATTATGCTGTGGACATAAGACTTGCAGCGGCAGCAAATTTCAGGCGAGCGGTGCTGAAGAGAGTCCTACCGTAGCCTCATGCACCCTCCTCCATTCTCTACAGCTTGTGATTCACCCAGTCCTAATGGATGTTGGAACCACTACCAGATAAACAGATTGCTTACATGTAACGGGTGATCTGGTGTGGTTCCACACATTCATAAGACCCGCCCTTCCATCCCCGCTGCATGTATTGCTACGATCAAGAAAGTGCTATGGTGCGTACCATTGGAAAGGTCTTCTTTGTGTGTCAGTCAACCTCAGTCAAGCGAGTCGGCTTATCACCAAGAAACTGAGGAAAGGGGACGCCTAACCGCCGCTTAAGAGTACTGCAGCCACACGCTGCCAGTGGTTGGGCACTGCGAGGAGCTAAAGAATTCCATCCGAAGTGTGGTCTGCGCAGGCGCAGAACCCAGTCCTTATGAATGTGTGGAACCACTACCAGATCACCCGTTACAGGTAAGCAACCTGTTTATCTGCCATCTTGAATTGGAATGGATGACATCACAAAGTATGCTATTGAGCCAGCCCTATGTGTTCGTACACATGCAGCAAATTTGGTTCAAATCAGCTAGGCGGTTCATAAGTTAGGCCACTTGCACCTCAAGTGTTTATGCATCCACCATCTTGAATCAGGGTGGATGACATCATCACAGACTATGCCACTGAGGTGTCCCTATGTGTCACTCTCTACAACTGTACCACATTTGGTTCAAATCGGTTAGATGGTCCACAAGTTAGCCCACTCAAATGTTTACGCATCCACCGGGGTGGATGACATTATTACAAAATGTACCATTGAGGTGTCCCTATGTGTACCTACAACTGTACCCAATTTGATTCATATTGATCCAGGCATTGTGATGTTGAAAGAGGAACGAACACACACACACACACACACACACACTCAATGCTAGGTGATCTCATGAGCTTACTTTCCTTATGGAAAGTAGGCTAAAAACTGTACCTGCATGGTTTTTGCTTATTATGCAGGAATGTTTATCAAAAGCATTCTCTAGCTTCAGCCAAAAAGAGTGTCACAGTTCATGATCATCAGCGAGCACGGACTCCCATCTAGCATTAAGTTATCAGTAGAGTCTTAAAATATTCTTTTGTAAAAGCCCTGAATGTGTATGTGTGTTTCTAGAGAATCATTCTGAAATTTGTCACAATGAATCTCTAATTGCAATTCATGTAGTATCTGTCCTGTGACAGTTTGTAGAGTGTCTTTTCATGCATATTCAAATCTATGTACTGAAAGACTGCAAAAAGGTAAGAGAATAGTTGAAGGATCATATAGCATAGCAGTCCTAATGTCTACCTTCTCTCTTCCAGGAAAGGTAGTTTCCAACAGGACGGTTGACTATGAAGAGGTGCAATGGTTGAACTTCACTGTTCGGGCCTCAGATAACGGATCTCCACGGAGATCAGCTGAGATACCGGTATACCTAGAAATTGTGGATATTAATGACAATAACCCCATCTTCAGCCAGCCATCCTACCAGGTGAATTGGAACAGAATGTATGTGTGGGGGGAGGTAAGAGGGAGGGAACAGAGACAAGATGGGAAGACAACAATCATGATACAAAGCTTGTATTTAAATAGGCCACTAGTATAGTAGAGATAACTGTATAACTGCCTGTATGAAATCAAGTCAGGCTAGTATTCTGACTGTGGGATTCTCTGTTTACCCACCTTGCCAGGAGTAGTGCAGATAGTCATCTGCACTGGTTCCGGCAGTTCTGGTCATGTGCGTGCATGGCTTGTGTGCCGCCCAGGCTCAGAGTGATCGTCTGGAGAGGAGGAGAGGTAGGTTGAACCCTGCCTCTCCCCCCCCACCTGCCCGTGCGGTCATGTGAATAGCCCCCCAATAAGCGCTTTACTTCGCTAAAAGAATTTTACTATATACTTGCTGGAGGAAAGAGATGCTGATTAATTCTGGCTTATGTTATGCTATTAAATTAATTGCAATTATCCTATGATAAGCTGGTTTGTAAAATTGTTGTAAGAGCAAAAGAAGGTAAGAATTGCCTTGTTGGATCATGCCAACCTAGTTTGGAATCTACATCCAATACTGATCAGACAGATGTCCCTGAAAAGTTACAAGTAGGGCATGATAGTGATGACCTTCCTCTTTTCTAACCCACCTTGAGTTTTATAAATTGATGGTATAAGTATGTAATAAATAAAGATAAATAAACCCAGTACTCAGAGCTATACTGCCACTGAACATGATGATTCTATTTAGTCAGGTATATCTTCTGTGAATTTGCCTAATCCTCTTAAAAGCAATCTAAGAGAAAAAGCAATCAACACATCTTGTGGCAATGAATTCCACAAGCTGATTATGTGTTGTGTGAATCACAGATTAGGTTTGTATGCATCAATCAAATGTTGCTCTGCCCGGCGCAGAACGGTGTTGGGCAGGGCAGGGTTTGGACCCGGGCTCCATAGAGGCAGAACAGACATGTTACATCTGCCCTCTCCATGTGATGGGGGATGCCGTCTGAGTGGTGCCAGAGATCACGCCGACCAATAGGAAGCAGGAGCTGCACTTTGAATGTGCAGCTTGGGCTCCCTCCCACCTGCAGTTCTTCAGGCAAGCAGCTCCCACCCACCCTCCTGTTACGCAGTGAGAGATTAGCTGGTTGTTTCAGGGCCAAGTAGTAATTTTTTGTCTTCACCCAGAATGGCTTGGGGTGTAGATTTTCCCACCTACACCTCATTGTAGTGTATTTGAGGAGTTAGGGGTGGGAGTATGTAAGGTTAGGTATTTGCTCACACAGGCAGGTGAGTGTGGGCAGGGTCAGGTAAGGAATCAATTGTGTGCAACCGGAGGCACCTGTTGTAGGTGAAGGGTGGCTCCATGGAATAGCACCTCAGGGTTTTGTGGCCCAGGGTTGGCTGTGATCGGACAACTTTTTGTGGCCCCTTGGCTCACCCACTCAGAGTTTGGGGGCTCAAGTGGGGAGTGACCAGGGTGGTTGCCTCCTCGGCACAGTAAACTGTGTGACTGGATGAAGCTATTCAGCGGACACTGCTGGCCTCTTTCAGGCCCTATTGCTTCACCCAAAAGCTCAAGTGGGCAGGCAGTTCTTGATAGGAGGCTGAAGAGTGGCCCGTACTCTAGTTAATTGTTATCTTGTTGCTTATCCTTTATTGCTAGTTAATAAAGTGTGGCCCTATTTTATTCCATACACACGTGTCCTGTCTTCATTTTTGGGGGTCCAGGGATAAATAAATGTTACACTGACACCTCAAAGATTATGTGAAATGGATCTGATACACTTTTTGATAGCTATTACCCACAGGATCTGGATCGAGATCCATCAAGATCAATAAGTATGGGTTCTGTGCCTGTGCAGGAAACACGTAGTAGCAATGCCACAGCTCTTTGAGGCATCCAAGCCCCGCCTCCACGCCTACAGCATGTTATTCAGGCGGGCTGGGTGCCATACTCCTCAGTTCTTTTCCTACCAGCATTGCATTTGGACCTTGGTCTGTCACTCATCATTGGAATAGTTCTTCAGCACATTCAATTTTGTGAGTTTGTGTGTGTGTGTGTGTGTGTGTGTGTGTGTGTGTGTGTGTGTGTGTGTGTTTAAAGGACTGTTATTTCAGAATTTGGCCCATTTCTGGTTGATGGACACTGACCGGTGTTTTTTGACTTATTTCTGGCTGATGGACAACGAATGGCATTTTTGACTGCCGGAACGAACTCAGCTTATGCATATGCCTGTTGATATGGCTGAGGACAAACGGAGCTTTAAGCAGTGTGAGGGCTGCAAAGCAAAACTCCCCTCTAAATATCTCCATGAGTTGTGTCTCATTTGCTTAGGAGGAGAGCATAATGTGTCTACTTGCAAATTTTTTCTGTCATTTTCGAAACAGACACGCAAGAATCGGGCTCTTTGGCTGCATGCCACCATTTACGACGATGTGTTAAGCCCGTCGATTCCAGGTGAACCACGCCCATCTTCTTCATCTTTGAAAACACCACCAAAAGCTTCTTCAGCATCCAAGTCCCACAAACCTTTGACATCAGCCTCGACCTTGACAGGAACGCCTTCAAGGTCAAAAGCTTCCAAACCATCAACATCGACTTTTCGTTCTCCAGGCTTGACACCAAGGCCCATGAAGTCTGCAACTAACCAATTGACTACTGATCCTTCGATGCCGAAACAAAAAAACCCCTAAGACCATCGATTTAACACAAGAACGGACACAGTCTCCATTGAACCTGCAACAACTTCCTTCGATACCGATTCCTAAGTCAGAGGCTCCCCTCGACATCGACCCTTCCAAGTCCTCAATGTCAAGGAAGTCACTGATACAGACAGGACCTCTCAATGCCCATAGACACCGATGCTGTCAATATCAAGGGCTCACTCGTCCCTGGCACTGACACCAGTCACCTCATCAGAGCCATCGATGCCAACTGAACACTGTATTGCTCCATCAACACCAGTGGTCCCCTCACCACACTTCCCACTCTCAACATCGAGTCTACATACTCCAGTGCTGTCAACATTCAGGCAAGTCTCATCACGGTGTCAAATGTTGACACTGACATTCGATATCAGTGAAGGAAAAGGAGAAGCAGATAGGGATGCTGGCTTAGACCCTACAACTGCACTCACATTGTTGTCCATTCTAAACTCCTCTTCTAGTACCCCATCTACATTGATGGTCAAGGGATTTCCTCCTTCAAGTGCTGACAGGGCTCGACTATGCTCATCAGCTCCACCAGTACACCCTCAGGCTACCTTATCTGCTGCCCACTTAGGAAGCCCTTCAACCTGACGTTCTTGTGGGTTCTCCCATACATCAGCAGCTGGCACTGCACTTACTATGGCATCCATGGGGTCATGCTCCCCTGATGCCCCATATGATTATCAGGGTGAAATACCATGGAAATCCTTTGCACCAAAGTCATACACTCTGATCTCTTCCGCATTACCGATTGCCACCCTAGTGAGTAGGAATGCTTCAAACAAAACTGTCACATTTGCCTCTGAGTCAACATTGACCCTACCACCAGCTGGAGTGTCTCAGGCAATGTAGACTAGCCCCCCACTGTTCAGGGAGGTGGGTACCCAGACAAGAGCGCAATCTCCACCTTTCAAGTCCATAACAGAAACCCAAATGTGTATTCCTTCATCTCCAACTGGGTCTCCATCAGACCACCATGGATCCTCTGATTTTGAATCTTATCCAGAAGATGCAAATAGCTTAGTGGATCCTTCAGCTAATGTGCCACCCTCCACCTATGTTTCTCCGAATGAAGAGATGAAAGCTTACCATAGGCATGTAAGAGCAGAAGCTTTAGGTTTGAATTTGAAGTCTGAGCTTTCCACAATAGATGACCCAGTATACAATTTCATGATTAAATTACAGGCCACTCAACCTGTGGCTCTTCCTGTTCTACCTGTAATATCCAGGGCAGCTAAGTGTGCTTGGGAAGTACTGCATATATCCACTCCTACCTCTAAAAGACTGGAAAGTCTGTATCAGATTCAAGAAAAGGATAATACTTACCTTTTAAAACATCCAGAACCAAACTCCCTGGTAATCGACTGCACCTCCTTGTTGAAAACTGGGAGACAGCACATGACCCCATCTGAAAAGGAAGGAAGAAAATTAGACCTTCTAGGGAGAAAAATATACTCAACTTCATGTTTGTCCATTAAAATTGCTAATTACTCAACACAGTAATGCGCCATGCATGGCCAAGTACAATCATGGCTTATGGGAATCTCTGAAGGGAGATTTAGATAATTTATCACCTGAAGAGTTCAAAAAGAAATTCCAGAAAACTGGAAAATCTGTTGGACTGACCAGACAACTGTTTAGCACAGCAAAACCTCTCACTGAGTCGGAGTCTCCCTCCTTGGCTGCAGCTGTCACACTACAAAGACACGCATGACTGCAATCCACAAACCTTCAAAGTGACATGAAGGAGAAAATTGAAGGCTTGGCCTTTGATGGGAAAGGCCTTTTCAGTGAAACGACTGACTCCACCGTGGAGCAACTTAAAAAATCAATATTTACTGCGAAGGCTTTTACCTCTACACCATCAACATCCACTTATGGATCAAAGTATCAGCCTTACACCAACGAACAGAGCACAGGTTAAAGGCAACAAGGTCGGCAGGGCTATAAGAAATTATCCGTACCACAAGCATCCTTACCAGGGGAAGGGCAAGAATACTTAGTCCCAACGCACCAAGCAGGCAGAAACTCAAAAGTGCCTTTGAGATACGAGACTGTCCACCAACACCCCTAAACTCCCTCCCATTCCTGCCACCAGGGGCATTAACATCTTGGCAGGCGAGCACCTCCAACAGCCTTGCAGTTCCATTTCTCCCACCAGCACACTACTCCATCAAGCTGGCACACCATGCCCCTGTATGGCACTGCATAACATCGGACCACTGGGTCCTAAAGATCATATCCTCAGCATATGCCATAGAATTCAAGATGACCCAATACTTTATGGGAATGAAGTTCACTCCACCGTCCCTGTCATTACAGGAGGAAGTGAAGGAGTTATTGGAAAAGGGTGCAATCAACCCTATGCAGTGGGTGTACAAACAGGAAGGTTTTTACTTCCGCTATTTTCAGATTTCAAATAGGGATGGCAGAATCCGCTCCATCCGGGATCTACGCCACTTCAACAAACTTGTCCGCATCAGGAAATTTTGCATAACGTTGCAAGAGATCCTACCGCTTCTCTATCAAGAGAACTGGCTTGCAACGCTGGATTTGAAAGATACCTATTTTCATATTGGCATAAGGGAACAACACAGGAAATACCTACGCTTTACCATAGGCAATCAAGTGTACCAATACAACATCTTACCCTTCAGACTTTCCACCGCCCCAAGGGTGTTTACCAAATGTATGGCTGTCGTGATCTCCCATTTGAGGATGCAGGGAATTGCAATCTGGTGTTCCAGCAACATCCATCACAGCCGGCTCAGCTAATCCAACAATTCTGGGGCCTTATGGTGTCTTACTACACAGTAATACGCCATGTACAGTTGAAAATGAGGAAACTGCAACTTTGATTTCTGTCAGTTTTCCATCCAAACTTAGACAGCCAGCGCAAGCATATAGATATACCATCACAAATCCTACACACATCAACTTCCTGGAGTTTCTGGCTGTCTTCCAGGCGATGAAGGCCTTCCTACCACTGTTACAAGGTAAAGTCATCCAAGTACAATTGGACAACACCACAGCCCAAGCATACATCAGTTGTCAGGGGGGAACAGTGTCAAGGACCTGTGTGCTCTCAGCATACAACTGTGGCACTGGTGTATCAGGCACCAAGTTTTTCCAATAGCCATCCACATAGAGGGCTTGGACAATGTCCTAGTGGACTATCTAAGCCGCAAGTTTGCACAGCAATGGCAACATGAGTGGGAACTCAAGTGGGAATATATTGCTTCTCTTTTCGACCTGTGGATGAGCCCAACCATAGACCTTTTTGCGACTTCAGAGAACACAAAATATACTTGCTTTTGCTCATGGGCGAGACACGACCCTCTGTCTCTAGGGGATGCTTTTCAGGTGGACTGGACTCGAGTGAAACTATACATGTTTCCACCACATCCTCTGATAAGTCAACTAGTAGCACATCTCCTAGCTGCTCCTACATCATGCATCCTAGTGACTCCATGGTGGCCAAGGCAACCATGGTTGCCACAGCTGCTCAAACTATCAGGAAGCCATTACAGACATTACAGGCATTACATTGTCTGCCTCAGAAGCTAGACCTCCTGTCCCAGGACAACAGACTTGTCCTCCACCCAGACATGCTCACATTCCATATGACAGCATGGTGAATCGACTTCTGAAAAATATCTTGCTTAATCCAAGAAAGCCCTCCACTAGACATAACTATTTTGAGAAATGGCTGCATTTTAAGACTTATTCCAGGATGCACGGTTTCCTGATATTTTGCCCAAAATAGTGTCCAACTTCCACCTCAATCAGGACATTGTGTTCCCTACATTCTTCAGAGATCCAACTACACTTTGGAAGGCACAATGCACTCTCTGGATGTACGCAGGGCACTGTTGTACTACCTAATGTGTACCAAAGACTTTAGAACCACCAAGTGCCTCTTTGTGGCCTACAAGGAACCAGCCAAAGGTGCCAGCATATCCAGACAAAGAATGTCCAGCTGGCTGGTTGAGCTCATCTTGCTGACCTACAAGTTGCAGAACATAAAACCACCAGAAGCAATCAAGGCCCACTCTTCTCATGCCTAGGCTTCATTGGCTGCACACTTGTCAGGGGTAACTTTCACAGACATCTGTAGGGCAGCAACATGGTCCATGGAGTTACTTTCCATGAAATACTAAGCCATAGATGTGCGCTTTGTTGCCGAGGCAAACTTCAGGAGAAGCATTTTTAAGTGGGTGTTACAATAACTACTACTGCACCCTCTTCCATGGGGAGCTAGCTAAACGCCCATACTTATGGATCTCGGTGGATCTCGATCCAGATAAACAAGTTAATCACCTGTAACTATTGATCTGGTAGAGATCCGTCGACAACCATAAGACCCTCCCAGACCACCCCTCTGCAGTAGTGCTCTGCTATGTGCGTATCAGTGTGCAGACCATTCTTCTTCTTCAAGGGTGATGAACTCACCGGCTTATCCAGATGATAATCCTTCATGGTGGTCAACCTAGAACTGAGGAACATGGCACCCAGCCCACCTTTAAATAGCACACTGTAGGCATGGAGACGGGGCTTGTATGCCTCAACAAGCTGTGGCATTGCTACTGTGTGGTTCTTGCGCAGACACAGAACCCATACTTATGGATGTCAACGGATCTCTACCAAATCAATAGTTACAGGTGATCAACCTGTTTTTCTGACTGCAATTATCTCCTCTTGTTCTTGTAGAAGCCTGTTTTTGAGGATGTCCCACTGGGCACTGTCATTATGAAGCTCCGAGCAACTGACGCAGATTCTGGACACTTTGCTCTCATCCGGTACAGCCTAGGAGATGGAGAGGGCAAGTTTGGAATCAACCCCAACACGGTAATATGTTAAGCCAACATGCAGGCCTCGGACTGGCCAAGTCTGTAATTAATTTTATTTTTATCCTGCTTGTTTTAGAATTGTTTGCTATTAGGCAACCCTGACTATGTAATGTTTTAATTATGTTGCTTGCATACAGATTTGAAAAATAAATTAATGACATCTGCCACACTTGTGTAAAGATATTTTAATGCCCTTCCCCATCACATTTTGTCTGAATTTAACCGATACCCAATGCCTCCTTTATCACGACATTGCCACCCACCTTAATGTGCAGCATATTTTATGGCAGGTCTTAAGACACCAATGCCAGAACTGCAGCACAGGGACACTGATGCAGATGGACCTTTAGTGGCTGATATGACACACACATTACAGAGCTGTGACACTGGGCTCCTGGTTTATAGTAGACTTTAAAGCAAGCCCCAACACTGTTCAGAAGAAGCGGGTGCGGAAGCAGCGTTTCCACTGGTTTGCCCATTCATGACAATGGGGAAACCGGCAGAATTGCTTCTACCACTGAAGAGCATCGGGGCTTGCTTTGAAGTCTGTAGCAACCTGGAGGGTGCAGTATTACAGCTCCATAATGCTGCACATCATGTCAAACAGTGACTGCAAAAGTCATGACATGTAGGGAAGGAACTTGTCTGCTCAAGCAAGAGAAGCTATAAGCTCCCTTTTGCCTGGCATACCTGAAATAGAAACTACATTCTGACCACCAATTCATTTGATTTTACTGGTTGACATTCTGTGCAGCACAGTATGGGCAATACAGACACACCGACACCGCTGCAGGGCTCCAAATCACTTGGCAGTACTGCTGCACAAGTGAGCAGTATTGGTTCTGTTGATGGTTGCATGATTGCACATTGCTTGCTACTTCCATTGGGAATAATGGAAGCAGCACACAAGGTGGGATCACACAAGAGTCAGCAGTACCAGTACTGCTGTCTTACATGGCAGCATCACCAGATGATTTAGAGCTCCCCTACAGTGGCATGGACGGGTCTGTATTGCTGCATTCCACTGTGCAGAATGTCAACCACTGTCTCCGCAGTGGTGCCAGAGGTTTCTCTGAAAGGACCCAATAAACTTCTGGAGCTTTGTGTGTGTTCCAGGGCGATATCTACATTCTATCAACCCTGGACCGGGAAAAGAACGATCATTATACGTTGACAGCTGTAGCCAGAGACAATCCAGGAGACATTTCTAGTAACCGCCGAGAGAACTCTGTGCAGGTAACCATGGGATATGGAGACTTTACAGCATTTTTTCAAGCACTTGAAAGGGTGTCCACTATATTTGCAAGAGGCAAAGTATCACTTTTTCTGCTTTGCTCATCTGCAGCTGTACTCAATATTTCTGTTCCAAATGAAACAACTAGGACAGAAGATGTACTGTTTCAGAGTATGATCAAAAGTAAGTGATCATACTCTGTGAAACACTATATCTTGAAGTGAAGAAATACTGATGGTGTATTAGGGTAGACTTGACCCAGTAGGGGAGGTTCTTTTCTGGGCAGTTGGAGCCAATAATCAGCCCAGATGAGAGGTCTTAAAGATCAAAGCTTTTATTCTGCAGAGGTACTACTTTGGCTTATGCTCAAAGCAGGACAAAGGACCATTACAGAGAGCATACATTTATACTCTTAAAATTGTTCTCCAGAATAACATGTTGTTCAGCTACATAGCAAATACGTCATCATGACTTGCTAAGATTAGGGAATAAACCACAAACATGCACGCAGGCAGACAGACAGCCTTATCTCAAAATTGTTCTACATTCACGGTCACTCTAACTTATGGGAGATGGAAGACTACTAGAGAGAATACACAGTAGTAAGCATCCTTCTAGCAGAGCAGATCCTTGAGTTTAGTTAAACATAATGGTGTTGCTTATGTCATGCTGTGAACCTCTATGCATTTCTGATTTACTATACATCACAGACAAGAAGCTTCATGAGGTTGTGAATGTATGGAAGTTCAAGATAGATGGGGAAGGGGATATAGCTGAATTTAAAAAAAAAACCCAAAAAACAAATGCATAAGCTGAGTCAGAACAAAGGAGAAGAAGAATCAACCTGAGAATACAAGAAAGAGAACAGATATTACGGGAAGAAGAAAAGGAGTAGCACAGTCAGAGACAAAGGTTTAGTTCTTTATTTATGGGAATGTTACGATTGCTATTCCCTATACTGCTCCAGTAATTTAGAAATGCAGAAAACGCATAGCAGCTGCAGCAGCCAGGAAATTTGTGTCAGCTTCTTGCATTCACCATTGTTAACAGATGAAGCCAATGGGAAGGCCACTATACTCATGTGCTTTGATGCGTCCAAGATTTTCTTGGTCTATTACCACATTAATGATTTGCTTTGATGACAGGTGTTGATTACAGTTCTGGATATCAATGACTGCCGCCCGCAGTTTGCTAAAAAACAGTTCAGTACCAGCGTGTATGAAAATGAACCAGCAGGGACTTCTGTGATCATAATGACTGCCACTGACCCTGATGAAGGAGACAATGGAGTGGTGACGTACAATATGGAGGGGCCTGGAGTAGGTATGTAGTTCCATTAACAGAGTATAGGTATATAGACAGTTGAAAGAGAGAGAGACTGGTTAAAATCCTAGAAATTTTCAAAGGCACAGAAGCCAAACTAGACATGATGTTAAAAGTATTATTAGCCCTGATGGGTTTCATTTTTCTTTAGTCAGTAGTTTACAGATTGAGGGCCCCATGGATCACAGCAAGGAATAGGAGGCTTTAGAGCCAATCTGATCCAATTTTGAAAATACTGGAGTCAGAATCTTGGTCCCCTGTGGTTGTTGGGTTGGAGTTGGATTTCTGGTCGGAAATCTGACTTAACGTCAGGTCCTTAAGTTGGATGGTTTCCCATAGAAGTCAATGGGGAAATGAAAATAATTCAGGGGAAATGTCCTAGGACTTTGGCATTCAGTAGAAGTGAAGTATGAGATGGAAGGATTCTGTGTAGTGAATTTGAAGTGAATCAGACAAATTGTAAATAATTTTACACATTACAACTGCTGTATAAAATCAACTATACTGATAAGCAAGCAAAGGGTACAAAACAGGCCTGTTTAGCACCCAAATATCAGATTAATTCTAATTCAACTAAAATGTTTCAGGGAGAGACCTACATGGACTCCACAACACTGAGAGCACCATTCTGCCATTGTTAGAATGGTGTTCTTGCACAAGAACACCTCATTAAAATTCATTAAAAATCACAGGATTGTCCGATTTACTTCAAATTCACTACACGGTGTTCTGCCAACCTGTACTTCATCTGTGCCAAATTTTGAAGTCCTAGACTGAGCAATTTATTTTTCCTGATTTTATATTCCATTTCCCCATTGAACAATCCAATTTTCTTTGTTTTTCAAAATGGCAATTTCCTTGTGCTTCCGACAGTCCAACATTAATTCCAATATTAATTCTGACAGTCTGGCATGAATTCTGGCAATTCCAATCCAATATTGGGGACCCAGTATAATATCAAAATCTGGCCAAGTTTTTAACACTTGCCACAATGTTGGATCAGTTCCTGCATTGCCAATCCAACTTTGCACAGGTCTAGGATTCAATGTACTGTTGTGATGGAGAATTTCACAACTAGCAACTTGACATGAATGAATTTATAGTGTTCTCTGCGGGCATATGAATACTTTTATCCAGCCTTTCGGTTCCATTCTCCCAACCTGATTCTCATTTTTACTATATGCTAAGCTATAACACTGTTTTTATAGAGAAAATATTTTTGTAAACAATTATGCTGTATCCAAAGTGAGATATGTCTCTTCTGTCCTTAGAGGCCTTCAAAATCCATAAGGATTCAGGGCTCATAACAACTCGCAGACGTCTGCAGTCTTATGAGAGATTCAATCTGACAGTGGTGGCTACTGACAAAGGAAGACCACCACTCTGGGGGACTACTATGCTCCAGGTGGATGTCATTGACATCAATGATAACCGACCGTTATTTGTCCGGCCCCCCAATGGTACTATTTTGCATATTAAAGAGGTAAATTTCCAGCTGGAATATCTCATGCTTCTTCTGATATAACAGTTTTCCAGGTCTGGCCTTCTATAACTACTGCTGTTTAGTACAACAGATTTCCACTACAAGTTGGGAATCCACTGCAAGTTGCTTTGATTAGTGTTTATATCCATAACTTCCTTTCCTAGCCAACAACATATAAAGGCAGTTCTCTGTCTCATGTAGGGTAGTAAATATGAATGAATAGCATCTAGATCTGGATTGAGATCCATCGACAGCCATAAGAATGAGTTCTGCGCCTGCGCAGGAAACCCCGTGGTAGCCATGCCTCAGCTTGTTGAGGCATCCAAGCCCCGCCCCCACGCAGAGCATGCTATTTAAGAGCGGGCTGAGCTCCATGTTCCTCAATTCTTTTCTGACCGCCTTTGCGTTTCGACCTCGGTTCTGCCGCCTCTCCGTCGGAAAGTTCCTCGTGAGTTCTTTAAAAAAACCCAAAGAACTATTATTACCACTGGACTGAACTTTAGTGTATGACCTTTTTCCTGGCTGACGACATTTCCTAATTTCTGACTCAGACCAGCTGACAACCTTCGACTGGCTTTAACTGCGGACCGGACTTGACTACCCCTCTCGCTTACTGTAATGGCTGAGGAGAAAAAGTCTTTTAAGAGGTGTGAGGGCTGCAATGCTAAACTCCCCTCAAAGGACCTTCATGATTTGTGCCTGATTTGGTTGGGTGAGGAGCATAATGTCTCCTCCTGCAAAATATGCCTTTTGTTTTCCAAGCAAACGTGGAACATAAGAACAGCCCTGCTGGATCAGGCCCAAGGCCCATCTAGTCCAGCATCCTGTTTTGCACAGTGGCCCACCAGATGCCGCTGGAAGCCACAGACAGGAGTTGAGGGCGTGCCCTCTCACCTGCCATTACTCCCCTGCAACTGGAAGAATCGGGCACTTCGCCTCAGGGTAGCAATTTATGATGAAGTGTTAAGTCCCTCGACACCGGGCACACCCCGTCATTTGACGTCGAAAGTTCCACCAAAACCTACTTCAATGCCTCACTTGAAGTCAAAACCCTCAACCTCGATGCGTTCGGTATCACCTCATTCAAGACCGAAATCCTCTACCTCGATGCACTCGGCATCTCCAAGACATGCCTCGACATCGGACCATCCCTCAACATCAAAAGCTATGCACAGCCCCTCGACTTTGAGAAAATCCTCGACCTCGATGTCAAAACATAATCGTCGTGTCTCTTCCACTACTGACAGCGACCCCGACGTCGATGAACATACCGATAGGACAAAGTCTCTGAAATGCTCCGCTCCGGCTGCAACGTCGGCACCTTTTGCAAAAACGACAAAAGTTAATCGACCTGACTCAAGTTCATAATCCCTCTCCTTCGGCAATTCAGGCTTCTTCGTCAGCTCTACCTGCACCTTCCACGCCTGTTCAGGATGTTGAAGTCGACCCTCCATCACCAACACCGATCTTGACCCGCCCTTCAACGCAGAGACCAATGCCAATACCGACCTTCTCGATGCCGAGAGCAAGATCGCTTTCGCCAGCTCCGACGCCAGTTCCTTCATCCCCCACATCGATACCAGCTGTGTCTTGTCCAAATGTCTCGTCGACGTTGCACACACCAGTGATCTCAACATCGAAACAAGTCACTCCTCGATATCGATCACCTCTCCCGGCATTCGACATGGAGGACACTGCTGCAGATACTGAGGTGGGTCTCCACCCTTCTACGACGCAGACGCTGCTGTCTCTCTTAGATTCAACTGCAAGCACTCTGTCCCAGGCTACATTCAAGGGATTCCTTCTGTTAGAGGAGGATTCCCAAACTATCCCTGCACCTCCATCTCGTCCAGTGCCGCCACTCTCAGCAGCCCAATTGCAGAGCCCACTACCCTGGCACACCTGCGGTTTCACCCATGCACCACCTGCCCATATATCTGGCTCTGGACCAGCGATAACTTCCTGTTCTCATGCTTCCCCCTCGGGAACAGCCCAACCTTGGGAACCATTAACATCACTTCCTTCCACCATGTCTCTGACCACGTTATCTAAAGCTGCTGCTACGGTCCGTCCCACTACCCGGCAGTCGGCTACTCAAACTGATATAATTATTGTCTCTCATCAATCAATTCAGATGAGGCCCCGATCGACTCGCTCCATAGTGACCCAGACGACGGCCGTTTTGACCTCACCTATGACAATGGCACAGACTCAAACTGCGGTGCCTGCATCGCCCACTGCCTCACCCTTGGAACACTACGGCTCCTCGGACTTTGAGTCTGATCCTAAAGGAGAAGACACCATTGTGGAACCTCCCACTGATGTAGCTCCTACTTTATATGTGTCCCCAAATGAAGAAATGTAGGCCTACGACAGGCACGTTTGGGCCATGGCAGACGCCTTGGGACTTGACCTATGATCCGAATTGGCGACCATAGACAACCCGGTCTACAACTTCATGCTTAAGACACAATCTACAGCACTGGTTGCCCTCCCAATGCTTCCAGTGATAACGCGAGCTGCGAAATGCACTTGGGAGGTCCTGCACACCTCCACTCCGACATCTAAAAGGCTAGAGAGCCTCTACCGTATAATGGAGAAGGACAATACTTACCTCTTGAAGCACCCAGCCCCCAATTCCTTGGTAACTGACTGTGCTTTCACTTCCAAGGCTGGTAAACGGCACGTGGTTCTGCCTGAAAAAGAAGGAAGAAAGTTAGACCTGCTAGGCCGGAAAATCTACTCCACTGCGTGTTTATCTATCAAAGTAGCTAACTACGCAGCGTGTACTACTAAATATACCAATGGTCTCTGGGAAAATTTGCAAACTGATCTGGACACTTTATCTCCAGAGGAATTCAGAGACAAATTTCGTAAAACTCTAGAACATTTGAGTGACCTCACAAGACAACAACTCAGCATCGCAAAACATCTGGCTGAAAGTGAGTCCAGGGCCTTGACTGCAGCTATTACATTGCGTAGGCACGCATAGCTGAGGTCGACTATGTTCCAGCACAATATGAGGGATAAGATAGAAGGTCTCCTCTTTGACAGTACCAGTCTGTTCATTGAAATGACTGATACCACAATGGAACAGCTCAAGAAATCTAAATTTATGGCAAAGACATTCACATCCCAACCGTCTACTTCTACTTATTCTGCCAAATAACGCTCCTCCTACAATAGACAATGCCCTCGTTCTGTCAACAGGAGCGCAAAGACTTCCAGAAATCCTACCCACCGTATCAACAACACTCTTACCAAAACAAGTTCAAGTCATCACAAACCCAACATTCCAAAGGATCGGACACTCAGAAGCACCTTTGAGGTTCAAGTCTGCCCACCGTCACCACTCCACTTCCCATTCCCACCATCGGGGGCTATCACATCTCAATTGACGGATCACAACACCGATCCACCTCTGCCACAGCCTTCCATCAAGCTGGCATGACATGCCCTCACATGGCAACACATACAGTAATATCAGACCGTTGGGTCTCGAAGATCATATCCTTGGGATATACCATCGAATTCAAGTTGATCTCACGGTTCATGGGAATGAGGTTCACTCCTCCATCTGCCACCTTACAGGAGGAAGTCAAAGAACTGTTGGAGAAAGGGGCTATTGCCCCGGTACCATGGGCGGACAGGCAGGATGGGTTCTATTCCCGCTATTTTCAGATACCGAAGCAGGATGGGGGTATCCGCCCCATCATGTACCTTCACCAGTTGAACAGATTTATTCGCATCAAAAAGTTCAGAATGATGGCATTGCAGCAAATACTGCCACTCTTTCAGGGGGAGAAGTGGTTGGCAATGCTGGATCTCAAGGATGTCTATTTTCATGTCAGCATCCGACCTCAACATCAGAAGTTCTCACGGTTCACGGTCGGCTGCCAAGTGTACCAGTACAATGTATTGCCCTTCGGACTGTCCACCGCCCCAAGGGTCTTTACGAAATGTATGGCCGCAGTGATCACCCACCTCAAGACACGGGGTCACCATCTATCTCTATCTAGATGATTGGCTCCTGACATCAAAGGACAAAAGTGGGTTACGTTCCCAGATCCGCTATGTATTATCAGTCCTACACGATCTGGGCACACAAGTCAATTGGAAAAAATCTCGTCTGGAACCAATGCAATTGGCAAACTACATAGGTGCAATACTGGACACTGTAAGCCAAAAAGCATTCTTGCCGGAAGAAAGATACAACTCGATAAGAGACCTAGTGACTCTGTTCCAACAGAACCCCGTGCAACCGGCGCAATCAATTCAATGCTTACTGGGCCTTATGGCCTCCTACAATACAGTATGCCCGCCTGAAGATGAGGAAGCTACAGCTATGGTTTCTCTGTCTTCCACCCAACGAGACACAGTCAGAGGAAGCGCTTCGAGATCCCAACCCCAGTTCTCCGATCCCTCTCTTGGTAGACAGAACACACAAACCTCTTAGAGGGAGTACCATGCCAGGCCCCATCACCGACAGTCTGGTTAACAACAGATGCCTCCCTATTGGGATGGGGGGCACATTGTGTGGGTTGACTGACCCAGGGGAAGTGGTCCTTGAACCAGAGACAATTCCATATAAACTTCTTAGTTGCTGGCAGTTTTTCTTGCTTTATGATCCTTCCTACTGACTTTACAAGACACCTGTGTCCAGGTTCAGTTAGACAACACAACAGCACAAGCGTACATCAACCATCAGGGCGGTACTGCTTCCCTGAGCTTGTGCACACTTGCCATCCAGATGTGGCACTGGTGCATCCGGCACAAGATATACCCTGTTGCAGCTCACATCAGGGGTCTAGACAACATCCTGGCAGACAGTCTTAGTCAAGTGTTCCTCCAGGACACTCATCATGAATGGGAACTCAACGCCAAATGTATCATCCCTCTCTTTCACCGATGGCTGCACCCGTCCATGGACCTGCTTGCAGCCTCGAAGAACAAGAAGTGTACCCTGCATTCTTGTGACCCTGTGGTGGCCAAGACAGCCATGGCTTCCACAAGTACGCAGACCGTCCAGGAACCTGTTTCATTAGTTTCCACCAAACCCAGACGTCCTCTCGCAGGACGGCGGCCTCGTCCTTCACCCGGATGTTCAAACCCTCCGGCTGACCGCTTGGCGGATAGGCTTCTGAATACCATTTTATTGAATCAGAGGAAAGCGTCCACATGATGCAACTATTACAAAAAATGGCTTCATTTTAAAGCACATGCAAAATCCCAGAGGTTCTTACCAACACATGCATCTATCCGACAGGTGCTTCTCTTTCTGTCCACCCTGAAATCTCAAGGCTTGGCCAATGTTTCTATGAGAGTCCACCTGACTGCTCTCTCATCCCGACACCTGGGTTGTGAGGGGAGAACTCTTTTCTCACATCCTCTGAACAAAGCCTTCTTGAAAGGCCTCTCCAACATCTACCCTCCTGTGAAGACTCCTGTAGAACCTTGGAGCTTATCATTGGTGCTCTCATCGCTTACACAGACACCCTTTGAACCTATGGCCACAGCACCTTTAAAGTTGGTCTCCTTAAAAACTGCATTCCTAGTTGCGATCACGACAGCGCGACGGGTCAGCAAGCTTACAGCCTTGAGGGTGGATTCTCCGTAACACGATTCTATGAAGACAAAGTCCACATGCATCTGGACTCCGCGTTCCTACTTAAGATCGTCTCAGAATTTCATCTCAACCAAGATATTATTCTACCTACCTTTTTCCGGAATCCGCAGTCGGCCCTGGAAAAGGCCATGCACTCGCTGGACGTGTGTAGGGCTCTCTTGTTCTACATGTCACACATGAAAGATTTCAGATCCACGACACGCTTCTTCATTGCCTACAGTGGTTCTGCCAAGACCTCTTCAATATCTCGACAAAGGTTGTCTAGGTGGCTAGTGGACCTCATCCTACTCGCCTACAACAAAAGACACCACCAGAAACCATCAAAGCCCACTCTTCACGGGCTTATGCTTCTTCAACAGCACACCTTTCAGGAGTTGGCTTCTTAGATATCTGTAAAGCGGCCACCTGGTCATCGAATCTCCCATTTGTAAAACAGTACGCCATAGACGTGTGCTCTGCTGCAGAGGCTAGCTTCGGGAGAAGCGTCCTTAAATGGGTGTTGCAATAGCACTACTGCACCCTCCTCTGTGGAGAGCTTGCTAAACACCCATTCTTATGGCTGTCAGTGGATCTCGATACAGATAAACAGGTCGCTTACCTGTAACTGATGATCTGGTAGAGATCCGTCGACATCCATAAGACCCTCCCAACCTACCCCTCTGCAGTAGTAGTGCTCTGCTATATGCGTAACGGTATGCTTGCTGTTGCCCTTGGTTTCATCAAGTATGAACTCACCTGCTTGCAGGATGATCGTCCTCCATGGCAATTGTCCAAAGAACTGAGGAACATGGCACCCGGCCTGCTCTTAAATAGCATGCTCTGCGTGGGGACGGGGCTTGGGCGCCTCAACAAGCTGAGGCATGGCAACTGCGGGGTTTCCTGTGCAGGTGCAGAACCCATTCTTATGGATGTCGACAAATCTCTACCAGATCATCAGTTACAGGTGAGCAACCTGTTTTTTCTCTGACTTTCTTAAGAACTACCCTCGTTTGACCAAACAAGTTCCATAGCTAGGTGCAGAGGGTCATCCATATCCAGTCCATCTGGATTAAAGTCCACATTTAGGTTTGTTTGTCTGAAATGTTTCTGATTTTATTTGGAAAGAACCCATTCTAGATAGTGACTAGAAATATGACAGATGACAGTTGGTCAGCCTAAGCAGAAGGGAGAGGTAAAATGTATATATAGGTCTTTGGAATCCAGGAAGCCCATTAATCTTCAGATCCTATGGGATCAACATGGTGACACAAGCAACCTACCTTCTTTTTTGGTGACAGTTTCCCATTCTTCTAGTTTTAAACTAAAGCACTGTTGGGGGCATGGATAATTCCCATGCAGATATACACTTGTGAGATATAACAAACGTATTTGGTACAAATATCAAAGTAAATATATCTGCAGATTATGTCTTAGGTCTGGGGGTAGAAACCTATTACTCTCATATAGTCCCCTGCTAACTAAGCAAAGAGGCACCTTTTTAAGTAGTGATTCTCTTTATTTAGCAGGGGAAGAGAAACTGGCCCTATACACCCCCAGCACAGCATTCCTCCAGTGACTGGTCTCTAATGTTTCTTTTTTAGATTGTGAGCCCTTTAGGGACAGGGAGCCAATTTATTTATATCTATGTATCGCTTTGGGGGCTTTTGTTGAAAAGCAATATATAACTATTCATCATATTGGTATTTGTAGATATCTCCAGCCCTGTTTTAAGTTTCGTCATGGTAATACTTCAGTTTACTCATTTCTTTATTGCATTAATAACGCAAAAAAGTAATTACACACACTTATGCAGATGCCACTTCAGGAAACTTTCTGTGGCCTAAACTTTGAAAGTAAAGTTGTGCCCTCAAGTCGATGTTGACTCCTGGTGACCACAGAGCCATATGGTTTTCTTTGTAGAATATAGGAGGGGTTTACCATTGCCTCTTCCTGAACTTATGTGTGGTGAGTAGTGAGGTAAACGGTGGGACATGAAAGTGAACAGAAGTGGCAAGGGCAGGTGAGTCAGTATGTTCCCTTGAACCAAAGTAGCTTATCTCACAACAGGTCACCAAAAAAAACCCCACAGCATTAAAGAGCTCAACACTTTAGGGTAGACCAGTGCTGAAGCCTGTTTCTCTTGTGAACAAAAAATAATGACTAAAGCTAAAATGACAAATCAGTCCATCAGGTGGCAGCAATGCAAACAAATAAGGAAGATGATTATAATAAAACAGAGACTGTCTTGATTCAATTTGAATGAACATTGCATCCCAAATTGTGTTAGGACTGATCAATACATTACCTTCAGTTCTCTTTATTTGTAGAAGTGGTGTGCTTGTATGCCAGTGTAACAAATGAATTTGGAAGTCATGGATTTCCATCACAGCAACTTCTCACATTTTCTAAAATGGCAAAGTTACTTTCTGGATGATTCATATTGCTTCAGATAAGATTTGTGAGCTTCCATTCAAACTAACATATTTCACTGCTTGCATGTACTGAAGGATCTGATTAAAAGTAAACTGGTTTTTAGCACATTATGTTCCTACACATCAGAGATTGTCTTTAGAAGGCTACTGGTACATAAAGGTATTTGCTGCAAGAATACTCAGAAAGAGTTTCACAAGCTACTACACTCTGAACATCTTTAATGAAGGAGCAAGAATGTGTGTGCAGAAACCATATACTTGTAGTTCACAGGACATAGAATTTTCCCATACACACACACACATAGTTGTATTCTCATAGTTCAGCTGATACGGTGTTTGTGTCTGCAAACAGGAAATCCCTCTACGATCCAATGTGTATGAAGTCTATGCTACAGACAAGGATGAGGGCCTCAATGGAGCTGTGCAATATAACTTACTCAAGACTGGTGCAGGAAATAAAGACTGGGAATACTTCACCATCGACCTCAAGAGTGGGCTCATCCAGACAGCAATGAGGCTGGACCGAGAGAAACAAGCTGTATACAGTGTAAGTCCTAGGGCAGGACTGCTGGGGTTTTGAGAGACATAGTCCAAATGTTTATTTGCTAACATTACCCAGTTGCTTTCCCCCACCTCCCACTTAATGAGCAAGTTCAACTTCAGCCTTCCAAAGGTATGTCCATATGATATTATAATACTCAGGTAAGTGGAAGTCTCAGGCTAGAGCAAGTGGATCACCAGATCAAGATTAGGGATATGGTCACCTTAAATGGTGCAATGGGGAAATGTTTGACTAATAAGCAGAAGGTTGCCAGTTTGAATCCCCGCTGGTACTATATTGGGCAGCAGCAATATAGGAAGATGCTGAAAGGCATCTTCTCATACTGCGTGGGAGGAGGCAATGGTAAACCTCTCCTGTATTCTACCAAAGAAAACCACAGGGCTCTGTGGGCACCAGGAGTCGAAATTGACTTGACGGCACACTTCACCTTTAAGGCTGTACTGAAGGATCATATTTAGACCAGCATACACAACTTTTGACCCAGCAAGAAAAGTGTAGCTCCCCAAGGGCTTGATAGTTCTCCAACTCTTCAGCATTAATTCTGTGCAGTTTCAGATATGGGAATGTGCCACCATGGGTCACAGACAGGATATTCTAAATAGATCTGGAGGATTATGGATACTGGCCTCCTCCACCTCAATCATGTCCAAAACTATTGTATAGCTGAAGTGAAGGACTGGAGCCAGTGCCTCCTTGTTCTGTTCTTTCTGACTGCAAGAGAGAACAGTAGAAGAAAGACTTCCGAGTGTTTCTTCCTTCAATCTTTTACTTCTACAGTAGGTAATTTTCTTCACTTATCCTTCCTTCAATTAGTCTTCCTTTCATTATTTTTCTTGCTTCATTCTGAGTAAAACCTTTTAACGAAATGCCATGAATGCAGTAGTTAGATCCCAGAATTCAATTTGCTTGACTCTTGTCTTATCTACTTATGTACTCTCCCTCTTCACAGGTGGCCACAGGCGGCAAGGAATCTAACCTAGTGGTAGCATTCCTTGGCTTTGAAGCAGGATCCCTGCAGAGGGTGTGTGAGGGTGGAGAAGCAGCATCTGGAAGGCAAGGTCTCTGGGGTCCTAGGGAGCCTGAAGGGTTGCATGAGGGTTCCCAGTCAAAGGCAGCAAGGAGTTCAAGGTCTAGAGACTAAAGTTTGTTCTCTTGGAAATTAGAAACTGCAGTAGGTAATGATGATGTTCCAGCATCAAGCTGAGAATTCAGGGAGGCTAAAATGGACTAATGACTGGATAATGGCTTATTAGCCCTGGCAGCTGAGGCTGGTGTCTCTTGCTTGCTTGCAAATTGTCCCCTTGCTCTCATGGAGGGCTTTTCCTGGGAAACCCTATTGAGTCACCAGATGGGC
Organism: Hemicordylus capensis; assembly: GCF_027244095.1. Taxonomy (NCBI): domain Eukaryota; kingdom Metazoa; phylum Chordata; class Lepidosauria; order Squamata; family Cordylidae; genus Hemicordylus; species Hemicordylus capensis. The sequence goes on along the minus strand of NC_069659.1, from coordinate 232,815,887 downwards.
ACTCCTCTACTGCTCCTGGAGCTCGTCCCTTGTTCATTGGTGCTGGCACTTGTGACAGCTTGGCAGTTCCTCCCTATCAGAGTTCTCATGGGGTCCTGCAGGGTCTGGTCAGAGTGGCCAGTTCCAAATAGCAGATGGTCTGGGAACTGTATTGTCTGCATCTTAGGACCACTGGTCTGAAGCCTCTGTGTGATCTTCCATGGTTGTGGTTTCAGGGTCGGCTACCCCAAGGTCCCCATTGGGGTGCCCTCCCATCTTGTCACCAGTCTCGATGGTGCCTCATCTGCTTTGGGCTCTTCTAGCACCAGGTCCTCCTTGGGTGAGCTGTCCCCCTTAGATCCTTCAGGGTTCTCCACTTCTAGAAACATCTTGGGGCTAAGCTCGAGGTCCTCCTCCTTGTCCATCTCCATATCTGAGAACTTATCGGGGTCCATGTCACCCACTGATTTTCCCTCAGGTGAACCCAGGCAGAACCTGACATTTTGTGAGAGTCATGTTGTAGAGAATAAACACGGTCCAAAGCTTTTAAAGAAAGAATTACAAGTTACAGGCCCAATACCCTTAAGATCTCATGGGGAAGAAAGTCCTTCAGACCACAGATCAGATGTTCCACACTTGTACAGTTATGGATTCCTCCCTGCTTTTGCTTCACATTCACTTTACATCTCTAGCCCTCATGATCTTCTGTTCAGTCTCCTAAACCTTCTGAGATGATTGATTCAGTTTCACCTTTGAAACCTGACATCCATGAAGTCTTCAAACTCTAGATCCTCAGTGTTCAACTTGTCAGCACTCAAACCTTGATGTCTTAGGCAGTGGTGTATCTAGGGTAGAGCAGGCAGGGCACGTGCCTCAGGCGCCACTTGAAGGGGGGTGCCATTTAAAAAATTTTTTAAAAAAATTAAAAATGGCTGCCAAAAACAAAATGGCCACTGTGCATGTTCAAATGGCCTCTGCAAGGCCCTAGGGCATGCCAGACCTCACAGAGGCCATTTGAGCATGCACGGTGGCCATTTTGTTTTCAACGGCCATTTTTTTTTAAAAAAAAAATTTTAATGGCCACCGCACATGCTCAAATGGTCCCTGTGAGGCCCTAGAGACCAGCAGGGAAGGGGAAACCTTTGCAGACCCACCCCCCACGGCCTTTAGGAAGCCCCCCGAAGGGACTACAGGTTAAAATGAAAATAAAAATATATATAGTATAAATCACTGTACACATATTCAGATTGGCACTATGTATAGAGAATCAGGGCTTGTGAATACTGAGCTGAAGCTTATGAGCTAGGATTGTATTCATTTGCTCTTACTTTGCTTCTTGTGATAAGCGAATTAAATGTGATGTCTTAATAATATGGCTATTTATGGTGAGTTTGCCTTTGAATCAGTGTGAAATCCTTAGTATTAAGGCCCACTGGGAGTTCCTTGCTCTCTTTCTCTCATTTTAACGGTCTTTCTGAAAGACTAGAATATATTCCAAGCAGTGGCACAGTTTACTCTGCCTATCCTTTAATTATTTTCAGAGTATCTGGGGAAAGTCAAATTCTCCATTTATTTTTAAAACTTATGTAATAGTGATGCTACAATGCATAGTAGAGAATTAGACAGGCACTTCTGTTTAGTTTTCCAAGTACACCTCCACATAGTATTTGGGTATTTCATGGGCCTCAGCATAATGAAATGTGTAGTTTCCCAGCATTTTTTGGTCTGTCTACGTCCACTGCTAAATAGTTTTTGCAATATTAAAAGATTAATGAGCTTGACATGTATTTTTCAGTTGATATTATGGTAAAGTTATCTGAAAGATGGGTGTCAGATGTTTGGACAGGGGGCACCATTTCAGTGCTTGCCCTAGGTGCTATTTTCCCTAGATACGCCTCTGGTCTTAAGCCTTCTAAAACCTTCACTTTCAAGTTTTTTGACATCAGCATCTTTGCTAGATACCGCCACTTCCACGGCAGTACAGTCTTCTACCTTAGATACCTCTGGTTCTGTAGCAGAAACACCTGCCTTGGCCACTTAGACAAGATTGGATTCAACAGACCATGATTTGAACAATGGCAACTCACCCAGTCCTTCTCAAGATAGAAAGAAGCATGACCATGACCAATCACAACATAATATTCTTTTCTACTTAATCACGTGGTTGCTGTAGAACTCCAGGCATTGTTGAAAGACACAGATTATCTGGATCCATTTCTATCCAATTTAAGGCCTGGTTTTGGCACTGAAATGGCCTTGGTCACCCTGATGGGTGATTCTCTGCCAGGAGAAGGACAGGGGGAGTGCAACCCTGGTAATGCCACTGAAATGTTCAGTGGCCTTCAGTACCATCAGTCATAGTATCCTTCTATATAGACAGCATGAGATGGGAATTGGGTGTGTTATGCTCTATTCTTATGCTAATGGCCATTTCTAAAAGATGATCCTGAGGGACTTTCGCTCGCCTCCATGGTAGTTTTGCTGAAACTTCTGAATGAGGCCATCTGGAGATTTAGAGTGAGGAGTAATCAATGTGCAGGTGGCACTCAACTCTATTTCTCCTTTTCATTAGATTCAGATGAGGCTGTGAAAGTGCTAAATTAATGGCTGGAGTCAGTAATGGTCTGGATGAGGACCAATAAACTGAAGCCCAATCTAGTCAGGATGGAGATACTGTTGAGGATGGTTAGTTTGACTTGAGAAGTGGTGTTCAGTTTATTCTGCACTCCCTGCAAAAGATCATTTTCACAAATTGGGGATGCTGTTAGATCCAGCCTTATCTTTGGAGATCCAAGTGGCTTACATGCTGTGTACCAGCTGTGGCTGGTGCATCTGCTGCAACTCTTTCTAAACAGGTACAACCTGTTCACAGTTATCCATGCACTGGTAACATCCCATGTGGACTACTGCAGTGTGTTATACATAGGGCTGCCTTTGAAGGTTACTTGAACATTTCAACTGGTACTAAACACAGCAACTGGATTATTAAGTGAGTTTGATTAAAAGGAATTTATTTAGTGAAACAACTGCACCACCTAATTGTCAATTCCTGGTTACAATTCAAGATGTTAGTTCTTACTTTTCAAGTCCTAAATAATGAAGCTCTCTTCAGGGAAACTCACCTGGCATCGCACTCTGATGACCTTTTGGTGCCAAGTGAAGACCTTTTTATTTGCCTGATCCTCTGAATATAAACGTTTACATAAATTGTTCTACAATGAAATTTTATTTGTTTTACTGAGATTGTGCTTTTTAAAAAGTTGTTCATGTTATGCTTTTAAATTGAAAGCACTCAGAAAGTCTTCAGATTGAAGAGCAAGATAGAAATATTAGTAAGAAACTGATGGTGGTAATAGTGATGAGAGGAATGTTTGATGCCATTGACCTTTTATTGAAGGTTTGAAAAGCAAATGTTTAAACTGGAGGGCAATTTTCCAGCTTGTATCAGACTTGGGCCTATAAGTCACCTCTGTCTTTCAGAAATCTTACTTAGTTATCATAAATGTAGAAAGTCCAGCAGCTATAAAGCAAAGAAGAGATTATGAAATATATTACTACTGTTACAATAATGAGTAACACCATCAATTACAGAACTGATACAACAAACAGCTTCCCAAATTAGTTCTGTTGGTTTAGTTCTTCAGCTGATACCATAAATCTAGAAAATACCAAGGTCACTCCAGCTTTTGACTATTTCCCTTTTTAGCCTACTTTCCAGTAGGCTTATGAGATCACCTGGCATTCTGTGTGTGTGTCCGTGTGTCCGTCCATGTGACCCCCCTATCAACTTCGCAACACCTGGACCAATATGAACCAAGTCGGGTACAGTTGTAGGGACACATAGGGAAATCTCAATGGTATAGTTTGTGATGATGTCATCCTCCCTGATCCAAGATGGCAGACATGTAAACTTTTGAGGTTGAAGTGGGCTAACTTGTGAACTGCCTAACCAATTTGAACCAATTTTGCTACAGATGTAGGGGGGACACATAGGGATGCCCAAACGTCATGGTGTGTGATGGTGTCATCCACTCCAATTCAAGATGGCGGCCACATGAACATCTGAGGCACAAACAGGCTATTTTGTGGATTGTCTAACCAATTTAAACCAAATTAGGTACAGTTGCAGTGAGTGACACATAGGGACACCTCGATAGCATAGCTTGTGATGATGTCATCCACGCCGATTCAAGATGGCAGACACGTAAACTTTTGAGGTGCAAGTGGGCTAACATGAACTTCTTAACCTATTTGAACCAAATTTACTGCAGCTGTAGTGACACATAGAGACACCTCAATGGCCTAATTTGTGATGATGTCATCTATCCCAGTCCAAGATAGTGGACGTGTGGACATTTGAGGCGCAAGTGGGCTAACTTGTGGACTGTCTAACTGATTTGAACCAAATTATGTACAATTATAGTACGTGACACACAGGGACACCTTAGTGGTGTAGTTTGTGATGATGTCATCCACCCCTGATTCAAGATGGCAGAAGCATAAACCTTTGAGGCTCAAGTGAGCTAAACTGTGAACCACTTAACCAATTTGAACCAAATTTCCTACAGCTGTAGGAACATATAGCTATAGGGACACATAGGGACACCTCAACGCTGAAGATTGTGATTATGTCATCCATCCCAGTTCAAGATGGTGGGCATGTAAACTTTTGAGGCACAAGTGCACTAACTTGTGGACAGTCTAACTGATTTGAACCAAATTTGCTACAGCTGAATGGACACATAGGGATGCCCCAATGGTGTTGTTCATGCAAATGTCACCCACCCTGATCCAAGATGGAGGATACATAAACTTTTGAGGCACAAGTGCACTAACTTGAGGACTGTCTAACTGATTAGAACCAAATTTGGAACAGGTATTGTGAGTGACGAACAGGAACACCTCAATGGTGCAGCTTGTAATGATGACGTCCACCCCGATCCAAGATGGTGGACACATGAACATTTGAGGCACAAGAGCTCTAACTTGTGGACCTCGATTTGTACCAAATTTAGTCCAGATGTAGAGACAGTGAAAGGAAAGTAGGCTGATTAGTTCTTACTAGAACAACTTGTCTGATTCTGGAGTGGTGCCTTACCTTCTAGTTGTAGTGGAGCAGTGGGAGGGGATAGAGAAATATTGCTTTTCTTCTAGAACTTCTGCTCTTGCCATTGACAGGCCAGGTACATGACCAGCCTATTTGTGTATGTGTTTCTCCTATAGTTGATCATTGTGGCGTGTGATCAAGGCCAACCACCCTATGAGACCATGCAGCCTCTCCAGGTGGCACTGGACGATATTGATGACAATGAACCTGTCTTCCTGAGGCAGCCTGTAAGCAGGTCTATCCATTCCCCTACTGGACTTCATTGAAGCTGTGGAATTTCAGATCCCAAGGGGGTTCCTTCTGGAACGACACACAAGCAGCTGTTTATTTTGTCATATCACAGAAAAATATGCTTTTCTTAACATTGTCTCAAAATTAGAAGATATTTTTATTTGGGGAAAATATTTTTATCTGTTACTTTTATTTTAGGCAAACATTTTAAATCACTTCTTTCCTATAATAGTAACATTTCTAACACAAAGAAAAAAGGTCAGCTGTCCTTGAGATAAGACAATAGGATAAATAGAGAGAAAGTAGCATAGTTCTCAGGGTTATAACAGGGTGGTTTTCAGTGTAAAGGTAATGATATAAAGTGATGCTGTGCTTTATTGCTAATTTCACTAGCTCATTAAGTTAAGCACTGCCCATCCTGCTCTCCAATTTTTTTTCATTGAGAAGTCTTGCATTCTAGATCCTTCTAAGTGGGGCTACCATAGATCAGGCTTGCAGACTTATATATTCAAAGCATGTACCTTATCAACATTTTTATTATATGCCAGTTGTGTACCTGTAGGACAGTAATTCCCATGGTTTAACTCTTTATAAAATCGATAAGGAATGGAAGCTTTAAAAACAAACTCTGAAATAAGTTCTGAATAAATTAAACCACTCTTGGAAAGAAAAGGGGCAATTAAGACCCTCAAGAGATAAATGGGGGAAAGGAGAGCTAAGTTGCTTCTTTTAGCAATCTGATATGTTTGTGTTACATGGCTATTACTGTTAAAGGCCTAAAATTGTTTGGAACCAAGATACTTAAAGAAGTAATCTTCTTCCATAAAACTCTGCCCTTTGAGATCAACAGGGAAGGCATGTCCCTGTGAAGGTTTGGATTTTGTGAGGTATGTTTTGCAGGGGCACATGACATGAAAGGGCCTTGACTGTAGTGACACCCAAGCAGTGGAACTCCCTGCCCTGGGAAATCTTTAGAAAGGACTCCTTTCTACTATCATTCCACCTTTTTAAAAAAATAACATTTTATTTCAGGTGTTTGATTTGTCTATCCCTATTTTATCTGCCATGCTGTCAGTTTTTAATGCTATGCTATCTTTTAATTACTTAATGCTGTTAGGTTTTTTTAAATTGCTTATTAGCTACCTTGAGCACTTGGAGTAAAAAAGCAGGATATTTTCCTATACAATACAATACACTTTCATTTTATTTATGTTTTTAATATGTTTTGATTGTAACCAAATAAATGACCTGATACTTTTTAAAAAATCATTTTCATATGTATAATCCATATGATCTAGATAGTGGTTCTATAATTCATAAGTAGTGGGTTCTGCACCTGTGCAGACCAGCTTCGGGAAGAATTCGTTAGCTCCTCGCGACGCGAAACCGCCCACTGCATGTGACTGCAGTACCCTCTAGCGGCGGTTGGGCGCCTCCACATTCAGTTTCTTTCTGACCGCCATAGTGATCAGTATTTGGAGACTGCTCCTCGTGGAAAGTTGTGGAAAGTTTATTATTCATTTTAAAGGATTTTGGACTTCTGGTTACGGACTCTGACTATTCTTACAGATCTCCCTCGGTTTTGGCATTACTTTGGACTCGGATTTGAATATTGGGACAGTTTTGACTACTCTTTCTCTAACTCCAATAGATTTGACCTCGATCTCGGAACTCCCCCTCGACGTAGGAACGGAACAACTACAGTTTTTCCTCAAAATGAGCAGCTCGGGCAAGCCTGGTAAGGCGAGTAATTCCGACAAGACTACCTTTAAACATTGTACTAATTGCCGTGGAAAGATCCCCTAATTGCCATGGAAAGATACTCTATGTCTGTTTTGCCTAGGAGAATCACACGATACAAAATCCTGCTCGTTCTGTGTAACTTTCAGTAAGCACTCTTAAGAATCGTGCTGCGTGTCTTAAAGTGTTCTTGTTGGAGGATGCTTTGCTGCCTAAAGGTGCTCCGGTGGCTGTGTCTACGGGTCCGGTGTCGAGTGCTCAGTCTAAGGACCCAGGGAAGTCGAAGGAAATCTCAGCTTCTGGCACTTCGGCATCTGCCACTTCGATATCGAGGGCCACGATGTCGAGTGCTTTGTCATTGGACCCTTCAACAACATTTAAGCGACCAGAGGAACGTCAGTCTGGTCTGAAGAGGAAGCGCAAGGAGGAGACTTGAGCGCACGGTTCTGCCCATAAGAAGTCCAAGCATAAGCATCGTGACCAGGTTGTGGAGCTTATTTCTTCGCCTTCGGGGCTGCAGGACTATGTGATCGCTCGACGTTGGGCAGCTTCCTTATCCCCAGCTCCGATGCCCTATCAGTCGCCGCTGACTCCAGGGCCCCGAGCGCACGGCATTTGACATCATGTCCAGTCGATGTCGGAGGCATCCAGGCAGGAGTTTAAGGAGCGCTCTTCAAATTCGAGGGTTCGACATCAAGACAATGCTGCAGTGACCGCTACTGCGACTCGTCCGTCGACGTCGAAGGCTGCATTGGAGTCAACGGTCGCTATCATTTTGGATATGGAGCTCAACGCAGACCCCGACATCGAAGTCGACATCGAGGACGCCGCTGAAGCTTTGGATCCTTTTGTTTTAGAGGAGGTTATCCTGGTGCCATCTCCAACGACACCTGGTGGAATGGAGGATCAAAATGCTACTCGCTTAAACCAGATGCTGCATTCTGAAGAAAGTACACCCTCAATGGGAACCTTTGCAGGGTTTCAAGAGACTGACTACCTCCCTGGGCCAGTGCCCAGGACACCAATACCCCAAACACCTTCATTTTCGGCTAAGGGGACGTTAGTCTCAGGAATCCTACCCAGTGCTGGTTGGGGTGACTCAGTTCGCCTGCCGGGCAAAGACTATGCTTTGTTTAGGGAGTGGTTACAAGAGAGAGAACAGACCCCCAGTGTCAGGAAGGAGACGGCTGTGCAGACAGCTGTAACACCAGTGCAGCGCGTGGAGATGGCCGTTCAGGCTTCAGTACCATTGCCTCAGCAACATACTGTCTCATTGCAAGCTAATGTGCCATGGGCTCAACCGCTTTCCGCACCCACTTTACATCAAGTGGCAACGCAGATGACGCATATACCTGTGCATGTAACCTCTGCTGCTGTGGGCAATTCACCTCTACCCTTGGATGATGATGATGATGATGATGATGATGATGATGATGATGTAGAGGATGAGTATACCTCTGATTCAACTGTGCCGGATCCAGGCACCTGCTCTACCTGATCCTGATTCAGATGTTGCGACCGTTCCACTGACGTCGCCCAATGAGGAAATGAAGGGCTACCATCAGCAGGTAGTTGAGATGGCTCAGGTCTTAGGCCTTTCTCTGAAAGAGAAGACCACTGACTTAGAGGACCCTGTTTATAACATGATGCAGGTGGCTACTGGTTTAAAACCGGTCTACCTGCCTATGCTGCCTCATATCACCAGAGCGGCGAAATCAGCGTGTGAGGTGCTCCAGACTTCAGCACCCACCTCGAAGCGCTTAGAGGCTCTATATCGAATCCAGGAGGAGGAGAATGCTTATCTGGTGCTGCATCACCCTACTCCCAATTCATTAGTGGTGGACTGTGCTACGACATCTAAGGGTGGCAAGCGACACACCACACCTGCAGACAAGGAGGACCGTAAACTGGACGTCCTTGGGAGACGCACGTATTTGACAGCGTGCTTGTCTATCAAGATTGCCAACTATGTGGCCTGTCAAGCAAGGTATACGCATTCCCTTTGGGAGGTGTTGTTCGATCAACGTACTAAGCTGGAACCAGGCGAATTTGTGAAGAGATTTGTGACTGTATTTGCAAAGTCAACAGCAGCTACCCGTCAACAATTGGCTAATGCCAAGCATTTAGCTGAGTCTGAATCCCGCACATTGACGTCATCAATAATTCTGAGGAGGCACACCTGGCTGCAGGCTATGGGTCTCCAGCAGGATATGTGGGATCACATTGAGACTCTCCCATTTGACGGACTGGGTTTGTTTTTGGATAAAACCGACGACAACATGGAGCAATGGAAAAAATCGCAGGTTACCATGCTAACCTTTACCAACCAGCGGTTTACCAAAGATACCACCCATATCATCAGTACAATCAGTACCAGAGGCGCCAGAGCAATTACCGGCACACCGATAAGCAAGACTTCAGGCGACCCTACCAACATTTTGGGGGCAACTACAAGCGGCCTTATTATCCTAAAAACCAGGCTAATCAGTCCAACCAAAATAAGAGAACACCACAATCGAAGCAGCAGCTTTGATCGGGAGGTGAGCCCACTGCCAACTTGCAACTTGCCTCATCAAAGCTATTTGACCAACATCACAGCAAGGAATACCATCTCCTTGAACTGTGCCGGAGTGACCATCAAACTGGCACCATATAACATCGGACCAATGGGTCTTACGCATAGTAACGACAGGCTATGCTCTGGAGTTCAAGGAGTACCCTCCGTATCTGGGTGTGAAGTACACTCCAGAAACCCCAGTCTTGAAGGAGGAGGTGGAAAAGCTTTTGATGAATGGGGCGATATCACCTGTCCAGTGGGCTCTCAGCCAGTCGGGATTTTATTCCCATTACTTCCAAATCCCCAAATGCGTTGGGGGCATAAGACCATTCATGGATCTTCAGGGTCTGAATCAATATATCGAGGTACAGAAATTCAGGATGACAACGTTGCAAGCCATCCTTCCTCTCCTCCACAAGGAGAATTTGATTGCAACGCTCAACTTGAAAGATGCTTGCTTTCATATAGGCATTCAGGAGAACCATCGCAAGTTTCTCCACTTCACCATGGGGAACGAAATTTATCAATATAACGTGCTACCCTTCAGCCTGGTCACCGCCCCATGGGTATTCACAAAGTGTGTTGCGGTGATAATAGCCTATCTCAGGACAAAAGGACTGTCCATTTATCTGTATTTGGACAACTGGCTGTTGACGGCCAGTACGTGAGAACAACTGCTGGAGCATGTGCACATGGTAACGACACTGTTGGACGATCTGGGTGTGACTATCAATTGGGAAAAATCCTTTCTACAGCAAGCGAAATGCCTTCAATATATCAGGGCACTGTTGGACATGTCGGCCCAAAGGGCTTTTCTACCGAGAGAAAGGTTTTCACGCCTGTAGGCGCTCATCCTCTTGTGTCAGAGGAATCCGGTGCAGAAAGCAAGGACTATACAGGTGATTCTCGGCCTGATGGCGTCCTGCACCACCACGGTTTCGTATGCAAGACTACGCATGCGCAAGCTACAGCTCTGGTTTCTGAGAGCTTACAGGCCAAGGCTAGAGCCTCAATCCAAGCAAGTGATGCTTCTGGGCAAGGTGCTAGACTCACTGATGTGGTGGACAAAGGAATCAAACATGCTCAATGGCGTACAATTCCAGTCGTTGAGGCCATCTGTCACGGTGACATCGGATGCTCCGCTGCAAGGCTGGGGTGCCCACTTACTACACCACAAAGTACAGAGACAATGGACGCCAAAAGAGAGGCTTCTGCATATCAACTTTCTAGAACTGCTGGCTGCATACAAAGCCCTGATTGCCTTCCAAGAGAAGCTCATGGGGCAAACCATCCAACTGCAGATGGTCAATACAACAGCCATTGCGTATGTCAACAAGCAGGGCGGGACAGTGTCCAGGTCATTGTGCAGCCTCAGTCTACAGTTGTGAAATTGGTGCATTCCTTATGGGATTTATCCCATTGCCATTCATATCAAGGGCACCATGAACATTTTGGCGGACTCTTTGAGCAGGGAACTTGTGCTGGACCAGCACGAGTGGGAATTGAATCTGATTATACTGGAACAGCTATTCCAAGCATGGGGCAGACCAAAGGTGGATCTGTTCACAACGTTCAGGAACAGCAAGTGCGACCACTATTACTCCCAGATGGGAGTCGGCCCAGACACCAAGGGAGATGCGGTTCAGTATCAATGGAGCCAACAGCTGTTTTATGCCTATCCTCCGATTCCGTTGCTCCCCAGGGTGGTGGCCAAGCTTCTGCAAGACAAGACTCGGGCGATAGTGGTTGCCCCATGGTGGCCAAGGCAACCATGGTACATGCAGCTACTCAGACTGTCCCAAGGCAAGTACAGACGACTGCCACAGTGTACGGATCTGATAACTCAAGATCAAGGAGAGGTGGTTCACCCCAACTTATCCACGTTGAATCTCACTGCATTGAGGATCGGCTCCTAAGGAGAATTCTCCTCAACACCCATAAGCTGTCCACTAGGTGCAGCTATCGAGCAAAATGGTGCAGGTTTAAAGCGCATGCTACCTCTAGGGGATTTGACCCCAAGGAAGCAAGCCTTAAGGCTGTTCTTCTCTACCTGACCTCTCTGAAACAGAGCGGCCTGGCGAATGTCTCTATAAAAGTGCATATGGCAGCTATATCGGCACACCATGATAGGTGGGATGGAAAGATGGTCATCACCCATCCGAGGTGTAAGGACTTTTTGAGAGGCATCAATAATCTATACCCACCAGTTAGACTGCCGGATGAGAAGTAGAGTCTCTCTTTGGTGCTCTCGTCACTAACGGAATCACCTTTTGAACCTATGGACCTTGAATCACCTTATGAACCTATGAAACTCTTGACCCTGAAGACACTCTTTTTAGTGGCCATCACCTCGGCCAGGCATGTAAGTGAGCTACGTGCGCTCCGCATAGATGAACCTTATACAAAGTTTTATCCAGAACGGGTCATCATGTGCTTAGACCCCAAGTTCCGTCCGAAAATTGTTTCAGAATTTCACCTTAATACTGGAATTGTGTTGCCTACCTTTTTCAGAGAACCATCGTCCACACTCAAGCAGGCAATGCATTCATTGGATGTTCGACAGGCCCTGCTCTTCTATTTGAGGGCCACTAAGGATATTCGTAAGACACCACAGTTGTTTATTGGATTGCAAGGCAAATGTAAGGGGTATTCTCCTACTCGCCAAATGTTGTCTTTCTGGTTAGTAAAACAGATTAAGATGGCGTATGATCAACAAAAGGTCAGCCCACCGACTACCATCAGGGCACACTCCACTAGGGCTTACACCACGTCTGCAGCACATCTATCAGGCATTCGATTCACGGATATCTGCACAGCAGCGACGTGGTCATCTCACCAGACATTTGTAAAGCACTACGCCGTGGATCTGCATACTGCTAGGGCTGCAGACTTTGGATGGGTGGTCCTTAAAAGGGTTTTACAGTGACTTGCAGTGCTTACCCACCTCCTACTGGGTAGCTCGTAATTCACCCACTACTTATGAATGATGGAACCACTATCCAGATAAACAGGTTGCTTACCTGTAACAGATGATCTGGTAGTGGTTCCATACATTCATAACACCCGCCCGTCCATCCCCGCTGGCAAGCCACTGTACTCTATGCACCTTACGCAGGTCACTGTGCCAACGAGACTTGGCTGCTATGTCGGCCATCAAGAAACTGAATGTGGAGACGCCTAACCGCTGCTAGAAGGTACTACAGTCACATGCAGTGGGCGGTTGGCGTCGCGAGGAGCTAACGAATTCTTCCCCAAGTTGGTCTGCGCAGGCGCAGAACCCACTACTTATGAATGTATGAAACCACTACCAGATCATCTGTTACAGGTAAGCAGCCTGTTTATCTGTAGTGGATAGTATTGCATACTGTTTACTATTTTGCTCTGTGACATCATACCTGTTTATTCGTACTCCCTGGTAACACCTGTTCTCTTTCCTCCTCCTGACCTCATCTGCAGAGAGGGGCTCCCTCGTACCAGATTCTTTCTGTGCCTGAACACTCTCATCCCGGTACAATTGTGGGGAATGTCACTGGAGCAGTGGATGCCGATGAGGGTTCCAATGCCATTGTCTATTATTTCATTGCAGGTAGCCTTTGCTTCTCTTCCTAATCTTTCCTTTGATCTGTTTTGTACTATGTAATGCCTGTATTCCTAATTAAATTAGCAACAGAAGTAGTTGTCTTCAACTTACTCCCACATCTGAAAATAATATGGGAAGGATAAATATATTGGACAAAAATGTGGTTACTGTGAAATCATGAGCAACACTGAAATACCTATATCTTTCTCAGACCCAGAGGTTTGTGTGCAAGCCACTGTGAGAGCCATTTCCCACACTGTTGACTGACCTCCAAAAAGTACTGCACTTTTCTCAGTGCTGGGAAGGCCATTTAAGAGAGATGGAGATACATGTTTCTATCTCCATCTCTCTTAAAGATCAAGACAGATGTTTTATTTGGCTGTGTACAAACATACTTTCCAGTATAAACTGGTGCATTTTTTCCTGCCATTGGGAGAGCTCTACTTCCCGCTATCATTAACTCCTCCAGGGGCAGTCCCTCCTTGAGGCAATGTGAGGTGGTTGCCTCAGGGAGCAGATTACTGGGGAGCCGGTGAAACACCTTCCTGCCCTCTGCTTTAGGAAAAAGGGGAGAAGAGAGGGAGGAGGGTGTGTGATTGGAAGGGCAGCATTTGATACCCTGACTCAGGTATACAGAGATCTTGAGCCACCACTGAACTCTTGTAACTCTACATGTGCCTGGCTCTGAATCCAATGCTGATTTCTTTTCTCTTTGCTCCTTTCCCATGTGATAGGCTTTTAAAATGATTGGTATGCTTGTTTAGCATATTTTCTAAAAAGCCAGTCCTTGAAACATTAATCTGGATGGGGGTTGGGATTTTATGATTGTCACAAAGCACTAACAGCCTGCTAGGAAATGGGTAGGGATGTTACTTGATGATTGTCACAAGGGACAGGCAATCAGCACTATGTATTAATGCTGGTCCAAAATCCCCCACCCCGCCCCCATTTTATTTTTATTTTTTTTACACATTTTATATCCTACTCTTCCTCCAAGGAGCCCAGAGCAGTGTACTATATACTTAAGCTTCTCCTCACAGCAAACCTGTGAAAGGTTAGGCTGAGAGAGAAGTGACTGGCCCAGAGTCACCCAGCAAGTAAAATGGCTAAATAGGGATTTGAACTTGGGTCTCCGCAGTCCTAGTCCAGCACTCTAACCACTACACCACACTCCCATGGTCAGCAAAAATGAAAAATGTATTCCATGGTACTCTGGCTCCCCAGAAATCAATGCATTCTTGCTTGATAAAGCCACACTTTGGACAGTGGCGGCAGCAGCAGCAGCACACTTCTGCAGTATCCCCACAAGGAGGGTGCCATTTCTTTTCCTTGAATGCACTTGAAGGATGTGATATCATGACATCCATCATTGCCTGGTACATTTTGAGGGCAAATCAATGGTGGCTGGCAAGAGTCGGTCACCATGAAGAGCAACAGTGCTTAAAATGCTGCTGCTGACATCACCACCTCCATTTACCAAGGCACAGTTTTGCCAAGCAAGAATTGCCACAACCCTCCATGCCTCAAACATCCTGATGCATAGTTTTCAGTTATCCTCGTACAGCCTTGAACACTCCACAGGACACAAATATTCACCAAATATGTTGTGCAGTGAATGTTCAGGGCCAGTATTTTTCTGTACAGTTGGCTTCTGTGGGCAACAGAAAGAACTGGTTGTTACTGAGTTCAATTGTCTGAAGAAAGTTGTACATCTGGTCCAAACAGGTGAGTGCACATCCACAGCTGGCTCGCCACTCATACTATGCACACTTAAACACCCTTCAAAACATCATTTAAGATTACAACTCCTATAACTGTTATAACTGTTCCCATGCAAAATCTGTCCTGCTTGTCCTCCCTTTTGACAGTGGACAATAGATAGTGAGGGGGAAGGAACCTAAATTTCTGTGCCCATCTGTTTTTTTAATCAAATACTTTCATACAAGTTTCAATTAAGAACCATACAGATTTCAAGTAAAACTGACTAATACTTTCTTTTTCTAGCTGGTAACAAAGAGAACAATTTTCAGCTGAGTCGGGAAGGCAGATTACAAGTACTGCGGGACTTAGACAGAGAGAAAGAGGTTTTCTACTCTATCATTGTCAAAGCCTCTAGTAATAGGAACTGGACACCTCCCCAGGGCCGCCGGGCCGCCAGGATCCAAATCATGGACCTCAACACTGATGCTACCCTGCAGGATGTACGGATCTTTCTGGATGACATTAATGACCAGTCTCCCCAGTTCACCAAGTCAGAATACACAGCAGGTAAGGATTATTCTACTAGACATGGTTGATCAGTCAGGGAGCTGCTTTTCTGGAGGCTCATTTTGAAGCTTCGTGATATAGAGTGGGATATGAGTGATGTTCATTGAGATGCATGTGACTGGGTAAGTTTCCAGCTAGAAAATGAAAAAGATGAAGCCTTCATGCACATACTGAATTGTACCCAGGCCCTACCCATTCCACCTTCAATAATAATCTGTCAAGGAAAAGTGTGATATTGTAAAGGTTAAACATTTTGTGCACCATTAAACTTCACACTTAACTCTCTTCCAGTGAAGTAATGGGATTTTAAAATGCTTATCTTAGTTGTTAAACACTTGAACCTTAGGACTATGTTGCTGTTATGGGCTATAGTGTCTGTATCTGTGTATACAGCTACAGTGGAGAATTGAGGGATAGGATTGTCTACCAGGATGCAAGTTAAACTATTTGGGCATTATTCTCACATTAATGGTTGTTATTCTCACAATAACTGTTATTCTACTTTTTGGTCTTTTCCTTTGTCCCATTTCTCCACCTGTTCTGAAAGGTGTTGCAACAGATGCCAAAGTGGGTTCTGAGCTGATCAAGCTTGTTGCACTGGATGCTGATGTGGGAAACAATAGCCTGGTCTTGTACAGCATTCTGGGGATCCGCTATATTAAACAACACTCCAACGATTCAGAAGAGGTAGCCAACATCTTCAGCATTGGTAAGGATGGCAATGGTACATGTGGGAGTTTCTGTCAATTGGGCTTTCAAGTTCTCATTCCCTTCCATCCCATCTGTATCCTATCTGTATCCCATCCCATCTCATCCCATCCCATCCCACTTTGGTCACAGTCTTCAAACTGTGAGTGGAGGGTTGCATGTCTGAATGCTCCCCCTTATAAAAATAGAAATGCTCCCTACAGTTAGGAAGCTGGTAAATCAGAAAGATGGCTAGGCTAAAATATTCTAATAATGTGCTATTTTTGAAGTGCATGGAGGTTTCACATGAGAAAACTTTCAAATATGCAATCTCCTACCTGCAGTCTGAAGTGGTGCTGCATTGCATGATTGTTCTGAACATGTAGACTGGCTTTAAATCAGGGTCTATCATTGATTCTTCTCAAAGGTAGCCTAGATGGGATTCTTCGGACCTTTGACCTCTTCACTGCCTACAGTCCTGGCTACTTTGTGGTGGATGTCATGGCTTCGGACTTGGCTGGTCACAATGACACCGCAGTTGTGGGAATCTATATCCTACGGGATGATCAACGAGTAAAGATCATAATCAATGAAATCCCAGATAAAGTGAGGCAGTTTGAAGAAGAATTCATCAGCCTGTTATCTAACATTACAGGAGCTATTGTCAATACAGATGATGTGCAGGTAACTCTTTCTTTTGGGCCATGCATTCTCTTTTGAGCTGTTGATCTGTGCATGCTCTTTCTCGCTGAGGTTAAGTATGATGGACGAAGAGTGGCTAATTTCCTACTAAAATCACACTTCTGAGATTGCATGCCCTGGAGCTGCCTTTTCACAGGAACATGCCGTAAGATGTTGCATAGTCAGAAAGACAAGAGGAGGGCCATCTGTGTTTTCTCTCTTACAGTTCCATGTTGACAAAAAAGGCCGAGTGAACTTTGCCCAAACAGAGTTGCTGATCCATGTGGTGAACCGGGAAACTAATCGGATTCTGGATGTAGAACGGTAAAGATGCTGTGTCTCTATATATGTTTAGATTTGAATCTAGAAAGAAATATAGGGATGAATTTGAACTGGGAACTTGCCAGCTGGCACTCTTGGCCATTGCACCATACCACCTCTTCCTCCATGGAGTTGTCTTTGTTAGGAAGTCTCTCACTTGGGTGTCAGCAGTTAGGAAGAGACCTTTTAGGTGATATTCAGTTGCAGAGTGGTTCAGCTCTGCTGCTACCATAAAAGAGATGTCAAATTATTCTCAGAGTTAAGACACAATGGGGCATGCTGCCTGCCATCTTTGAATAGGTTTGGAGTAAGTAACTACTTGGTATGTATGTGTGCACATAAACATGCACAGAGAATTTTGGCCCCAGTTGCTTTTTCTTTTTTTAAGATCCCAAAGCCTGTTTCATTTGTAACTAGCATGGACGGCTGATGATGAACACAACAGCAAATAAGAGTTTGATCATATCACTCCTTTCAGGCTTACACAATGATATTTTCCCATCATGGCAAAGATTTGCACAAAACCTGTTCTTGTGAACCTGCCTACTCCACTTCCATATGATAGTTGCACCTGATTTTTTTGCCTTGTGTCCCCACTGCCTCCCAAAACTCCTTGGATGATTGGCTCCACAATGTCTCTAATGTTGTCTAGTGGTACAAGTTCCTGCTCCCAGAGTCTTTTAAATTGTAAATTCTAGCAAGGAGATAAGGGTTGATCATCTTATCATAAACAGTCTTTTTTAAAATGCTTAGCAAAATGAATCCATAATTAAATGTTTAAATTTAATCGTATCCTCAGAGTAATACAGATGATTGATGAGAATAAGGAGCAGCTGCGGAATCTCTTCAGAAATTACAATGTCTTAGATGTGCAACCAGCCATCACTGCCAGGGCTCCAGATGACCTCTCAGCATTGCAGGTAGGATATGGGATTGGGCCTTTACACCATGTGCTTAATTTACTTTCAGCCACCATACTGTTCTGGAAGTCTTGCACAGTGATTATTTGGATTCCACAGAATGGGAAGAAACTATTGTTTCATAAATTGTTATAATAGCTTTGCCAACGTCTTTCCAGACAGAGGCTCATTCATCTTTCATAAGTATGCAACAGCCAAAAATTATGCAGCTGCACCTGTTGAATGTTAGCCTTTCATGTAGCTGTTATAAGACAGGATTTTATTAGGAAAGAAGTTGCTGAGATCAGTAATGAGCTGTGTGAGGATTAACAAACTGAAACTAAATTGGGACAAGATACAGATGCTGTTGATCAGAATACATACTGACCCAGTGATGAACTATCAGCCTGTTTAGGATGGGGTAGTACTCCTCTTGAAGGAACAGGCTACAGTTTGCGCATATTCCTGGATCTGATTTTGCACCTGAGTGTCCAGGTGGCAGCTGTGGCCAGAGGGGCCTTTGCAGAGCTTTGGATGGTGTGTCAACTGCACTTATTCCTGATTGGTCAAATCTAGCCACAGTTATCCATGCATTGGTGACATCAAGGCTGGATTGCCATAATATACTTTACATAGGGCTGTCCTTGAAGATAGTTCAGAAACTTCAACTGGTGCAGAATGCAGTTGCTAGGCTGTTGACCGATCCCAGATGTCATAATCATGTCATATCTTTATTATTTTGTCTTTACCAGTTGCCAGACACAATTCAAGGTGTTGGTTGTTATGTATAAAGTCCTAAATGGCTTAGGACCTAGATACCTAAAGGACTGCTCCTCCCCATATGAAACTAGCCAGCCCTTTAAGTTGTCAAGTGAAGCCCTCTCATGTGTCTTATTGCTTGTAGAGTTTCAGCTGGCAGCAGTGACGTGCAAGAGGGCTTTTTCTGCTGTGGCACATAGCCTGCAGAACTCACTGCTTTGAGAGGTTAATTTGGCTCATTTTGAGAGGTTCATTTTGTCAGTGTTCCACACACAACATTCCAAACAAAAGTGAAACAGTAGTGGGGGAAACAGAGATAGCAAAAACAAGTAAACTGAAACACAGGAGAGCAGACCAACTAAATCAAATGAAATACCTGGTGAAACAAAAATGTCTTTTAAAACAGATGGAAAGTAATAGCTCGTCCTTACAAGCTGGGGGCGGGGGCACAGTTGCCCTTGGTTCCCGGCAACTACAATTGCTCCTCTCTCTCCCATCCAGCC
This sequence comes from Hemicordylus capensis, assembly GCF_027244095.1. Classification (NCBI taxonomy): domain Eukaryota; kingdom Metazoa; phylum Chordata; class Lepidosauria; order Squamata; family Cordylidae; genus Hemicordylus; species Hemicordylus capensis. The sequence goes on along the minus strand of NC_069659.1, from coordinate 232,796,575 downwards.
CTGGAATTAACAAGAGTTGCACTGCCTGCAGTCTGGCCATTCATCAAGTAGAGCTGTGCGGACTAGTTAATCATTGATGATGAATGGCCACCTTATAGGCTGCACAGCTCTCCTTAACACCAGGATGGGCGGGATGGGAAAGACAGGAGCAACCGGAGCTGCTGGGAACCAGAGGCAGGTGCATCTCATTTGCGATATCCCCCATCCCAGACTGTTTACAGATTGTTGGGGATGTTTTGTTTGACCAAGTATTTGATTTAATTGGTCTGTTTGTTTACTTCAGTTTACCCTGTACCCTGCCAACCAACACACCCATGTGGGGATGTGTACCACTCCCTGTAGCCCCGAAGGGCAAGCCCACTGTCCTGGGCCACCTGGAAACAGGAGCTCCCCTCTCCTGGGAATCTACACACCAGGCGATGCACCACATCAGACCAAGCCTAGGAGTTTTAATGGGTTTAAAGGTCTGCACCCAACCATGTGCCTGTACCTTCCACGCAAGTGGGTATGCCCTGACAAATGGCCCCTCATGACAGGGATAGCCAGCATGTGCAGGGCATTCCCTCCGGCCAGGGAGCAAATATTTCGGAGGAGTGCTCCTGTTTGGCTTTGAGGGGCTGCCACAAGTAGGGATTTGGGAGCAGCAAAGTTCTAATTTTTTCACATATAGGTTGGGGAAGGGGGGCCCAGCCCCTTCCACCTTTGGGTTGTTGTCCCCCCCCCCCAGGCTTACTCCTGAGCAGGGCCGGGTGACTGGATTGGCAATGTTCCACTATAGGAGCGTGCACCAAAAACTACAGCTCAAGAGAGTGCCAGGCCACAGGGACACCCCCAGACAACTCATGAGAAGGACCATCAGAGGGGAGGGGAGAGAATTACTGAACAAAAACTCTACTGAGGCCTGATGGCAAAACATCCCCTTCTCCCACAGACAGGACTCCCACAAGAGTGTCAGGTCATTGGGGCTCTAAATAGAGCAAGGTTGAGTTTTTGGATGGTGGCCATTGGGAGTGGTACCCTGGAGACAGCTTTCCACATCTTGGGTACCATGGCCAAGTTGTTGCAAAAATGTGCCCCCTGCCAGACTGCCCTTCCATGTGGAGATGTGCACGCCTGCCCATGCCTCCCATGGGAGGGGACACTGTCCCAGGGAAACAGGAAACCATGGCTTTCTGCTCCTGAAAATCTGCATATGGCACCATGCCAGGCCAGACCCGGGAATTTTGAATAGGTTTAAGAGTCCAAGCTGCAGCCCCATGCCCACACCATCCATGCAAATGCTTTGGGTGGGGGTGCTATTGGCAGGCTTTAAAAGGCAGCCCTCCACAGGGATTCCCTAGCAGCCAAGTTCTATCTTTTTCACAGAGAGGTTGGGGAAGGGGTGGCCAGCTCCTTCCCCTTTTATTTTATTTATTATTACATTTGTACACCGCCCCAAACTTTCATCTCTGGGCAGTTAACAATAGTATAAAACAAGTTAAAATATATACAAAAACTTAAAACAATTTAACAATTTAAAATCAACCACGAATTAAAACCTTAAAATTTTTAAAAACAGAAAAAGCTTGGGTGAAGAGGTGGGTTTTCAAATGCTTTCTAAAATTGTCAGAGATGGGGAGGATCGTATCTCAGTAGGGAGCACATTCCACAGTCTCGGGGCAGCAACAGAGAAAGCCCGTCCCTGTGTGGCCACCAGCCGAGCTGGCAGCAACGGGAGACGGACCTCTCCGGATGACCTCAGTGGGCGGTGGGGATCATAATGAAGAAGACTTTCTCTTAGATACCCAGGGCCTAAGCCATTTAGGGCTTTATAAATTATGACAAGCACTTTGTATTTTGCCTGGAAACCTATTGGCAGCCAGTGTAACTCTATCAACAAAGTAGTGATGTAGTCTCTCTGAGATGACCCAGAGACCAACCTGTCTGCCACATTCTGTACCAACTGAAGCTTCCAGACTATGTACAAAGGCAGCCCCACATAGAGCGCATTGCAGAAGTCAAGTCTGGAGGTTACCAACATATGTAATACTGCTTTGAGGTCGTTCATCTCAAGAAACGGACGCAGCTGGTGTATCAGCCGAAGCTGATAAAAAGCACCCCTGGCAACCACCTCAACGTGAGAAACCAGGGAGAGGTGTGGATCCAGAAGTAGTCCCAGACTGCGAACCTGTTCCTTTTGGGGAAGTGTGACCCCATCTAGAACAGGCAGATCAAAACCGTCTCTAGAGTTCTGACCCCACACAATAAATACCTCTGTCTTATCTGGATTCAGTTTCAGTTTATTCTCCCTCATCCAGCCCATTACTGCTTCCAGGCAAGCATTTAGGGAAGTTATGCCATCTCCTGAAGAAGTTGACATGGAGAAGTAGATTTGGGTGTCATCAGCATACTGGTAACACCCGGCTCCAAATCCCCTGATGATCTCTCCCAGCGGTTTCATGTAGATGTTAAAAAGCATTGGAGAAAGTATGGAGCCTTGAGGGACACCATATTTAAGCTCAGATTTTGAAGAGCAACAATCTCCAATCGACACCATCTGGAATCTGTCTGAGAGGTAGGAGCGGAACCACTGTAAAACAGTGCCCCCTACTCCCAACACCCTCAGACGTTCCAGAAGGATAGTATGGTCGACTTGATAGTATCAAAAGCCGCCGAGAGATCCAAAAGGACCAACAGAGTCACACTTCCTCTGTCAATTCCCAATTGGACATCATCCATCAGGCCGACCAAGGCAGTCTCCACCCCATAGCCCACCCAAACACCAGTTTGAAATGGGTCTAGATAATCAGTTTCCTCCAAGACTGCCTGGAGCTGAGAGGCCACCACCCTCTCAATTACCTTGCCCAGCCATGGGAGGTTGGAAACAGGCCTATAGTTGCTCAGCTCTGAGGGATCTAATGCAGGCTTCTTAAGAAGAGGTGTAATAATTGCCTCCTTAAGACAAGGAGGCATCCTACCCTCCCTCAGAGAAGCATTTATGATTTCTACCAGGCCTCCTACAACAGCCTCCCTGCTAGATAGAACAAGCCATGTTGGACAAGGGTCAAGAGAACAAGTGGTAGGCCTCACCGCTCCAAGCAGCTTGTCCACATCCTCAGGAGTCACAAACTGAAACCAATCCAGTCAAACCACATAAGAGAAGTTGTCGGACACCTCCAATTCAGACATCGAATTAATTGTGGAGTCTCCATCTAAGTCGGCCCAAATCCGAGAGATTTTATCTGCAAAAAATTCTTTAAACACATAGCAGCGGGTAACTGATGGCTTCAAATTCTGATTCAAGGGAGGGGGGGCACTTACTAGCCCCCTCACAACCCTGAACAACTCCGCTGGACATGAACTCACAGATGCAATACAGGCAGAAAAGACCCGCTTCTTTGCCGCACGTATTGCCTGAGCATAGATCTTTAAATGTGCTCTATGTCGTAATCTGTCGGATTCGAGTCGAGTCTTTCTCCACTTGCACTCCAGTCACCTACCTTGCCGCTTCTGCCCCCGTAGATCTTCCATATACCAAGGGGCCTGTTTTGAAGCGGGTCGGAGGGGACGCTTAGGAGCAATCGTGTCTACTGCCCTGGTGAGCAAGTTGTTCCTGTTCTCAACCAGGGCATCAACAAGATCACCAGCAGAGCCAACATTAAATCCCTCCACGGCTTCTTGGAATCCTATTAACCTTCTTGGATCCATTAACCTCTTTGGGCGGACCATTCTAGTAGGCCCCTCACCCCTGCAGAGATAGAAAGTGGTTGTAAGCCTAACCTTAACAAGATGGTGGTCTGTCCATGACAATGGGGAAATCACAAGAGTCCCCACCCATGGAACACCACCCTGATCAGAGTAAAATACCAAATCAAGTGTCTGACCTGCAATGTGCGTCGGTCCAGAGACCACTTGGGATAGACCGATAGTTGTCATGGCTGCTATGAACTCCTGAGCTGCCCCGGACAAATTGGACCCGAAGTGAACATTGAAGTCCCCCAGCACCAAAAGTCTGGGAGACTCCAACGCAAGTTCCGTGACCAAGGCCATGAGCTCAGTAAGGGATTCCGTCAGGCAGTGGGGCAATTGGTACACCAACAGAAGTCCCAGTCTATCCCTGGTCCCCAGATTTAGGTACACACATTCAATATGGTCAGATACCTTGACAGGGACCCTGGTAAGGGAGATGTTATCCTTATAGACCACAGCCACTCCACCTCCCTGCCCATGTCCCCTCACCTGCTCCTCTACAGAATACCCTGGAGGAAGAAGTTGGGACCAGACTGGGCCACCAGCCTCCCCCAACCAAGTCTCGGTGATACAGACCAGGTCAGCCCCTTCATCCATAATCAAATCATGGATGACCTCGGGTTTATTTTGGACCGACCTGGCATTGCAGAGGAGCAAGGTAAGGCTATGTGGGTTGTTGGCAGTGCTCCCCGAGGTCATAGAGCTGGCAGGACAGCCAGAAGGGGAGATAGCTATTAAATTTCTGACTACCCTTCCCCTGGAACAGTGAGCTGACCTGCCAACATTACTTCTTCTTTTCCCCACCACCACCGGAATAGCTGCCCCATATTCAACCAAGGCGCCCCCTGTCTCCCCATCTCTAGATGAACCCAGACACATAACTACTTTGACCTAATCTCACCAACATTGAGGTGAGCAAGAACCTTCTCTAGCTGTTCAAGTTAGTATGTTGGCCCCAGCCCTCAGTCCCACCTCCAAAGGCCGCCTCCGAAGGCCAGCCCCCTTTGGCAGCTGGCTTCGGCGGCCGCCTGCAGGCGGCCTGCACCAGCGGCTGCGTTTCTGGCTGCAGCCCACTCTAATAAAGGCCAAGATCTCAGAAGCCCAATGGATGTGTCTCACACCCACACCAATCAGGCAGTTTGGCCAGGTGCAGAGTATATCTGAGCACACTTAGAGTGAGTTCAGCCCCTGAAAACAGGCTACAGCAAGGAGGACAATAGTGAAGAAAAAGCCTTGGCCAGAGCCTTCCCCACCCAGAGGAGAGCGGAGCGTAGAAGCCAGATAAGAACTCCTTACCCCCACAGCTGTCTTCCTTCCAGCTACTCTTCTTGGGGGGGGCTCATGCCCCCCTCCCCAGGCTTACTTATGATCAAGGCCAGTCACCAGGGTCAGTCTTAGGTAAACCATGATCCTTTTTCAAGGATCCAGTCACCTCACTGGCCAGGCATGGGAGGGAAAGGCCATGGAGACACCCCCAGACAACTCATGAGAAGGACCACTGTGGGGGTGGGGGGGAGAAATGCCTGGACAAAACATAACTGATTCAAGAGGTTAATACATCCCCTTTTCCCAACAACACCTCCCTCATGAGAGTGTCAGGGGCTCTGAATAGAACCAGGTTGCTATGTGCAGTCGAGCTGCGGGGAGGGCTACCCCAACAACTGATTTCCTTGTCTTGGGTACCAAGGGGAAGCTGCTGAGAAGCCATGCCCCCTGCCAGTCCATGTGTATATGTACACCCCTGCCAGCACCCCTGAATGGGGAACAGGGGCTCTTCCCTCCCAGGATTCCCCATGGCGGGATATCTGCATGCAGTGCAACAACAGACCAGGGCCCAGGAATTTTGAATGGATTTAAAGGTCCATCCCAGTGTCAACACCTCCCTCCCCTCTGCATATGTGCCCAGGCAAGGACAAAGGGAGCATCTAGATGGCCTTTGGGTGCATGAAAATCTGCACAGGGGAAGAAGTTGGGGAGGTTTTAGGAGGATCTGTTCTAATTTTTACAAAGAAGGGGTGGAGAAGTGGAGCCCAGCCACTTCCCCTGGTGGGTGGGATGTTTACAACCCAAGCTTACTCATGAACAGGGCCAGTGGGATAAGAATCATTCCAGTTTTTGGAGTGATTCTTACTCTGCAATAAGGATAGCTACCAAAGCCCACACGGACTCCACCCACTTATGAGAGTGTCAGCCCATGGGTGAGCTGTGCTTTGTTGCCGAGTGTTTGGAACTGGTGGACAGGGGTATCCCAGATACTTCCTTTCTGAGAACGGAGACAGCGGCCAAGGTGCTGCAGAAACAAGCCCCCTGCCTAGCAGTTGGCATCTGTGCACTGATGTGCCCTTGCCTGCAGCCCCTGCAGTCAACCCCGCTTCACCAGGGCTGGGGGCAAAGAGGAAAGTGCCCTCTCCCATGACTCCCTGCACCCACTTATCTGCAATAGGTTTCCGGACGAAATACAAAGTGCTAGTTATAACTTACAAAGCCCTAAACGATTTAGGCCCTGGGTATCTAAGAGAGCATCTTCTTCATTACAAGCCCCACCGCCCATTGAGGTCATCTGAAGAGATCCGTCTCCAGTTACCACCGACTCGTTTGGTGGCTACACAGAGACAGGCCTTCTCAGTCGCTGCCCCAAGATTGTGGAATGTGCTTCCTGCTGAGATACGATCCTCCCCATCTCTGGCAATTTTCAAAAAAACACCTGAAAACCCATCTCTTCACCCAAGCTTACTCAGCATCCTAAATTTTGGGGGTTTTAAAATCTGGTTTATTTTAAAATTTAAAACCTGATTTCAGGGGTTTTAATTACTGTAATGGTTTAATTGTTGTTTTAAAATGTTTTTAAATTGTTAGTCGTTATATTGTTTTTAATTTGTTTTAGCTCTTTACTGTTTTAGTGGTTTGTTTTAACTGTAAACCGCCCTGAGCCATTTTGGAAGGGCGGTATATAAATCAAATAAATAAATAAATAAATAAATAATGCAGCACACAGAGAGAGCGAACCCAGGATTTTAAAATTTGTGCAAATGCAGGGTCCCATTGGAGCACTCTACAGCCACTCACATGGCACATGCGGTGTCAGGATCTCCTCTGGGGTGCATCCAAGCATTCAGAGGGATTTGGGGGGAAGTAGGTAGTGAAGAATATTTCTTAATAGGGATGTATACAAATAGATTTTTTATTCAATTTGTGCCCCATACAAATCACCTCTGATTTGTTTTGTGTCCAAATCTCCCCCCCCCATCACCCCAGATTTGATTTGTATTTGCTTCAATTTGATTCAGATTTGGACCAATTCAGACCACTTAACAAGGTCCTAGAGGCACCAAATTTATGTGGTCGTAGGTCCCCGTGGGTGCCACTGCCACCTACCACCCACATTTCAAGGCAGTGGGACACTTGGCTGATTTCAAATGATTTTTTTTAGTTTTTATTGATTTTAACATTTCCACCATAGGAAATAATGGGGATTCGAAATTGCCATATCCTACCCCTAACACGGAACCCCAGCTTTCATTTAAAAAAAAAAAAAAGCTAAGCTCTAGCCCTTGCAGAAGTGGAATTATGGAGCAAAATGTGCAGTCATTATTTTTCAAGTGTTTCGATTATTTGATGTATAATAACTTCTCCTCATAAAGAATCCCTATGAGGATTCATTGCACACCATCATTTCTTTTGTTCATTTTGACTGTCACTGGACAGTGCCAACTGTCAACTGCCATGTGCCAACTACACCCCCCACGCACACCTGCAAGGCAGTGCGGTACTCATTTTAATTTTTAGGAATATTGAAATGTTTAGATTCTTTGGTGTATAAACACTATTTTACAGGTTTATAAACCTTTTGCTGGTGTCCATCTTATGTTTCTTTTTGGATTGTGAGCCCTTTGGGGACAGGAATCCATCTTATTTATTTGTTATTTCTCTGTGTAAACCACCCTGACCCATTTTTGGAAGGGCGGTATAGAAATCGAATTAATAATAATAAATAATAAAATAATAATGATAACAACAAGAACAACTTTTCCTCATAATGAATCCCTATGATAATAATAACTTTTCCTCATAATGAATCTCTATGAGGATTCATTATACACCTTCGTTTCTTCTGTTCATTTTGACTGTCATTGGACAGTGTCAACTGTCAACTGCCATGTGTCAACTACACCACACACACACACACACACACACAAACGGGAATTAATTTTTTAGGTATTTTTGAAGTGTTTAGATTCTTTGGCTCCGTCTAGATGTGCAAGGTTGATAGAGAAGTATCCCAACAGACTCAAGGCTGTTATTAAAGCAAAAGGTGGTTCAACAAAATATTGACATGGGGGGGGTTGATCCTTTTTCAATCTCCGTAATTCTTGTTTTTTATTTCTGACAGTTTTTCTGGACTGTAGTTGTGATGTTTTTCAGTTGGATGTTATAGGTTGCATTGGATAAGTACAGCTGGTGAAGGGAATTTTCTTTGTGTTTTCATTTCAGGATGTAAGGGAACCAGAATGTAAGGTCTATCAAAGGGGGTGATTCTTTCCTATACCTACTGTAAACTGAGTAGTACCCCACTGCCTTGCGGGTGGGAATGTAGTGTAGTTGGCACATGGCAGTTGACAGTTGGCACTGTCAAAAAGACAGTCAAAATGAATAGAAGAAATGAAGGTGTGTAATGAATCCTCATAGGGATTCATTGAAGGAAAGTTATTACACACCTTGAAAAATACTTGAAAAATAATGACCACACATTTTGCTCCATAACTCCACTTCTACACGGGCTAGAGTTTAGCTTTTTTTTTTTTTTAATGAAAGCTAGGAATCTGCAGGAATTAATAGGAGGGATCTGAATGTTGAATTGATTCAAATCAAATCAGGCGTAATTCAATTTGGACCTGAATCTAGCCAATGGACCACAGTGGTGATTTGTTTTGTCTCCAAATCACCCAGATTGGCTAGATTCAGGAACAAATCGATTTGTACCTGAATCAATTTGCACTTCCCTATTTCTTAACAAAGAGCATTTGGAGCCCCACTAAAGTGAGGCCCCATTGGATTCCCTGGTGGTTAAGTGGACTGGCTATACTCATGAACTTGCAGTCCACAGGTAAGGAAAACCAGTCTACATCCCCAGTAGACTGGCCCTCTCATGAGACTGCCAGCCCACTCGGCAGCAAGCTGTCAGACAGAAGGAACTTGCTTGGGTCTGCCCAGACTGCTTTGCCAGGCTCACCCCTCCAGACATCTCCCCAGGTTATGATGGGACAGACCGCCCCCGCCCCAGCATCCTTTGCCCTGCCCTATCTGCATATCCCATTCTATCAAATGTAGATTTCCCCCTCCACTCCCACAAAGAAAGCAAAGTTCCACCATCACACCCAGCCCCAAAAGCACTGGGGAATTCATGCTTGTGTGGTACCTTTGGAGTGTGGGGCTACTTGGGGGTGGTGCCACAGAAGAAGCACTGGCTTTGCTGACATTTAAAGGGCTTTCAGTGCCCTTTCCCTGCTGAGGGCAGGCAGAGCACTTCAGAAATTCATGATCACACTCAGCACGCCCCTTCAAGATCATGGCCAATTGCAGCTGACACAGTAACACTTTGTCCACAGTTGGGCCATGGAGCTGGCTGGGATTGGCCTTGGGTTGAGCAGCAGGGAGGGGCTCCCCTTTCCTGCAACTAGAATTGGGCTGGCCATGGTTTGGTGAATGTCTATGGTGCAATCTGGAGTTTCTAACTAAACCCCTGGCCACCTTTAACTGCTATTAGCCGTTAAGTCTGAATCTGGCCAGTGACTCAAATGTGTGTATAGCTTGGAATCATTTTGTCAGTTATTGATATCACACAATTAGTGTAATTTCTAGACATTCCATCCCTGCTGTAATAGTTGTTTTTGTTTTTTGTCATTTCTAGATGGCAATAATCATTCTGGCTATTCTCCTCTTTCTGGCAGCCATGTTGTTCATCCTCATGAACTGGTACTACAGAACAGCGTGAGTAGCTTTAAATGCCTGCATTATGTGGGCAAAATGAGTGTATTTCATGATATATTTAGAGCAGAAGGTCTCAAATGTCACCGTAGACAGATATTTTTGGATATAAGAAGCCATCATAAATTTCCTAATGCATTAAATACTGTACAGTGTGCTGCCTTGATTCAGAAAGTCATAAAAGTAATAATGGCCATTGACTGTTCTGTCTCCATAACCTGGGACAGGGCTGGCCATCTCCTTTTTAGTGATTTAAGGTAAATTGCCTCCTCCTTTAATTGCACCCCAATCTACTACTGAAACTGGGGCGTTTCCTCCCAAATCATGATAAGATTGGGCTTGATGCTATAGGGGCATGGTAGGATCTGCACAAGTGGACCACCTCACTTGCAGGTCTCTGGATCAGGGCCACAGGCTGGGGGACATGCAGCAGCTCCTTTCTCATGCAATTGGGGAAATCTGTTTCCCGGTGGTGATCCTCCCTTTATGGGCTGGGATCTGAATTAGTAATTTTACAAACAGAGATATTTTAACGCAACTTAAGGAACCAAATTGCACTTGTTTGTATTTTATATAGCACATTATTTCTATTATGTTTGTTTTTGAGAGAATTACTTCATAGTATTCAAATTATAGGAGAAGAGGTAGCAGGGGCTTAATGAAATCCACAAGGCCCACCCTTGACTGCCCCTAATTTTAGACCAGTTATGCCCCTTCCCCTGCAGCCTTCTAAAAATAATGTCTGTCACAAAAGTTTAGGGAGCTCTCTGGTCTCTCTGAAATTTGACACTGAATTAGATGACAAGGATATTCCTCTGGCTGTGAGGGGAAAGAAAATAGCCTTAGCTAAAAGACTGAAGGTTCTCAACAGAGCCTTGTCCTTTTTTCATGTGATTTTAATGGACTATACTAACTCACATTACACATGTGAATAGACTTCACAAGATAATTATTGTGTCCTCCTCACCTACAGTTGTTTACCTGTTTTAAATTGTTTTGCAGACACAAACGAAAATTGAAAGCTGTTGTGGCTGGTTCCACAGGTGAGAGATATTGAAGGTTCTTTTACTTTCTAGTTCATGGGGGCAGAGGGAATTGGGCATTGATGAGGTAATAATTCACCATTATACTGGCTGATAAACCAAGTCCCTGACACACACAAAAGTTGGCATGTGAAACTTCCTTTGGCATGCTAATAAGTGATGGAGAAAGCTTCTACTGCTAATCTTTAGTGTGTTGGGTACAGGTGTGCACGGAACCGGTTTGGCCATTGAACCAGGCTGAACCAATTCATGAGCTGGTTTGAGGATATACTTGTAAAGGGGAATCTGGCAAGGATTCCCCTTTACAAGTATAGGGGAATTCCCTGTATTGAGGTGTGGGTGGGTGAGAGAAAGGGTCCTTAGTGCCTTGATTTTTCCATTGGGGGACGGCAGAGGTGGCTGTGGCGGAGGTGGACACGGTGGGAACTCCTCCAACCCTAACCCCGGCCTCCCAAAGAGCAGCCCGGGCTGGCTGTGGCCCGGTTTGGACCTCCATGCATGTATAGAGATCACCAAATGGCCTCTGCATGTGTACGGAGGCCCGAACTGGGCCACAGCCAGCAGGGGCTGCTCTTCAGGGGCTGCCCCCACCCCTGCCGCCATTGTCTCCACTCCCGCCTCCACATCCCCGCTGGAAAAATCAAGGTGCTAAGTACCCTTTCTCTCTCACCCTTCCCCCTCCTTACTATAGGGAATGCTGCTATACTTGTAAAAGGGAGTCCTTACCAGATTCCCCTTTACAAGTATATCCCCGAACCTGTTTGGACTGGTTGTTTTAGAACCGGGGCCAGTCTGGTTCAAATTTGTACCAGCACCCAGTCCGTTTCAAACTCAAGCTGGCTGAACCGGGCCGGTTCAGTTTGAACCAAGTTTCAAATCAAGCCAGCTCACATTTCCCTAGCATCAGGCTGCTGTTAAAGGCATAAGAACAAGGCCAGTTTTGGTTTTTTTTTTTAAATGTCAACATGAACCCTAAATTCAGCTGATGTAAATGCTCCTCAGTAAATTCTGTCTTCCACAGGTAACCGAGGTTTCATGGACATCATGGATATGCCAAACACAAATAAATATTCCTTTGATGGGTGAGTTCACAATAGTTTCAGAAACTTCTAACCACTGGTATCCTTATCCTAGGCACATTACATGGAAGTAAGTCCCACTGATTTTACCCTGGTTAATTTTCCTACAGTGGAGGAGGCTTTACGTGCCTCCTTCTTGCTGCAGTAGGCAGGGCTATGCAAAAGAGACTTGTCTACATCCTGTGGAGAAAGCCCTTCCCGCTTTCAATCCTGCCTTGCTTTGAGGCATAAGAGAGTGACAGAGCTCCATCATGTTCAAATTAAGAAGAAAGAAGGAGGAAAAAGGAGAGAGAGAGAGAGAGAGAGAGAGAGAGAGAGAGAGAGAGAGAGAGAGAGAGAGAAGAAAGCCTGAGAGGTTGCTTAAGTGGCACCTGGTTCTTGACCACTGCAGTCAGTTGGCAGTGGGTTTGTGGAGTAACAGCCTTGGCCGCTCCCAATTCCTTTATTAATGTAGCTGTATGATAAGGATGGTAAAACTTAGGAGCTAAGAGGATTTTCTAGGAACCAGTTCAGAAGAAGAAAGACATGGAATTCATCCATGACAGGGAGGAATCCTGTATTTACTGATCCGGACTGTTCTCAATCTGTACCATGCTCTACCTTCCAGTAGTTTCTCAGTTAAGTGCTCCAGCCAGTGCTTAATTGAGAGACTCTGGCCAGCCTAGAGTGTCCAGGAGGTACCCAGGGTAGGGATGTGCAAACTGATTTGGGTACAAATTGATTTGTACCCGAATCTAGCTGATTCGGGTGATTCGGAGATAAAACAAATCACCACTGTGGTCCATTGGCTAGATTCGGGTACAAATCAAATCGCACCAGATTCAACTTGAATTGATTCAAGTTTCGTATCCCTCCTATTAATTCCCCCAGATTGCCAGCTTTCATTTTTTTAAAAAAAAGCTAAGCTCTAGCCCGTGTAGAAGTGGAGTTATGGAACAAAACGTGTGGTCACTATTTTTCAAGTGTTTGGATTCTTTGGTGTATAATAACTTTCACTCAATGAATCCTTATGAGGATTCATTACACACCTTCTTTTCTGCTATTCATTTTGACTGTCTTTTTGACAGCACCAACTGTCAACTGCAATGTGCCAACTACACCCCATTCCCACCCGCAAGGCATTGGGATACTACTCAGTTTATGTTAAGTGCCTAATGGGTAGAGGCTACCACCCAAATTGCAGAGGAATTGGGCAAAGGGATGGTTTTTTGTGAATTGTTGAAGTTTACGCGCCCTTAATGTTTTTCCCCCATAAGGTATAATGTAGGTGTATCACTTCACATCGGGGGGGAGGGGTGGCCTAGAGTGGTGTGGGGTTGTTGGTAGTGCCCAAGGGAGGCAAGGAAGCTACCAGAATTTGTTCAAAGGATTTGGGCAGAGGGCTGATTTTTGGTGATTTGTTGAAGTTTATGCATCTTTAAGGTTTTTCTCGATAGGGAATCATGTAGGTTTCAGCAGCCCCATAACTGCAATTGGGGGGTGGCGTGATGGGGTGGCCCAGAGTGATTGGCGGTGTAGTGAACAGAGGGTGCCAGCCCCCCCATGGGTTTCTAACCCATGGGGTACAGGGTTCTGTTGTTTCTGAGGAGTTCTGAGTGTGGATTCTCTGATAGCAAATGAGAGTGGATTCATGGTTTCTATTGAAAATCTCATTTACTACAACAGAATCTACACTTAGAACTTCAACAATTCACCAAAAATCAGCCCTTTGCCCAATCCCTCTGCTATTTGGGTGGTAGCCACCACCCACTAGGCGCTACCACTCCACCAGGGTTTTTGGCCCTGGGACCCATTTTTTGATCCAAATCGATTCAGATTCGGATTAATTTGGATCCAAATCGAATCTGAGGTGATTCGGATGGGTCAGATTTGGACCCAAAAACAAATCAGGGGTGTTTCAGTTCGGATCCAAATTGAAACACCAAAAATCTGAATTGCACACCCCTAGCCCAGGGCTGTGCATTACCACCGCCGAGGTTATTCCCCCTATATATTTGGGCTGGCACGGGGTGAGAGGCAACTTTTAAATTGCCCACTGACACCAGTGAATGCAAAGCTCCCCCTCTAGAATGTGAGGAAAGCCAGACTGCTGTTCCTCTCTCCACCCAACCGTCAGTTGTAGGTCGGGTGGGCAGGACTTTCAGAGGTAGTGGAATGTGTGAGGAAAGCCACGCTGCTGTCTTGGTGCCTGCCTGCCATCTGCCCTGCTGCGCTCCTGTGCTTTATCGAAGAAATGGGATAGAAAACCACCATGCAAAGGTAAATGCTCAGGGACTATAAATAACTAATGCTAACGGAAGCACTGCTGATACTGCAAAAGTAGCCAAAATTCTGAATAGAGGAAAGAAGGCAAGACGCATATGTCCGTAAACCAAATTCAAGATGCTATATTAAAATGCCAATAGTCTAACAGATAATTCTGCACATGCATATACCCAAATATTAACTCTAGTAATGAAAAATAATCATAACAAAGAACAGGTATACATATGAACAAACACATGAATGTACTACAAATGAATGTGTATAAGTCCAAATGAAAAATAGTAAATACTCCAACGTTGATGAAAGTTCCAAATGAGTGATGAGACGCTGATATAATGATAGATGTCTGAGCATGCATGCAGAAAAATATAGCATCACAAAAGGGGACTGAAGATTCTTGCCAAAATGGAGAAGGTCCTGTAAGAAAGTCCTAAGTCCTTATGGGCTAATCCGGGATTCTTCAGCCCATTTCGGCTGATCCTTCATCAGAGAGCACAATTATTCTATAACAATAAGACAAAAACTGACAAGTCTCATAACCAAGGATTTACATGGATAATCATAATGATATAAACAATGTCCTCCCCCTTATGCACAAAGCGATACATATCGACTTTCCTCCTGTTTAGGTTTACAATCTTTATAGAGGCAACCTTTCCTCTTACATCTTACTACAGAGAGAAACGCTTACTAATTGACAAACCGCAAGGCTTGAGAATATATAGTCCGATACCAATTAAAAGAATTCTAATCAGGTGAACCCACCTACAAATTGGTCTCCCAAGACAGTAATAAGCACATAAAAGAATCAGCTGTGTACTATCACCACATTCATTAACAATGCGATTTATCTTAACTTTCAAATTGTCAACATTAAACATCCTGCTAAACTTGCCAAAGCAGTGATCTAGCACACAATTCACTCTACTTTTCAGGTCACTAGTATGTCATATTATTAAAGGAGTGTTGCAATTAACTATTACAAAACATAGTATCCGCAAAGATAATCATCAATTGAGTATTTCAAATGTTGTAAAAGACAGCAACACATATGGAGTATAACACGTAGCATTTTTTTCCTAGTTATAGGTCAAAAAACCTCTCATATACTTATTTCAGAGTCTCTTGCTAAATTTCTGATGAAACCTTTTGGACGTATTCCAGTTTTTTATATACTTCCTAAGGTTCACAAAAGTTTGGTCTCCCCCCCCCCCCCAGCCGCCCCATTGTGTCAGGCTGCGACTCCCTATTGGAACCACTATCTGTCTTTGTAGACTCATTTCTTAGACCCTTTGTTCCACGCATTTCTTCGTATATAAAAGATACTAAAGATCTTATTAATCAATTGGAGGGCATGCAAGCACCTGAAGGTTGTATACTTGTTACTTTGGATGTAGCGTCTTTATATTGCAACATTCCCCTGGATGAGGCTAGAACTACTATCTCCAATTTTTTGGACAAAAGGGACAACATGGACCCTCCTTTCTTTTTCATTATGGAGTTGGCAGATATTGTTCTGGAGGAAAGTTTCTTTAGGTTTAACGAACAATTTTATCTTCAACATAAGGGCGTTGCTATGGGCAACACCATGGCTCCCAGCCTCGCCTGTCTTTTCATGTCGGAACTAGAAGAAGCCACTATTCTATCTCAAGAATGCAACCCTTTTTTTGAGTACATTGCCGTCTATAAACGATATGTCGATGACATTTTTTTGATCTTTAAGGATTGCAAGAAACTTTTCGAATTTGATCAATGGATCAATTCGATTCACCCTTCTATTAAATTTAGTATGGCTTCAAATCCTCACAGAATAGCGTTTTTGGATACCTATATTAATATAGGAAGTGATAGATCCATCTTTTTTCAACTTTCTCGTAAATCAACAGATAAGAACATGCTGCTCCATTATGAATCCTGGCATCCTGACCATTTGCGTAGAGGACTTCCGTATGGTCAATTCTTATGGTTAAAGAGAAATGCACTCATAATTCCGATTTTGAGAAAGAGACTAAAACCCTCACGGAACATTTATTAGACAGAGGGTATCCAAGACAGGTCATTAGTGCAGCCAAAATGAAAGCAAGAAGGAAAAGCAGAGGTGGGCTATTGGAAGAAAGACCTTATAATAACAGAAAAACTAATCGACTTATATGGTCTTTAGATTTTACACCTTTGAGTTTTAAGATCAAAAACATTATTTGCCAGGAATGGCACATTGTTAAAGATATTCCAGGATGTTCATTACCACCTATTTTTGCTTTCAGAAGAACCAAAAATATTAGAGACCATTTAGTAAAAGCCGATATGTGTGTCACTCCAGTATTTCATATGTCTTCATTAGGGTTTTATTGTTGTGGCCATTGTGCCGCTTGTTCTTTGGCTGTGGAAATCGATGAAATATATGTTACCAGGGGAAAACGAATGGTCAAATTATCATTTTTTGCTAACTGCAGTAGTAAAAAGATCATTTATTTGATCACATGTCCCTGCAGTTTAAAATATGTGGGTAAGAGTACCCGAGCAGTGAGGACTAGAATTCTGGAACATCGCTCCAGAATAAAACATATGGTTTTGGAAGCACCCCTTATGGAACATTTCAGGAGTTTCCAACATTCCCCTGAAGACATCAGGTTTAGTGTAATTTTCAAATACCAACCACAGAAATTTGGGCATGAGAACATAGACCAATTACTCCTAAGAATGGAATCCACTTTCATATATAGATTGAATACAGAGGCGGATTAACATAGTAGCAAATGTAGCATTTGCTATGGGCCCCGCGTTTTTGAGGGCCCCACACGCCCGGCTTCCAACTGGGAATTAAAGTTAAAACTTTACCTGTTTTATTTGGTCCATGTTAGATAAAATATCACTTTTTTTCTGCTAAATGTGCATTTTAAGAGAAGGCCCAGCGCAGCATCTGTCCAGTGGCTGTTGCTGGCGCCTACCACATTTTTCTTTTTAGAGTGTGAGCCCTTTGGAGACAGAGAAGCATCTATCCACTCTTTATTTTTCTATGTATACCACTTTGAGAATTTTGATTGAAAAATGGTATATAAATGTTCACTGTTGTTGTGTGGGTTTGGGGCTTGGTCTCCCATACTCCAAAATATAGCAAATGAAAAAACTGAATTACTTTACTATGCAAGTAAATAATCTACATTTTAGTATTTATGTGCTTTTAAAAAAATTTTAGAGCCCCTTTATAACATATGCTACAGGCCCCACACTAGTTTAATCCGGCCCTGATTCAATACGGTTTTCCCAAATGGGCTTAATTCAGCATGTGATATGGCAGTGTTTTTGTAATTTCATCATCTAGTTGTATAATTCCTGTGGAAGGTTGGCTGTATATATCAGTTACTGACAAGAATTTGGCTGTCATCTATCATTTGTATATGAGAGGTTTTTTGAGCTATAACTAGGAAGAAAATGCTACGTGTTATACTCCATATGTGTTGCTGTCTTTTACAACATTTGAAATACTCAATTGATGATTATCTTTGCGGATACTATGTTTTGTAATAGTTAATTGCAACACTCCTTTAATAATATGACATACTAGTGACCTGAAAAGTAGAGTGAATTGTGTGCTAGATCACTGCTTTGGCAAGTTTAGCAGGATGTTTAATGTTGACAATTTGAAAGTTAAGATAAATCGCATTGTTAATGAATGTGGTGATAGTACGCAGCTGATTCTTTTATGTGCTTATTACTGTCTTGGGAGACCAATTTGTAGGTGGGTTCACCTGATTAGAATTCTTTTAATTGGTATCGGACTATATATTCTCAAGCCTTGCGGTTTGTCAATTAGTAAGCGTTTCTCTCTGTAGTAAGATGTAAGAGGAAAGGTTGCCTCTATAAAGATTGTAAACCTAAACAGGAGGAAAGTCGATATGTATCGCTTTGTGCATAAGGGGGAGGACATTGTTTATATCATTATGATTATCCATGTAAATCCTTGGTTATGAGACTTGTCAGTTTTTGTCTTATTGTTACAGAATAATTGTGCTCTCTGATGAAGGATCAGCCGAAATGGGCTGAAGAATCCCGGGTTAGCCCATAAGGACTTAGGACTTTCTTACAGGACCTTCTCCATTTTGGCAAGAATTTTCAGTCCCCTTTTGTGATGCTATATTTTTCTGCATGCATGCTCAGACATCTATCATTATATCAGCGTCTCATCACTCATTTGGAACTTTCATCAACGTTGGAGTATTTACTATTTTTCATTTGGACTTATACACATTCATTTGTAGTACATTCATGTGTTTGTTCATATGTATACCTGTTCTTTGTTATGATTATTTTTCATTACTAGAGTTAATATTTGGGTATATGCATGTGCAGAATTATCTGTTAGACTATTGGCATTTTAATATAGCATCTTGAATTTGGTTTACGGACATATGCGTCTTGCCTTCTTTCCTCTATTCAGAATTTGGGCTACTTTTGCAGTATCAGCAGTGCTTCCGTTACCATTAGTTATTTATGTTCCCTGAGCATTTACCTTTGCACGGTGGTTTTCTATCCCATTTCTTCTATTAGGCATGCATCCCAGTTTTTTGCCTCCTTTGCTAAATCACCTGCTGGCCAGTATGCTTGCTGTCTGCTCTGTTGCCGTCACCACTGCAGTGCCTCAGAAAATCACAGAGAAGGTGCATGTGTGGGACTGTGGTGTGTGTGTGATCCGTTCCCTCCCTTTAATATCTCTGGAATGGCTTGGCATAGGGCTTTGAAATCAGGCACGGATGTAGGGCAGTGCTGAAGGACTTTGTGTATTGGGTTTGAAATGTAATGGTCAATCCTTTGATTTTTAACAATTTTTAAATGTTTTCTAAACTTCAAAAAGCCCTATAAGTGGCCTGTTTCAAGCCAAACAATTACCAAAACTTCTAGAACTGAAAGACACCCCACCCCACCCCACCCCAGACCATCATTCCACCCCCATGTGGAGGAATCTGCTTTCATTTAAAAAGGGTAATGCACCCCACTTTTATCTTTAGATCTCCTCTATATCTCCTAGAATGGCTTGGCATAGGGCTTTGAAATTGGGCATAGATGTAGGACAGGGTAGCAGTAGCATTTGTACTTAACATCAGTCCTATTTTCTGGAAATGCTCTGTGTTGCTCTTGGTGTTTGTGAGATTCAGAACCATGGTTTACTTTTGCTCTATCTTTTATACTTTAGCCTCTTATATATCTAATATGTGAAATTGCACATTTGTTCAAGAATATTTTCATGCTTAATTCAGAGCCAATATGCTATTGACTGCATGCAAGTTGCAGAGGAGCAAGGCAGCAGGAGAGGGGAGTCCATAACCCTCTCCTGCTTGTGGGTGTCTCAGCTGCTATCTGGCTGCTCACTGTGGAACATAGTACAGTGTACTGGACAAGGCCTTAGCCTGCCCTGGTCACAGCAAGCAGCTGTGCTTTGAGACTGGGTTAAAGGCTTCTAAAAGTTCTAAAATGCATCTTTCACTGTAAAGGCAAGGAAACTTTGGTTATAAACTAGAAGTACTCCTGTTGTGGTTGCTTAATGAAGACAATTTACAGTTGATGTAGATTTCTATTTGTTATAAATTACAACCGTCTGTTGTAGTTAGTTAACTAGGTGGATTTCTATTTGTAATAAATGGAATATAGATAGGAACATAGGAACCTGCTTTATACCAAGTCAGACCAGTATCTACACAGACTGGCAGTGGCTTCCCCAAGGTTGCAGGCAAGAGTCTCTCTCCATAAAAAAATCTTGTCCTATCTGGAGATGCCCGGAAGGGAACTTGGAACCTTCTGCATGCAAACATGCAGGTACTCTTCCCAGAGCAGCACCATCCCCCAAGGGAACTACCTTACAGTGCTCACACATGTTGTCTCCCATTCAAATGGCGGACCCTGCTTAGGAAAGCAGACAATTCATGCTTGCTAGCTGCTACTACAAGACCAGCTCTCCCCACTTAGACCAGCTCCCCTCCCTTGATAAGCATACTCCTGTTATAATTGCTTGAGGAAATCCACTTACTGTTTTTACCATATGAATTTTTATTGAATATATTAAGGACGTTGATTTAGAAAATTGCAATTTATTTTGAATTTTGCACTACTTCAGTATAAGTGTCTCAGGCTGCAAATTGTTTTTAAAAGGCCATATAACCTGGCCCACCCCCACGTTTGTGATCCCCCTGCCAAAGACCTTTAGGCTGGCTACAGGCCTGCTTTAGGATCCAAGCCTATCCAAAGGTCATCCCTCTGACTTGAGAGCCCTTCTTTTAATGAGCAGGTGCTGCTCATCATAAATGGGTGCATTCTATATATGTTCCAGGGTGGACCCTAACACTGAAACAGGTCCTGGGAAGCCCTAGCTCAGATCCAGTTCTGCTTCCAGTGAAAAGTATCAAAGAAAAAGTGCAGAAAATGGGAGTGGGGGAAAAACTACAAATGAGATGGCAGGGAGAATTCAGAAGAAATAATAAAGATGATGGGGAAAGGGAACTAGAGAGAGGGAATGGGAGTTTTCAGTCTAAGGGTCTGAGTACATGTTACTACACACAATTTTGTGTAACAGCAGCTTCTTTTCTTACAGAAAAGCTGCTTTGGAAAGGAACAATCTGGAATGGCAAAGTGACAGAGGGAGGGTGTTTAATCACAGCTCCGGTTTGCATTTGAACAGGATACATTGTGTGACCATTGTAAGGTATTCCCCTTAGGGAATGGGACCGCACTGGGAAGAGCACTTGCATGCTTGCTTGCATGCAGAAGGTTCCAAGACAGGGCTTAGAGAGACACCTGCCTATAACCTTGGAGAAGCCGCTGCCAGTCTGTGTAGACAATACTGAGTTAGATAGACCAATGGTCTGACTCAGTATATGGCAGCTTCCTATATTCTTATGTTCCTGTCACATTCCATTCTAAATTACCCCTTCCAAAAGTAACTTTTTAATTTAAAACAATTCACATGGGTGGGCAGGTGGGGTAGTGGGCAGGTGGGGGAAAGCTGCATGAAGTTTACCTGTAAGCCCCCCTGAGATTTTATATAGGGTGGCATATAAATGCATAAAATAAAATAAATATTCATATTCTCCATTTTTAGAAGTACACTTAAAACTTTTTAAGATTATACAAAATATGTATTGTGTGAAGTGGCCTGCCATTAATTAGCTGTCAGAGGCTATCTGAGTGCTTGGCATCTTAGTCCAGTCTTGCTTGCTACAGGCCCTGATACTTATGATGCTCACTTTGAAGGAGGTAGCCACTACTTAAAGAACTGCTCTATGAACTTAACCAACTTTTTTATGAATGTGATTTGACAGGGATGCTTCAAATTACCTGTAACAGTGTTGGCAAGAGGGTGGGTCAAATTAAAGGAAGCTCTCTGAATGGATGATCTCATATTTCAGTTCTTTACTCTAGCCATGATTTATCCCTTGCAGAGCAAACCCCGTGTGGCTCGACCCTTTCTGCAGGAATCTAGAGCTGGCAGCACAAGCTGAGCATGAAGATGACCTGCCTGAGAACCTAAGTGAAATAACAGACCTATGGAATAGCCCAGCCAGGACTCATGTGAGATAACACCTGCTTTCCTTTAGGGCCTGAAATCCAAATAAAATCAACACTATTGCCCGAAATCTCTCTGTGCCAGCATAAACAGGAATCAAACAGACAAAGCATCAGTACACCTTTTGAAGATGTGATTAAATTACTAATAAATGTTGACATTAGTCAAGCTTCCATCTCATGCTAGAACATATGCTAGATGATCTCTTTATATATCTGGCAATCCAGCCACAACTATGTGTAACTGGGAGCAATTTGGGCAGTTTTATTTATTTATTTGAATATTTATACCCCACTCTTTCAGAGCATTATTGCTTGAGGCCACTCACAAAATTAAAACAGATAAAATAGATAGATAAAGTTTATTACAGTCATAGACCAATTGATCTTTACATTTTACAAAATATTTGACTAAGTAATGCAGGCTTTACGAAGCTTACATACAGTAAAACAAAATTTGGCCACATTAACAGACAGGTAAAATGTAAAAACAATATAAAATTAATTAATTAATAGAAATTAACTAAAACAAGATCCAGATTAAAACTGAATTTACAAGGTACCAATTGGAAAGTTAAACGTTAGAACCTACCAGATATGAGATGCAGAAAAACATTAAGAGCCATCTCTAAAAAGATGTTTTTATTTTGTTTTTGGTTGTTTTAAGACAGGTCTGCACAACCTAAGGCCCAGGGGCCAGATCTGGCCCACAGGGACTTTTTTACTGGCCCCCAGGTAGGAATATCCTGCAGCAACATGGCAGCTCGAAACTGCCTTAAAGTGCCATCCTATGCATGCTTACTTGGAAATACATCCCACAATGTACCCAGTGAGGCTTACTCCCAATTAAGTATGCCTAAGATTTCACTTGAAAGCAACAGCAATTTAGGGAGAGAAGAGGACTTGGCATTTGTTTGGGGCTGCTGTGTGCTCCAGGTGCCTACTGACTCAGCAGGGACAGGGCCTATTTTCTGGCCAATATCCTTGATTAAAAACTGTGGGTCCCTTGATGAGGGGGGGCGGGAATCGACAAGTAACTAGCAACTGCTTTCATTAATATGTTTAATAATTACTTTTAGTGTAATGTGCTGAAAATTGACCTCAGCCCCTGCACACCAAGTCATGGTTGGTTCTGGTCCACCACGGTATTTGAGTTGTGCATCCCTGTTTGAGGACCTTCTTATTCTGATAGGAACAGGCCTTGGTACACTTCTTTGTGACTGAGAAGCCCTGGGTATCCAGCACAGACGTAAATTTGTGGTGCTGTTTGGTGGTTAAAAGAGTTGATCTGTAGTGTGATCCATAGTACATTCATAATCCTGAGGCTCTGCGCCTGCACAGGACCTTGCGGGTGGAATATCCAAGGTCCTCGTAGCACTCGCGATCTGCCTCTCACACTCAGCATGACTGGTTTTTTTGGCAGTTGAAGCACCTCTTCCTTAGTTCCTTTCCGACCTCCAAAACATTCACCTCGTCAAACTCTGCTTCTTGGTTGGATTTGGTTCTGTGGCAAAGAGAGTAAAATATTGGTGAGATCTTTCTGGTTTTTGTACTTTGGGACTGGCTACTGACAATTCTTCCTGGAATTTGGACATTGGCTTTTTGTATTTTTTTGTATCAGACTGATTTTGGTTTGATGCGGTTTGGCTTTCAATATCCTCATGGGCATTTAAAAATGGTTTAAGAAGTATAAGGAGCGTGGTGGGAAGCTAGCTTCCACAGATTACCACTCCTGTTTGTCTGGGGGAGGATCATAACAGCAGGACTTGCAAGATTTGCACATCTTTCTCCTGCAAGACACTTAAGAATCTGACGCTCCACAGGCACTTCGCCCTCTGGCATGCATCGATGCTGTGGTCCATGCAACCCACAATGTCAGTGTTGTATCAATCTTTATCAATCTGTTTTATCAATCTTGTATCAATCTGTATCAAGAGAGACGGTCGTTGCAGCTGCACAACTACAGCTTCTGATACTGAATGTCGGGAAAGCATGTGTTTAAGTGGCCAGCTGAGGTTTCCGAAGGTTCCTCCTCCACAGTCCAGCATTAAAAATGCAAGGAAAAAAGAAAGCCTCTGATGAGGAAATGCCTGCCTTGTCGCCTGTGAAGAAACACAAGTCAGCTGATGCCACAGCAGCCTCAGCTTTGAGGAAGGATCTCTGCACGCCCTCTCCCTTAGAGCTGCAAGTGCCGAGATAATGGCAAAGGGAGGCTGGCAGCAGCCTGTGTTCAGCAGTGAGGATAGGAGTGGCTCTCCCTGTCTTTAAAAGGCAGGGAGAGTCACTCCGGCCACGCTGTCAATGCAGCACGGACTGATTTCGGTCCGAAACGGGGCCGCGCTGCCCCATTTGGGAGCGAAATAACAGCCCCCACATCTGACATCAGACACAGAGTGTGTGTGTCTGGGGCCACGAGGAGCAGCCCCTGGGGGTGGCAGCCCAAATTCTTATAACCTGTTTGCCCAATGGTAGCTCCACCCCTATACCGAGATCACTTGCTCCTCCTCTATTGACATTGACTTTGTCGCAACCATTGACATAGATGTTGACATCGAAGCCAAGAGAGTCTCTGCATGTACATTCTTCATCACCCCACACATTGATATTGACATCGAGGTCAAGGGAGTCCCCACGCGCCCATGCACTGGTAGTGTCGACATCAGAAACATCCAAATGGGAGGAGTCGATGTCGACAGTTAAGTCAGCACTAGAGAGAGAGAGTCTACCTTCTCAAGGAGAGCCATCGCCCTCAATGTCAACCACCAATGAAGACAATCCTTTGATTGTTATGGAAGGAGGCTTGGATCAGGCTACTACACATTCATTGTTATCTTTTTTAGATGCTACAGAAAGCACTCCCTCTGCTTCCATGTGTAAGGGGATCCTTAGTCAGGGATTGGATGTGGATGAGGAGGTTATTGCCATTTCTAAAAAACTCCATCAAGGTCTCCAAGAAGATTTTATACTCCAAAGCCAGTACATCAGCAAGGCCTTACTTGGATAAGTGAGGATGCACAAAAGGAATATACCTCTTGCAGCCTCCATTGCAGATGTATTGTGGGCTGGGGCTCTTCTGCAGCTCTGGAGTGCTCTCACCGCCAAAGAATTAGCAAGGGTTTTGAAGCTCACAGAAAGTATTGCTGCACTATGTCCCCTGGACTACCATACGATTATGATGGATATCATTTGTCAAAAGCATGGTGAACTACCTCTATGGGACATATGAGAGGAGAGCTTGGAGCCTTGTTTGAAAGTCTCTACAAAAAGGGTGGCCCTTCTTCCACTAGGGTCTGTCTGTAAGATCTGCATTTAAAACACCAGCAGCAACCTCATTACAGCCTCCAAGACCAATGGCTACTACTAGTACTAGCTTGGCTCCTGTTCCAACACAGCCTGTTCTAATGTCCTAGCCTCAGTCTGCACTCACAGTGGCAGTGCAAGTATTGTCAGAGAAACCAATTAGTCATACCCAGAGTACTCAGGAAATTGCAACTAATATTCTGGGGAGGATTATGATACATTTTTAGAATCCGCTGCAGATTCAGCAGTCACAGAGCAATCATCTGATCTGTCACCCGATGAAAATATTCCAGCAAGGCCATTGTGGATTATCTCATTTCCTACCAGAGAATCTACTCTCATAACACCTCAGAAATTGAAAACAACAAAATCCAATGCCCCATGGGTTTGTCATTTTGGGGGTGGTTGGCAACCTATATGCACTACACCACAACCCACTCTGGGCCACCCTGGTACCCCCCAAGAGGAGTTATGGAGCTGCTGAAATTCCCCATTGTTCCCTACGGGGGAAAGCTTAAAGACGTGCAAACTTACAAAAAAAAAATCAACCCTTTCACTAATTTATTTGAAATCTGGGTGGTAGCAGGCACACATGGGGGCACTACCACCTGACCCATTCTTCTGCCCCCGAAACCCCTTTTCTGTCCCAAATCTGCCACAAAGACATACCAACTTCAAAAAAAAAATTAAAAACACCCCTTTGCCCAATTTCTTTGAAATATGAGTGGTAGCTTCCTTGCACCCATTGGGCACTGCCACCCACCACAACCCGCTCTTGGTCATCCTGGTACCACCCCCCCCAGGCAGTTATAACTAAGGCTGATGCAATCCCCATTATTCCCTATGGGGGAAGGCTTAAAGATGTGCAAACTTCAAAAATCATTTAAAAATCATCCCTTTGCCCAATTTCTTTGAAATATGGGTGGTAGCTTCCTTGCACCCATTGGGTACTACCACCCACCACAACCCACTCTGGGCAACCCTGGTGCCCCCCTGATGGAGCTATAAGGCTTCTGGAATCCGCATTATTTCCTATGGGGGAAAGCTTAAAGATGCACCAACTTCAAAAATTCTTTAAATATCACCCCTTTGCTCAAGTTCTTTGAAATTTGGGTGGTAGCTTCCACTCATTGGGCACTACCACCTAACCTTCTTTGGCCACAAAATGGAGGTCCGTATATCCAAATTTTTGGGGTCCAAATCTGGAGTGATTTGTTTTGTACCCAAATCTGGGCAATTGATCACAGGGGTGATTTGTTTTGTCTACAAATCACCCAAATCAGCCAGATTTGGGTACAAATCATTTTGTATCCGGATCGTTTCTCACATCCCTATTGCACACCATGGATGTGTTATGAAAAAGGAAAGGTTGTGCCTTTGAGCCAGTGTCAACTCCTGGCAACCACAGAGCCATGTGGTTTTCTTGGAAGAATACAGGAGGGGTTTACCATTGCCATTTCCCATGCAGTATGAGATGATGCCTTTCATGCCTTTCAGCACCTTCATATATCGCTGCTGCCTGATATAGGAGTTTCCCATATTCTGGGAAACACACCAGCGGGAATTCGAACCAACAGCCTCCTGCTCTCTAGACAGGTTACTTCCCTGCTGCACCATGAGGTGGCTTATGGATGTGTGTAGGGCTCTATTATTCTATATGGTCAGAGCAACATGTTTTTGGATCACCAAACAACTTTTCATCACATATAAAGGCAGGACTAAAGGTCAACCAATCTCACACCAACTACTATCCCATTGGTTGGTGGAACTTATATCTCTAACTTATAAGATACAAAAAGTAGAACCGCCACGTATTATCAAAGCACACTTTTGCAATATCTGTCTGGAATACAGGCAGAAGACATTGGCAAAGCAACAACATGGTCTTCAGAGCTGCCTTTTATGAGATATTATGCAATTGACATATGTTCTGTTGCAGAGGCAAATTTTGGAAGAGGTGTCTTGAAAAGGGTCTTGCAATAACTTCTGCTCCTTCCTCCTGGGAAAGCTTGCTAAACACCCAGGATTATGAATGTCCTACAGATCACACTACAGAAAACTGGTTGCTCACCAGTAATTTATTATCTGTAAGTGATCTGTAGACATTCATAAGACCCTCCCATCCTCCCCACAGCAGAAACTAATATTTTAAAAAACCAAAACCTCACCACAAGATAGATGATCGTCATGTCAAGGTGGCCATCTAGGAACCAAGGAAGAGGCACGCCAACCACCACTATAAGCAGTCATGCTGCGAGGTCCTGTGGTGGCACAAAACCCCAAGAATATGAATGTCTGTCACTTACAGATCATGTTACAGGTGAGCAACCTGTTTTTATTGTATTCAGAATATGTGTATATGGCTTTTCAACGGAAAAGGTTATCAATGTGGTTTACATCACAAAAGGAATTAGAAGGTGGTGGTACCCTGGCCCAAAGGGACTCACAGTCTAAAAAGAAACCCAAGGGAAAGCCCAGCAACAGGCACTGGAAGGGGATGCTCTGCTGCATTGAATTGGAGCAGTTGTCACCCCCCTGCTAAATATAAGAGAGTTGCCATTTTAAGAAGTGCCCCCTTGCCCAGTTATCAGGGATTAAGTATATGTCACTGGTCATTGTTACTGAATGTTTGTTCAATTTATCAAGTTCACACTTGGTTATTAAATATTGCAAAGGGAGTTGACCAAC
Organism: Hemicordylus capensis; assembly: GCF_027244095.1. Classification (NCBI taxonomy): domain Eukaryota; kingdom Metazoa; phylum Chordata; class Lepidosauria; order Squamata; family Cordylidae; genus Hemicordylus; species Hemicordylus capensis. The sequence continues at coordinate 232,768,932 of NC_069659.1, read as the reverse complement.
AGAAAATGGAAATTATTTTGACAAAAGTTAACAATAAGCATCTGGAAAGTGAGCAGAAACCCAAGAAGGATTCTAGCATGGATTTTCCTTCAGCTTTGTTGTGAGACAAATTATTTATGTGTTTAAAAATAGTACACTAATAAAGCAGCAGTGTGCTAGAAAGACAGAATAAAAATATTTTAAATATATGGCAAATTTAAGCCTCTCCTTTTTAGGGGACATTTGGACGAGAGCCTTCAGCTGCCAAACCTGAAGATGATCGGTACCTGAGAGCAGCCATCCAGGAATATGACAACATTGCCAAGCTAGGCCAGATCATGCGAGAAGGGCCCATCAAGGTGACTATATCTGCCATTCCTTACCTTGCCTCAATAACCTGCAGGTTTATGGCCAGTGACGTACTTTACCATGGAGGTTATGCAAGAGGTTTGGTTTCCCTAGCATATAACCAAGTAGCAGCAACCACCTTTCTTCTGGGGCTTTTGTTCTGTGTGCATCCTTTGGCATATACCTACTAGGAACAGAACACTGGATTTTTTTTCAGTTTCACAATGCCATCTTTAATCTGCAGTCTAATCTTGGAATACCTTTTGTTGAGATATTCACAGAAAATAAACTGTGAGGCTTTACAGACAGGGCTTCTACCCTGAATCTCCTTTGGGAGAGAGAGTGTGCGTTCACACACCAGCCAAACTTACCCCGAAGTCCCTTCAAGATCCTTGGACCCACTCTACACACAAGTCGGGCTTTGTCTTGTGAATTCTAGCTTATCTCGAGATATTTCTGGGTTTTTTAAATGCTGGTTCTAAGCTACTTTTTCTGAAAACGCCAGAACAAATAGGGAGAGGCACTGAAGTAGAATTGTTTGTTTGTTTGTTTGTTTGTTTATTAGATTTTTATACCGCCCTTCCGAGCTGGCTCAGGGTGGTTTACAATTAAAAACAGAAATCATTAAATACAAATACAAATATACAATACAAATATAAACACCAATTTAAAAACATCTTTAAAAACAATTAAACTATCAAAACAAAACCCTGAAAACCAGGTTAATATTAAAACAATTAAAACTTATTAAAAACCCTGAAAGGCCAGGCCAAACAGATGGGTTTTAAGGGGTCTCTTGAAGGTCAGTAAAGAATTAAGATTACGAATTTCTGCTGGGAGTGTATTCCACAGTCCAGGAGCAGCTCCAGAGAAGGCCCACCTCTGAGTCGCCACCAAACGAACCAGTAGTAACTGGAGACAGAACTCCCCAGATGACCTTAACGTGCGGTGGGGATCATGTAAAAGAAGGCGCTCTCTAAGATATCTTGGACCGAAGCTGTTCAGGGCTTTAAAGGTAATAACCAGCACTTTGTATTTTGCCCAGAAACATATCGGCAGCCAGTTAACTGTTTCAAAACAGGCATCATATGGTCTCTCCGGGTTGCCCCAGAGACCAATCTGGCTGCCGCATTCTGAACTAACTGAAGTTTCCGGGCTACGTACAAAGGCAGCCCCATGTAGAGCACATTGCAATAGTCAAGCTGGGAGGTTACCAGCTGATGAACTACTGTTTTGAGGTCATTCCTCTCCAAGGAATGGGTGCAGCTGTCAAATCAGCCAAAGCTGATAGAAAGCACTCCTGGCCATGGCCTCCACCTGAGATACCAGGGTGAGGCCTGGGTCCAGGAGTACTCCCAAGCTGCACACCTGCTCCTTCTGGGGGAGTGTAACCCCATCCAGCACAGGAAGATCTAGCTCACCCCTCAGATTCTGAGCCCCCACAATAAGCACCTCCGTCTTGCTTGGATTCAGCTTCAGTTTGTTATCCCTCATCCAGCCCATTACTGCCTGTAGGCAGGCATTTAGAGAATGAGTGCCATTTCCTGAAGATGAAAAGGAGAAGTAGATTTGGGTGTCATCAGCATACTGAGTGTCATCAACATATCCAGCACCAAAACTCCTGATGACCTCACCCAGCAGTTTCATGTAGATGTTAAAAAGCATTGGTGACAGAGTGGAACCCTGAGGGACTCCATATAACAGCTCCTGTTTTGAGGAGCAACTGTTACCAAGCTCCACCATCTGGAATCTACCTGAGAGATAGGAACGGAACCACTCCAAAGCAGTGCCCCCTATCCCCAACTCCCCCAGGCAATCCAGAAGGATACCATGATTGATGGTATCGAACATTGCCAAGAGATCCAGAAGAACCAGCAGAGTCACACTCCCTCTGTTGATTCCCCGGTAAAGGTCATCCATCAGGCCGACCAAGGCTGTCTCAACCCCATAGCCAGCTCTAAAACCAGTTTGAAATGGGTCTAGATAATCAGTTTCCTCCAAAACTGCCTGGAGCTGGTCGGCCACCACCCTCTCAATCCCCTTGCACAACCAAGGGAGACTGGAGATTGGCCTGTAGCTGTCCATCGCTAAGAGGTCCAGGGAAGGCTTCTTTAAGAGTAGTCTAATCATTGCCTCCTTCAGGCAGGGGGGCACCCTACCATCCCTCAGTGATGCGTTTATGATATCAACTAGGCCACCTCCAACAATCTCCCTGCTAGATAGAAGCAGCCAAGTCGGGCAAGGATCCAGAGAACAGGCCGCACCACCCCAAGCAGGCCGCACCACCCCAAGCAGGCCGCACCACCCCAAGCAGCTTGTCCACATCCTCAGGAGTCACAGATTGAAACTGATCCAATCTAATACTGCAAGAGGGATTGCTGGACACCTCCTCCATAGATCTTGCAGAAATAGTGGAGTCCAAGTCAGCCCAAATACAGGAGATCTTATTCGCAAAGAACCCATTAAAGACATCACAGCAGAGCAACTCCGGGGACTGGTTGCCAGAACCTCAGGGGTATACTTGTGGGTCAAATGGGCCGTAACCCAAATTTTGGCTTTAAAAAAGCCAAACCTGCCAACCTTTATGGAAGTAGAAGGAGCTGAAACCGAACTCCTCACAACCCAGGATAGCTCCGCCGAGCGTGAACCTGCAGCCGCAATGCGTGCAGACCAGAATCTCTTTTTCGCTGCGCACACTGCCACCGCATAAGCCTTCAAATGGGTCACATGCTGAATCCTGTCAGATTCAAACCGAGTTCTTCTCTACTTGCACTCTAGTCGTCTACCCAACCACTACCCAGTCAGCCCCCGCAGCTCCTCAGTATACCAAGGGGCCATTTTTGCAGCAAGTTGGAAGGGATGCTTAGGAGCAATCGTGTCTACTGCCCTGTTGAGTTCCCTGTTCCAGGTTCCCACCAGGGCATCGACAGAATCACCGGCCACACCAACGTCAAAATCCTCCAAGGCCTTTTGAAATCCCACTGGGTCCAGCCACCTTTTTGGATGGACCATCCTAATAGGTCCACCACCCCTGCAGGGGTGGATTGTGGCTGTGAGACCAATCTTAACCAGGTAGTGGTCCATCCATGACAATGGGGAAACCACTGGATCCCCCACCCATGGAACACCCCCCGATCCGAACAAAAGACCAAATCGAGTGCATGGCTGGCAACATGAGTTGGTTCAGAAACTAATTGGGATAGGCCCATAGTTGTGGCCGCTATCAATACTGAGCCGCACCAGACAAGCCAGCCCCAAAGTGGACATTGAAGTCCTCCAGAACCAAAAGTCTAGGAGACTCCAACACCAACTCCGCGACCAGCTCTGTCAGCTCAGTGAAGGAGTCAGTTGGGCAGTGGGGTGGATGGTACACCAACAGAATCCCCAATCTATCCCTAGTTCCCAGCCCCAAAAATATGCACTGAATATAAGTCAGCTGTCTCACAGGGGCCCTGGTAAGGGAAATGGTATTCTTATGGACCACAGCCACTCCACACACACCCTGCCCACTTCCCCTGGCCTGCTCCACAACAGAGTAACCTGGTGGGAGAAGCTGAGCCCACACTGGACCACTCGCCTCCCCCAACCAGGTCTCAGTTATACATGCCAGGTCAGCTCCCACATCCATGATCAAATTGTGGACAATTTCGGTCTTATTCTGAACTGACCTGGCATTGCAGAGGAGCAAGGCCAGATTCTGTGGGTCATTGGAGATGCTCCCCGAGCCTGAAGAGTTGACAGAACAGTTGGAAGTGGAAACAGTTACTAAATTACTGACTTCCCTTCCCCTGTAACAGCCAGCTGCTTTGCCAGTGCCAATTCTTCTATTCCCCACCACTACAGTAATAGCTGCCCCCAAACTGCTAGGCACACCCCCAGCACCATCCCACTCAAGAGAGCCCAAACACATGTCTGCAAGAGGCCTGGTCCAACCCCCCAGCCCTCAGTCCCACCCAGAGGTGTAACTATAGGGGGGGCAGGGGGGCACGTGCCCCGGGCGCCATCTTTTCTGGTCACATGGGGGGCGCCGCCATGACAACATTTTTTTTTTAATTTTAATTTTTTTTTTGTTAATACAAATGTTTCCTGCTCAGTGCAGCAGCGCTGCAGCAGTCAAGGGAGCGCATCGACGCCCCTTCCCCCACGAGCGGTCCCTTCCGCGCTGCCCGCGCCCCCCCCCATTGCTTTGCTGGTGCCTGGTGGCCAGTCAGTGGCCTGGCTTGGCGGCGGCAGTGGGCGCTTGTGAGGAAAAACCTAAGTATAATGTAGTATGTTGGGGGGGGCACACGGGGGGGCGCCATTTCAGTGCTTGCCCCGGGCGCCGTTTTCCCTAGTTACGCCTCTGGTCCCACCCCCAAAGGCCCGGCCCCAAAGGCCTATGGTGAGCCTCCTTGCTTTTAAGCTTGCAAGCCCCAGAAGCCACTCCTCACACAAGCAGCTTCCAGGACAAACAGCAGGTGGTGGGACTTCAGCAGTCTTCAGCAATCTGGGAGGCTGGCAACCAGCCAGCTGGAACTTGGCAGCCAACAAACAGGCTGCACTCTGTCTGTGCTGGAATGTCCACAGGAGGCAAAGGGGCTGGATGGTGAGTCCCAGCGAGGCAGATGGAATGGCCCTGCTCCCCCATTACTTTCCCCTTATCATTACCTTATCATTAGCATGATAAGAGGGATACTGTCTTTGAAATGTAGATGTCGCTCTTTAGTGATATCTCTCTCCCCTTCCCCCACCGCCCATTGGCTAGAAGGAAAACACGGAGGCATGCCATGTGAACTTGTAAAAACAAAACCCGAGAACAACAGAGGGGAGGGGCTTGCTTCCCTCAATGCCAGGAATGTGATTCAATGTGGCTTTACTCAACATTTACCCCACAGCATGAAGCCATGTGCAAATAACTCCCATGACAAGTATCTTATTTAAATATGAATTAATGCCACATGTGATGCAACAGCAATTCTTCCTAACCTCAGCAGGCTTTAATATCCTTTTTTCAGCCATTTTTTAAAAAGGTAGAGAAAATGGCCATTTCGGCTTTGGAGTAGCTTCTCCTAGTAAGTTTCATGACATATGGCAAAGGGCCCTATGTAACCTTTCCTGTTGCCCATTCCCTCCCTCCTTCCAGGGTTCTCTCTTAAAAGTAGTCTTGGATGATTACATGCGACTGAAAAGACTGCTTGCTGAGCGGATGGTGCATAAAGCCACCACCAGTCATGGAGACCAGTCCTCAGTCTCTGAGGTAGAGTCTGTTTGTGCATGGGCGTTTTTAAACTTGCTTGCTGTGCCCTCTGGGATGTAGTGTCTGCTTTTCAAAGCTATAGTCTTCTGTACATCTTGTGTGGTGCTCACGGCTCTTTCTTTCTGTAGCTCTGAGATATCTGAGCACAAAGATGGAGAAGTTGAATAAAGTAGGCAGAAGTGGCCTTTCTCCAGCTGCAGCAGGGCCAATGCACTAGCCAATTTCTGGGTCTCCTAACCAGAGGTGGAGCCACCATTGCATGGGGGCAGGTTCAAAGAACCCGGACTGTCACGCTCAGGGGCCGTGCCTCACACCTTCACCACGCCCCCTGTGTCTGACATCAGGGCCGCAAATGGGGCCGCGCGCCCCATTTGGGAGGAATTCCAGCCAGTGCTGCTCTCCCAGGGAGCCCAGCTCCTGCTGAAACCTCTTAAAAACAGAGCCATGCCATTTCAGCCAGCACTGGGCTCACAGCCTGGCCGGGAACACCTCTCTCTGTTTTTGCAAGCAGGGAGAAGCCATCCCAGCCATGATGTGAAGGCAGCACTGGCTGGAATTTCCTTCCAGATGGGGCACATGGCCCCATTTGCTAGCATGGCCACGCCCTCTGCACCTGACCTCAGATGCAGAGGGTGTGGCAAGGGTGGTGGGGGCTGCCGGCAGCAGGCTGGACAGGGGCCACTGCCACTCTCCATACACCTCTGGTCCTAACTCCTTGGCACGCGAAGTCTCAAGTCCACTGCTCATTCGTGTTCTCTCCACACCACAGTACTGAAACCCTTCTGCCCCTAATGGCTTTTTCAGATGTTAGAATGGCAAGTACTAGAAATCCCCTTCTAGCCCCATAAGGTAACTAGTCTTACAAAAGTGCATAGGTACAGTCTGGGCAGAGGCAGGGAAAGTCCTAGATCAGTGGTTTCAATTCAGAAAGGAAGAGTTCATGGGGAGCCCTCAGGCTGTCACCTCCAAGGAATGAAGACAATGCAACACAAGGGTCCGAAGAGGGAAGGTGAGAGGCTGAAACAGGTTGTAAACAGAGATTTGATGGGGGAGGGTGGCTGCTGATACAAAGATAGAGGATTTTAAGCAGGGTGAGGGAGCTTTGTAAAGAAAAGGACATTTGATGACTTGCTCACTGCTTTTGTTCTCTTGCCTCAACAGGAATGGCACACAATGAAGTAAACAGAGAGATGCCAGGAGTGAGATTCATTGCCCTCCTGATAATTCATCAGCCTTTGGCCACAACTGAACAGTAGCTGGACTGGAGCCAAAGTATTATCAGGAAGCAACTCATTTTTCTCTGACATCTCTCTGTTTATTTCATTATGCCCTTTACTTTAAACCAAGTGGTCAAAAATGTTAAGCCAGTAATGGCTGTGCTGTATTGTAGTCTTTGTGTCTAATCTCAGTTTCTTCTGTTGCTGCTTTTAATTTACTGACACCAATAGGTAACTCAGACTTCTCAGCGTTTTCTTTCTGCTGGGTGTCCATTGGCAACCACGCTACCCAAAGCTCCATGTTCACCTTGTTAATTTTTTTTTAAAGCATGTTATAGTATAGAAACATTGGCTGACATGATGCACAGTGCTAACAGGGCTGGAAGATACAGGTGCTGCTGCTGTATACATAAAAGAAATGAAACGGTTGCAAAAGCTGCATCCCTGCAGTTTCTCCCATTCACTACAATGGAGAAACTACCAGGATGCAACTTGCACTGCCACCAGTTAAGACAGCAGTACCACTGCTTCTGTGCACAACAGAATGTCTTCCGGTCCCATTAGCATTGTGTATCACGTCAGTCATTGATTCTTGGAAATCTGTGAATATCAGTTGTTGTTATTGGACTTCTACATTAGTATCCTGTCCTTTTTATTTAAAAAGTTCAAAGTGGCATACCTGGGGTTTCGGGGGTGGGGCAGCCATCTGGGTAATAGCCAGGCCTATGCCTGCTTAGCTTCAGAAACAGAGAGTTCTTGAATTTTCACACTCGACTGTTCAAAACCCCATACAGAAATATCTGAATGTGTCTAATGAATGCATTTTATTCATCAGATATCAAACTCTTTGCAGGAGAAATCTCACATATCTATCAAGAGAGTACAACTGAACTCCCAAATTCAATGTATGATTGCTATCTGAATGAAGAAGAAGAAAGTAATAGTGATGTTATGTCACCCACCCACGCCCCAGAAATAATCTAATCCTTGCACCTCAATCTAGCAGTCTGTTCTGGGAGTGAGAGATCTGGCACTTGCATCGAATTCCCCAATTATCCTTGTCCTTTCAATGAAGAAAGCAGACTTATGTGTACTTTCCTTTACACACAGAAATTGGCTTCTTCCATTCAGAAAAAAATCGGGCCCAAATCCACAAGTGTGTTCACATTTTTGTATGCAGGGATCTCTTGAGCGAGTGGCTAGGTTCTGGATATAACTAAAGTTTTGAGAAATAGTTCTTGTAGGCACTTGTTTATGCTAGTACCTGTAGCTGAAAAAAGAATGCATTCAGGTGGTCTGAAAAAGGGAAGAAAGACATGATGTGTTGGTTTTAACTTGTGTTCCAGCTTATCCAGAATGATCTAGATGATGAGGAAGAGCAAAGGAGTCCAAGTCAGGGGAGCCTTCGCTTCCGGCATAAGCAGCCCATTGAGCTCAAGGGACCTGATGGGATCCATGTGGTCCATGGCAGCACAGGTACTCTGCTGACCTCTGACCTCAACAGCCTTCCTGAAGATGATCAGAAAGTGCTAGGCCACTCCTTGGAGACACTGACTGCAGATGGTGGGGCATACTGTGACAAGAATGCCCGTACTGAGTCCGCCAAATCCACCCCTATGCACAAGATGAGGGAGGTGATTATGGAGAGCCCACTGGAGATCACAGAGTTATGACTAGAAGTGGCATCGCTGGTGTAGCACCCCAAGGAACATGGGCCCACACAGACTGTTGCCGCAAGAGGAAAAGCACTGAGCAATGGACATGTGTGGCAGAAGAAAAATCCAGCGGCCTAGGTCACTAGTGCCTGGCCACCACCTGATCCAGAATAAATCCAACCAAGATAGCCAACTGTTTTGTTATGGCAGGACCTAACCCCAGGGGGCAGGTTCTCAGGACTGCTTGCTTTTACCAGGCACTCACACCATTAAACTCATAACTTTTTTAATTTTATTTTTTTAAATATAAAGTGTTAAAAAGAGCAGTGGGAGGCCCTGAGCACAAACTGGAGGCTAGAAATGCAATAATCAAGGTGCCATCAGCCACTCTCCAACAGGTCCTGGATTGCACCAATATGTTCATTATTCATTTATTGACCAAGAACATATTCCACCAGGATGGCAAAGAAAATATGGGCTGTCGACCCAATGCAGCTAAGATGATCCTTGGACACTCAACGCACACATGGGGATTGTGTGATTAATCAGGAAGCCCCACAAATCTGCATTAATCTGTGTTTTCATTTTTCCAAAAGGGGCGGAGGGGGGGAACCGACCCTGAAGCCATTTCTTCATTTTGCTGGCTTACCAAAACACTGCAGCATCAAAAGGAAAAGTAACATTAATTCAGGTTCTGAATGTAGAGTGTTTGTGTGTAATTTTTAATTTTTTCCCCTTCTTTTGGTTTCAAACAGTAAAGTGTTGAGAGTTTTTGGAATGGTCTGTCAAAGGAACCAGAAATATACTATACATTAATTTGGTTAAGCTGTGTTTTATCTTTCCCACCCCAACTGTCACACAGACTTGGGCATTGTTTTCAGTGCTTATTTGGGCTGAGGGCACTCTTCTACATGAGCAGAGGAATCTGAGCAATAGCTGTGCTCATCAATATACCAATCTGTATATTTCCTCTCCATAAAAATATCAAGGAGTCAAGGAGAGGCTTGATGAGCATGCCTTATTCAGGGCTGTGTATATGATGCACACACAAAAACAAAAGAAACTTCTGCAGTTTGAATAAATTATGCAAATTAAGCAAACCTACTTTAGATCATTTTGCTTTCAGGTTTTCAAAAGCGTTGACATTATAAAAAGAGTGACAGAAGTATAGGGTGAAGAGCACCAACAGAGAGCCATGGGAAATAAAAAACAAACAACTATTTAAGACACCAAACTCTTCAGGCACAATCAAGGCAGCATTAAATATGCAAGGCCCATTGATTATCATTGGAATTGGAATAGTCTTATCTTGCTCCAACTTGTGTCTTTAGGCCTTGAATCCTCTCTAATAAAACGCTTGGTGTCCGTGCCTCCCTGGCCTGTTCTGGGCATGTGCGAAGCGCATGCCCAGAACAGGGCAAGGGAGACACCATCGCCGGCACCCGGCAGCCATCTTGGGCGGCCAGAAGCGGCCGCCCCGAAGAAGCCGGAGAAGCGGCGGCGGGGGAAAGTGACCGAGGTGGCGGCAGAGCCGCCGCCTCGGCCGAAAGAGACGGAGGCTGGGGGCGGAGCGGAAGCCATGTAACTTTTTAAAAAAATGCTCCCGCGGCCAACGCCGCCGACCGCCCACCCTCCCTCCCAGTTGCCGAGTCCCCCTTACCCTGGCCGACTGCTGTCGGCCGAAGACAGCCCTTAATTTAAGAGGCAGAGAGGAGCTCGCAAGCAGAGCTCCTCTCTGTGCAAAGCCTCTTGCCGAACTGCCGCTTTGGGCGGTTGCGTCCCTTGCGCCCAAAGCGGCAGTTCGGCAAGAGGCTTTGCACAGAGAGGAGCTCTGCTTGCGAGCTCCTCTCTGCCTCTTAAATTAAGGACTTCCTTCGGCCGTCAGCAGTCGGCCAGGATAAGGGGGACTCGGCAGCTGGGAGGGAGGGTCGGCGGCGTCGGCCGCAGAAGCAATTTTTTTAAAAGTTACATGGCCTCCGCTCCGCCCCCAGTCCCGGCCTCCGTCTCCCCGGCCTGGCGGGGGCAAGTGCCTGGGCCGATTTGGCCCTTAAAGGTAGGGGGGGACACAATGGAGCTGGGAGAGCGGCCGGATGGCGGAGGGAGGGGGAATGGCGGGGGGCCAGGAGCGCCGTTACTAGCGCGCGTTATTCAATGGGCCAAAATTCACTTGTATTCTATAAAGCAGGGCTGTCAACTGCTGGCCCATGGGCTGGATGCAGTCCATGGAGCTCAGCAGTCCTTCCCGCAACAAGCCGCTGCCATCATGTTTTCCCACCTGCCACTGCACATCTCTCTTCCACAGATGGAACCAGACTGCTGGCACTTACAATTAAAAAGGTCGCAGAGCAGTTTTTAAAATGATGCCTGGGGGATTGCCAACAGGAACTGGGTGGTATCTGGTTCGGCAAACAAAATCCCCTAAGGTGTAAGGGTGCACACGTTTCAGATAAACCAGAAGGGGACAGAGTAGAGCCAGGAGTTGAACAGAAAGAAACACAGGACAGCTTGCCAAAAAGGTCAAATGATGGTAAGGGAGATAGCACATGCCAACACGTTTAGGTGTCTATATACCAATGCCAGAAGCCTTCGAACGAAGATGGGTGAGCTGGAGTGCTTGGTTACTAATGAAAACATAGATATAGTGGGTGTAACAGAAACCTGGTAGAAAGGTGAGAACCAGTGGGGCACTGTTATTCCTGGATATAAACGCTACAGAAAGGACAGGGAGGGGAGGATTGGGGGAGGAGTAGCACTGTATATTAAAGAAGGATAGATTCAAACAAGCTAGAAAACCTAGGTGGACCAGAGTCCTCCACAGAATCATTAAGGGTAACATTATCAGGACTGAAAGGAAATATGTTACTAGGGACATGCTATCACCCTCTGGATCAAAACACTGAGAGTGGCCTGGAGCTGGAGGAGCAAATAAGGGAGGTTGGAGTTGGAGAAGCAAAGAGAGATAGGACAGTAATAATGGGTGACTTCAACTACCCACACATAGACTGGGTAAATTCACATTCAGATAATGAAAGAGAGGCCAGATTTCTAGTCGTGCTAAATGACTGTGCCTTAGAACAGGGAGATGGCAGACCTAATTCTGAGAGGTGCCCAGGACCTGTTGTAGGACCATTGGGAAGCAGTGACCATAGTGTGATCCAATTCAGCATATATGCAAGTGGAGAACTGTCAAGGAAGTCCAACTCAGATGCGTTGGATTTCAGAAGAGGGAATTTCTCCAAAATGAGGGGACTGGTAAAAAGGAAGTCAAGGGAAAGTCAAGAGAGACAAATCACTCCAGAAAGCATGGAACTTATTTAAAATCACAATACTAGAAACTCAGAATATATACCAAGAAGGAAGAAAGGTACCACCAAGTTCAGGCAGACACCACGAAGCTATAAAAAGTCATGGCTATGACAAAGTCAGCGAAACTATAAAAGGGAAGAAGACTTCATTCTAAAAATGGAAGTCCTGCCCAAATAAAGAGAACAGGAAGGAACATAATAGTGCAGGAGCATATAGGATGATTTGGAAACCCATGGGATTTTTGATGAAAGCAAACCACATATGTAATTATCTTCAGAATACCTCTAAAAACAAGAAAACATATGTTGGCACTCTGGGAATCTGCTCTGTTTTTTTTTAATAATCCCTCATTAAAGGAGAAAGTCAATTTTTTAGGTATTTAATAATGTAAAAGCAATATTCATGTCTGTTAAACCAACAGACAAGGTAATTAACCACAGGCAGTGATTTAACTCCCTTTATAACATAAAAATGTAATTCAGAGGTTGGGGTGGCAGTTGTGTGTTGCGGAAACCAGCTGAACATGACATTACCATAGTAAAAGTTTTGAGGTTGTTTTAGACGTGTACAAGTTTGTTTTTAGTATAGTTTTCAATTTGTGGGGGGTTTTTGTGTTTCAGATCCTCAGAGCCACTTAAATATTGTTGAGACTGTTGTTCATTGATTAACAATGGAAGGCCTGAAGTTTGTGGAGCTAAAGTAGCAAGATATGACAATAACTACTCGCTTTGTATCATCTGTCAGAGACAAATGAGGCATTGGTGGAGAAGCCTGTTGCTATCCTATGAAAAATTACTGAGCTTTATCAGGGAGCATGCTCAGTATGGAGACAAATGTTTTCCTGAGATTAGTAGGCGCTGCAGTGATGTCCCATGGCAAGGTCTTCAAGCAAAAGGATGTTCGTGGCATAGAAAATGTTATCAAGAGACTGTTCATACCAAAATGCTCAAATGTGTCAAAGAACAATATGGGGGGGGAGATAAAACTACATACTAAGGAAGACCCAATACCTTCAAGCAGTACCTTCACTTGATCTCTATCATTACCTTACAAAGGGGAATTGTGTTTCTTTTGAGAGAATGGACTAAGTTACAAGAACCCTTTGCATTTAATTGCCACAGAAAATGCTGGTCAGTCACTTAAAGATGCAGTTGAAAGAAGTGGGAATGCGAAACTGCTTGTCAGGCTTTGTATATCCATTGATCCTCAAGATGCACATGCTATTGGCAATAAATACCACAAATGGTGCTGGGCAACACATGTAACAAATGTCAATCACTCAGCACTCAACCCACAAAAAACCAGGCAAGGCTAATGAGGTGGCAGCCGAAATTGAATTCCTTAGTCTGCTTGAGAATACATTGTTAGATGGAAATATAGTCACCATGGCTCATCTTCAAGAGGCATACATAGGAATCCTTATGGCAAATAATGTGGACAGCCATCCCAGCCGCAAAAAAATAAAGCAACTTATATAGCATGATATACCAATTGTAAAATTCCATAAACCAAAATGAGTGAATGAATCAGAACGTATTTCTATCAAAATTTTAAGAGGTGCTACAATTTAGTTAGCAGAAGAGAGCAACACTAACAGAAATGATGACATGAAAATACTCTATGATGCTGCTAAGATTCTACAAAAACCTATTACCAAACTAGAGAGATGGGTATTTTCTGGTTCACTTGCAGAAGTTACAGATCGGAGTGTTCCAAGTGAATTGTATAGTTTCTTCCTTTGGAGTCTCATGGGACCAAACACAAGCCTATCCACAGGAGAGAAAGAAGACTGTGAAGTCAACCAGCATGCCATGAGTTTAGCTCAGACTAAATTGTCCTTGTTTCTGTCCCAGGACCAGGTCCAAAACAAGAAATCACAGATTCTAAGGACCACCCATGAAATGCCTCAACAACTGGGAATTGCAATAGCAGTTTGCCAAGCTTTTCAGAGCAAGAAGCTTGTCAACATGTTGCATCAATTTGGTTTGTGTATTGACTATAAAAGGATTTTAAGACTTGAGGCACAGATAGCTACAACTGATGTAGAAAGAATGCTGGTCAATGATGGCATCTATTTGACTCCTGATGTGGTTGAAGGAAGATCCATATTCTTTGCAATAGACAATACTGATTTTGTGGAAGTTACGCCTGATGGTAAACAAACCCTTCATGGAACAGCAATGGCTATATATCAGAGGTGTGAGGCTGAAGATGAGGCACAATAACTGAGCTAACATGGAGAACTCAAAACCACTCACTGAAAAAACTCCCAAGTACAATAATTAAACTTTCAGATTGTCATAGACCATCAGCAAAACGAATGAGTCCGGTATACACCTCATTCAATTTAAAAGAACACTCCCAACCACAATTACTAGAATCATGTCTTGCAGACATTACCTGGCTTACGGGATGATCAGTGGTTAGATCTCACAAACTGAATGTAAGCAGCATTCCTTGTACAGGCAAAAACAGTGGAGTAGGTGATGAAGCTAATGATGTAGATAAAATAATGGACACTAGCAAAGGCAACATTCCTACATATTCTTGGTACAACTCACTGTTAGAACACGGATTCCCAAAAACATGAGTTGGTACACCAATTAATTGTAGCGCCTGCACACAAGTGGAAGACATTACTGACTATACTCATGCAGGCACAGGGTATCAATCCAAAAGTCATAGGTCCTGACTGTAAAATGGTCATCACACTAGAAATGGCCTCTACAAGCCAGCAAAGCAGCTTCATATGGCTTGAAAGGATTTGGATAATATTGTACTCCAACCTGGAGAACTACATATAGTGATGACCCAGCTATGTGGAGTTGAGGCCTATACTGAAAACAGTAGACTTGACCTATGTTGGACAGAGGCTAATCTGTATGGACCACTCATGGTACATACATTCCACCGCCCTCTCAGTGCCCCCAGTCCGGCCCTGCCATCATACATTATTGAGATCATTCAATTTCAAGCAAAATCAAAACATTGAAGCACTAACTGCCACTCTTCACAGCTTTACAAACCCATTTACTGAGGACAGTGGTGATCTCTTCAACCTGGCCACAAAGGCAGCCATGCCTGAGAAAGTCAAAGAAGTTACTTGTAAGCAAAGTGAAATTGGTAGGAAGCTACTTGAGAGTTTTGTTTTTGAGTGTATAAACCAGGGAAACATCAACCTGTGAGCTCCTATGAGAAAATGTAAGTTGCAGACTTTTAAGAACATTGGAGGGAAACAAAAAGTGATTGCTGAAGATAGTACAATTGAGCTGAAAGAAGACAGAAAACTTTTTGCTCAAATGTTATTGGTGACATAATCCAGATCAGAACTAAATCTTGAAGACTTTATAGGGAAACACGAACTCTCAGTTGTACAAAGGTCTATGTTTGCTGATGATGATACAATGCTGAAATGCCAAAACAAAAACAGTCTGATGGCTTTTCTGGAAAAATGACTTACTGGGGAAGACACTAGGGGTGTGTCCGAACCAGTCTGGAGGCCATTCTAAAGGCCTCCGAACTGCCGGACCGGTTCGGACCTGGCCGGTCCGGGTCCGGGTGGGGGGGTCTTCTTTAAGGGCGGGAGGGCTTGCTTACCCCTCCTGCCTCTTTGCCCCCTCCAGCGCCCGTATTCTACAGTGTAATTGGGGTGCTGGAAACCAGCCGTCCCCGCTGCCCCCCCTGCGAGCAGATTAGGGCCAAAAGTTAAGTACTGCCGCCGTCCCGCCCTCCCTCCCCCCCGCCCCCCCGAGTGCTCACCACATTGTTTTCTAAAAAAGAGAGGAGCTCGCGAACAGAGCTCCTCTCTCGGCAAAGTCCCAACCCAACTGGGGTCTTGGGCGCGCGCGTGCGCGATAGGACGCCAGATGGAACTTCCGCCAGAGGCCCGGTCTACCCGGCCTCGTCCCGGCGGGTAGACCGGGCCTCCGGCAGAAGTTCCAGCCAGCGTCCTATCGCGTGCGCGCGCCCAAGGCCCCAGTTGGGCCGGGACTTTGCCGAGAGAAGAGCTCTGTTCGCGAGCTCCTCTCTTTTTTAGAAAACAATGTGGTGAGCACTTGGCGGGGTGGGAGGGAGGGGGCGGGATGGCAGCAGTATTTAACTTTTGGCCCTAACCCGCTCGCGGGGGGGGGCGGCGGGGGCGGCTGGTTTCCAGCGCCCCAATTACACTGTAGAATACGGGCACTGGAGGGGGCAAAGAGGCAGGAGGGGTAAGCAAGCCCTCCCCGCCCTAAAAGAAAGGCCCCCCCTTCGGTACCGGTCCGGACTGCTCCGGACCACGCACATCCCTAGAAGACACATTGCCTGATGATGGGGATGCAGAGCCACTAACCATGAACAAGGAAAAAACAGAAGCCTTTCATAGTGAGCCTTATCATTCAGTTGGATTTGAGGTAGGACTTGTAAATGGGATGGCAGAACTCCAGTCACTGCATAAAAAACTGTGGCCAGCTTGCTGAACATTTTACAGATTATTTTCTATCAAAATACAGAACCTATGATGAACTTCATGTGGTGTTTGAGTGCTATAATGTTGATTTGTCACTCAAGACAGCAACACATCAATGAAGACAAGGGCTACAACCGGTGATAGCCTACCACATCACGGATACAACAAACATAGCAAAATTAACAATGAAGCAGCTTCTTTCACATGTGAAAACAAAGATGGAGCTAACACATAACTTGTCAAAGAAGATACTTGAAAAAGCACATACAAATGGTAAAAAATATGGTAGTGGCATGGGGATGTGAATGCAGAGATATGATCCATCTTCAAAGTAATCAGGAAGAAGCTGAAAGAAAGCTTTTGCTTCATGCCGCTGATGAAACAAACAAGGGGGTTTCCAGAATCAACATTCACTCACGAGATATTGATGTTTTTGTGCTAGCTCTTCAACATTACCCAGAATTATGCACTGACATGAATTTTGTTACTGGAAAAGGAGAGTTTTACAGCACTATTCCTCTACCGCTCATACAGTATAAGAAGCTCTTGGACTCAGCAAGGTTTCTGCTTTGCCCCGCTTACATGCTATCAGTGGTGCAGACAATGCTGGAAGTTTTGCAGGGAAAGGCAAACTAAGTTTTCAAACTAAAGCTTTGAAAAATGCCAATGGTCATTTTATAAGTGCACTTGCAAGCCTGGGGGAGGATTTACTCCCCAGTGATGGTACATTTGCTGCACTTGAAGAATTTACATATCAGGTTCTCTTGCCTCTTACACAGATCTCACAGGTTGATAAGTTAAGGCTGTTCACCAAGAAACAAGCCCAATCTGAGAGTCTTCCACCTACAAGAGATGTATTACACCATGCAATACTACGAGCGCACCAGCAAGCAATCATTTGGAATAATAATATGAACGTGAAACGTGTAATCCCTTCACCTGAAAAATATGGTTGGAAAATGGAAGGGGATGTCTGGATACCAATAGTGACTGAAAAGGCTGTACTTCAGTTGGTGAGGTGTGGCTGCATTACCTCCAGATGCCAGAGAGGAAGATGCAGCTGTCGTAAAACAGGGTTGATCTGCTGTGACATGTTCCTGTTCATCTCAAAATATACAGAACCAAGAGGATGCTTGTGACAACGTGATGGAGAATGAAGATCCAGAGGACGAGGAGCTAGAGGAAGATGATGAGGATCTCTAGGAAGAAGCAAACTAATACACATAATGTGATGCACCAAAGTGCAACCCCCCTTTAAATTAATTATGCACATTTTTCATATGCTGTAATATTAATTAGGTGCAAGGTAGTTCCTTTTTGTAAAAAAAACCAAAACCCTATGTAAAACTTGTAGTAAAAGTCATTTATGCAAAATGGTTATTAGCTATCATTTAATTATGCATTAACAAATTTCATAGATCCGCACGAAAGTCATAGCAGATTCTCAGACTGCCAACATGTTTTTTTTCTTAATCTTTGAAGTATTTTGAAGAGAACTGTTAGGTGGTTTGCTTGTATCACAAAAGCATTGTGCATGCTCCCGTACTATAAATTCTATCAAAAGAAATGCAAGGGCACAATAAAAGATACAAAAAAGGAGTTTGAGGAGCATATAGCTAGAAGTGTAAAGGGGAATAACAAAAACTTATTTAAATATGTCAGAAGTAGAAAACCTGCTAGGGAGGTGGTTGGCTCCTTAGATGATGAGGGTGTGAAAGGGATTATTAAGGAGGATAAGGAGATTGCAGAGAAGCTGAATGAGTTCTTTGCATCTGTCTTCACGGCAGAGGATACTGACCATATAGCCTCTCCAGACCAGAATTGAGCTTCTCAGGTCTAGAGGCTGAAGAACTGGGCCAATTTGAGTTGACAAGGGAAGATGTTCTAAACTGAATTGAAAAACTAAAAATTAACAAATCACCAGGGCCGAATGGCATCCACTCAAGAGTTCTGAAGAAACTCAAATATGAAATAGCCGATCTCCTAGCAAAAATATATAACCTGTCCCTACAATTAGGCTCTGTTCCAGAGGACTGGAGAGTAGCCAATGTAACTCCAATTTTCAAAAAGGGATCCAGGGGAGATCCAAGAAACTACTGGCCAGTCAGCCTAACGTCAGTGACAGGTAAACTGTGTGGATCGGTAACTGGTTGCAGAACAAGAAACAGAGGGTAGGAATAAATGGACAGTTTTCACAATGGAGGGAATTAGGAAGTAGGGATCGGAACCAGATCGGTACCCAAGGGATTGGCACCAGAACCAGTGCTTTTTAACTTGTTCATAAATGATCTAGATGTTGGGGTAAGCAGCGAAGTGGCCAAATTTGCAGATGACACTAAACTATTTAGGGTAGTAAAATCCACAACTGATTGTGAGGAGCTCCAAAAAGATCTTTCCAAACTAGGTGAATGGGTGACAAAATGGCAAATGTGGTTTGATGTAAGCAAGTGTAAAGTGATCACATTGGGGCAAAAAACCCCAAACTTCACCTATACTCTGATGGGATCTGAGCTGTCAGTGACTGACCAGGAGATAGATCTTGGGGTCATGGTGGAAAGCTCATTGAAAGTGTTGACAGTACTCAGCAGCTGTGAAAAGGCCAATTCCATGCTAGGGATCATTAGGAAGGGGACTGAAAATAAAAATGCTATTACCATGCCCTTGTACAAATCTATGGTGCGACACATCTGGAGTACTGCATACAGTTTTGGTCACCGTACTGCGTACATCTTTGGTCACCATGTCTTAAGGAGGATATTGTAGAACTGGAAAAGGTGCTGAAGAGGGCAACCAAGATGATTAGGGGCATGGAGCACATTCCATATGAGGCAAGGCTACAGCATCTGGGACCCTTTACTTTAGAAAAGAGGCGACTAAGGGGAGACATGATTGAGGTGTATAAAATTATGCATAGAGTGGAGATAGTGGACAGAAAGAAATTTCTCTCTCTCTCTCTCTCTCTCTCAACACTAGAACCAGGGGTCATCCTATGAAACTGAAGGTCAGGAAATTTAGGGCCAACAAGAGGCAGTACTTTTTCACACAGCGCATAATTAATCTATGGAATTCTTTGCCAGGGGATGTGGTGATGGCCACCAGCTTGGATGGCTTTAAAAGGGGCTTAGACAGATTCATGGTGAACAGGTCTATCAACGGCTACTAGTCTGGTGGCTGTGGGCCACCTCCAGCCTCAGAGGCACAATGCCTCTCAATACCAGTTGCAGGGGAGCAACAGCAAGAGAGAGGGCATGCACATACCTCTTGCCTTTGGGTTCCCCAGAGGCATCTGGTGGGCCACTCTGTGAAAGAGGATGCTGGACTAGATAGGCCTTGGGCCTGATCCAGCAGGGCTGTCCTTATGTTCATGGTGGTGGCGCTCCTAACTCCTGCCACAGTGCTCTTTATGCCCCCACATACACACCCTTGCCATGTTACCTTTTCCCACAATAGCACTCTTCTTTACCACTCTCCCCCACTGCACTTCTTCTTCCCACCACAGCATTCCTTAACCCCCATGCCTGCCGTGGTGCTTCTTCCCCCACCCCCAGCACACTCAGACTTTGAGGGGTCATGTCACTTGTCATCTACTTAATGTCTGTAAATGGTCAGGCAGATGACAGAGAACTTTGATTTTTATGACCAATAGAGTTTATAATGGTAAAATGTTGAAGCAACTCCTCATATTAACTATACTGCACTACTGTACCAGTCTAATTCCACACATTGGTCACAATCTAGAGATCTTTCAATCTTGCATATGTTTATTTGCTTTGAATTCCCTTCACTTCAATTGTGCAGGCAGCCAGCTAAAAATCATCAAAAGATTTGCTGGAAAAATTGTGTTCTTAAGCTATTTAAAACCAATACAGCCACAGTGACCCCCAAAACAATTCCCTTTGATTCAGTTCCAGTAATAAAATGCACTGGATGCCTGCAATCTCAGCCCTTCCAAAACTCTTGGACAGTATTGCCTTGTGTTATATTTATTTTATTTTTATTTATATGAAGATCATTTGTGTCAGAGAGATATTGGATACATGGTCTTAACACATCAAGCCTTAAAACTTAAACAAATACAGTAGTGAATGTCAAATTTATAAATCCTTTAATGTTTCTTAACTACAGAAGCCTTGGTAGAATGCTCATGATGATGTTCTTTTATGTTCAACTGGATATTTTCTCATCAGTTTCTTTCATATTGAGCATGGTCCATGGTCATACATAAGAAGTGTGGGGAAATACAAATTCACAATAAAAGTTCAGTCTGCCCTCTCCCTACAAGTAACCGTAACCCAACTCAATAAAGAACAGGGCTTGTATACCCTGAATAGCAGTGTAGAAAAGGGAAGTGTCATGGATAGCAAAAATTTTCGTCACTGCATCATGTGTTAAAATTCCCTCTTCTACACAGCTATTAAAAATACAGATGCATGTACAGTAGTCAGTGCTTACCATCAAATACGTCATCTACCTGTATATGACTCTGAGGTGCCCATTCATACATTCAACTGTCTCCACAGCTGCAAGTTATAATAGAGTTAAACCAATGACCTTGGAATTTGTCTTTAAACATATTCTGGTAAGTCATACACTTTCCCCTTATCCTGCAGTATAAAGAAACCCTAAATGAAACGCTTGCTTCTTTCTTCACTGCTCAACATCCCATCTGACTATTAGGAATAGCAGTCACTTGTTGCCTCGATGGTTGGCTTTTAAATACTAGGCATTTTTAGAAACCTAAACCCATCCATCCAATAGAAAAATTAAGAACCATGGTTTTCTGTCCTACTAACACCCAGGATACATACCCACCCAAATCTAATCTATGTGAGAAAGTACACTCTTACATATGCATCTGATGTGAATGTGCATCCCTAGTATCATGGTACCCATCTGTGCCTGCTGAACCAGCTAGATGTGGCTTTTGATAGGGATACATGTTCTCATTGGGACCATTCATTGCTGCATGCAGCTAAAATTGAAGCAGGGCAGGCCAGTGCACATATGTCCCTCAAAACGTTAGGGCTGAACTGAAGGCAAATTTAAGCTTTACAAATTAAAGTGGTACATCCTCCACTATTGGCCCATATTTAATGTGCACAAGCAGGAAACCACAGATAATTATCTTATTTTCAGACTCTTTTTGACATATGGGCTATGGCACTATGGGCTTACTCAAGTTTAACTGGCATGCAAAATTTAAGTCATGTGAAGGGGTGGCAGCCCTTTCCGATTTCTCAGTAGCTTCAGGGCTAGACAGCCATGAATGAGGTGGAAAGGTAGGTTATTTCCCCTTTAGTTTTCATGTGGAAAAGTAAAGTAAAAAGTTGTGCCGTCAAGTCGGTGTGTAGACTCCTGGTGACCAGAGCCATGTGGTTTTCTTTGGTAGACTATAGGAGGGGTTTACCGCTGCCATTTCCCACACAGTAGGAGATGGTGCCTTTCAGCATCTTCCTATATCGCTGCTGCCCGATATAGGTGTTTCCCATAGCCTAGGGAACATACCAGCAGGCATTCAAACCAGCAACCTCTTGCTCCCTAGGCAAATTACTTCCCCGCTGCGCCATTAGGTGGAACGTAGCCTCATGAAAATACCCACATGTAGAAAGCATATTATGAGGCTGTTCTTATGAGCAGGCAAAACTGGGCTAAGGAAGCCAAGCCCAGTTTTGCCTGCAGATGAGAACTGCCAGGAGCCCTGCAGCTCCTGCTGGTAGCTCAGCAGCAAACCCCTCAAGGAGACCCACCTGTTAGCCAGGGTTAAGGGCTCAACCATGCCCTTACCTCCACTTGGCACCCACACACCATCCAGTGGGGGGGGGGGATCCCCATAAGGCACACTTGCATGGTGCATTATGGGTGTTCTGGGGGCTGGGATGATGCATCCCAGCCTCCAACTCTCTGAGCTGCTGGCTGTTGCCGGAGAGCAGAGAGATTGTCTGCGGGGAGCTAAGTACAAGCAGCCTTCCTCCCTGCTCTCCCTCGAACCCTTTTTCACCAGTCATGAAAAAGGACTCAATATCTCAGGACATCTCCAGTTAAAGAATGGGAAAGAGCTCCGCTTGAGAATTTGGAGAGCTTCTGGACTGGGTAGAGCAGTGGTTGGAAGGCCAAACTACTTATGGCTTCTGAAGTATTATTAACCCCAACATGCTTCCTTTTTCATAGTCAATAGCAGCTGAATTGGAACTCTTGCAGATCAGGACTGTGGTGGAGGTAGAGAGATTGACCCCTACCCCCCCCCCCCACTGTCCCAGGCTGTGGGGATCCCAAATGTGGTTACTATTCTGGGGAACGCTTCTACTGGGTCCAGCGGTAGCTTTTTCTGCCTAATGAGCCAGATCAGGCCCCCTGAAGGTCAGACTGCAGCGGGCAGAAGGTTAAAGTCCCCCTACTTCCATTATGGTCCCAGTCTGTGAAGGTCTGGTTGCTATTGACTAAGCTGGTCAGAGTTAATGGTGCTTTAAATATCACATGTAGTTTGGTCCTCAGTCAGTGACAGGAGATGGTATTTATCTTTAAACCTGCTTTCTTAACATGTGGGGAACTGTCACAAGATCAGACCAGACAAAAAAATGAGGAGGAAAAGCTCTTTGTGGTGACTTGCCTACTCCAATAATCATGCTACCCAGCCATCATGCACCTGCAATTACCAGGGCTTCTTGTAGAAAGGTATGATAGATTAAAGCCATTTAGAAAGTGGTCCCAATGTGCAGTATAGATGTGCTTTGAAAGAACTTTTAAAGGCTAGATCTACAGCATGTGTGAGGGGAAAAACTTCACTCAACCTAATGGAGCACTACTAGTTTATATCAATTGAGTTTGCAGCCCTTGGTACCTGTCAAAACCTTAAATTTTCTCCCCCAAGTTACAAGAATATTGTTATTTTATAGTTAGTCATAAGGCAATTTATTCACACTGAAATAACACTCATTCTAAGGAGTGTGCCCTCCCAGCATCCCTTTCCCCACCATGGCTCAAAAGACAAAAGCTTGTGGTGATTTGGAGAGTTATGAACAAAAGGTACAACTTTTCCTCTTCTTAAGCACTGCTGACATCCACTGTGCAGCCACATTGCAAGCTAAACCGAAGGTAGGAAAAGAAGATGGGGTTCTTCCAAGTTCATTATTAAATTTTATATACCGCTTTTCAACAAGAGTTCTCAAAGCGGGTTACACAGCAAAACGTTTGGGGAAATAGTTATTTGTCCCCAAAGAGCTCACAGTGTTTAATTAATTAATTATAGTTAAACTATATCATTAAACAATAACTGTTTAATTCAAGGATGCTTTCATCAAAAACCATAGCCAATGTTCTCCAATGAAAGAGCTTCTTCTAGTTCCATATATGACGTTTGCAGTATTCAGCGGCCTGTGGGGGAGAGAAGGGGACTCATGAACTAAAGGCTATTCAGCTGATAGTCAACTAATCTTGCTTATAATTAATTAATTCAGTCACATATAATTCGGAATTATAGTTAATTCTATAAAATGTGCATGGCCCGACCAAACAAGAGAACTGTGCACACAGAAGCACATGTTCGAATATGAATATCTACACGAATAAAGATATCTACAAAAGCGGTGAATGCCAGGGCAGATGTGCATCTGGATGTGCAACACAATGCCTATCCAGGCATCATTGAACTGAAACGTCTTATGATACAGAAGTGGATATGCATCCCACATCATGGGATTCTAAAGCCATTGTGTGCAGCTAGAGCCAGACTGGGGACACTATATTATTACAAGTAAATTTTAGCCCGTTGAATAACGGGCGCTAGGAAGGGAAGGGGCCGATAACCGTCCTCCCGCCCTCCCAGCTGCCCGACTTACCCTTCCCCGTACCCCCCCCAAAGGAATAAGGGCCTCCGCGGCCGCCGGAACTGCCCTCCCGCCCTCCCAGCTGCCCGAGCCCTACTCACCCGAGTCAGCCCGCAAGAGCCGGGCGAAGTGCAAGCATGTTTTCAAAAGGTCCAGAGAGGAGCTCGCAAACAGAGCTCCTCTCTGTGCTAAGTCTCTTCCGGGAAGAGACTTAGCACAGAGAGGAGCTCTGTCCGCGAGCTCCTCTCTGGACCTTTTGAAAACATGCTTGCACTTCGCCCGGCTCTTGCGGGCTGACTCGGGTGAGTAGGGCTCGGGCAGCTGGGAGGGCGGGAGGGCAGTTCCGGCGGCCGCGGAGGCCCTTATTTCTTGGGGGGGGGGTACGGGGAAGGGTAAGTCGGGCAGCTGGGAGGGCGGGAAGGTGGATATCGGCTGTGGCGGCGCTGCCGCCAGCCTCTATGCCGCAGCCGGTCTCCCCGGCCAGGCAAGGGCCCCAAGCCGCCCGGCTGCGGCGCCAGGCCTCGGTGGCGGCTCGGCCGCCACCTCGGCCGGCTTCCCCCGCCGCCTCCTCCCCCCGCCCGGCTTCGGCGGCGCGGCCATGGCTCCACCGCCGCCTTGGCCACGCTGCGTCCTCTGGCCGAGGCGGCAGCTTTGCCGCCGCCTCGGCCAGTGTCCCCCGCCACCGCTTATCCGGCTTCTTCGGGCGGCCACTTCTGGCCGCCCAAGATGGCCGCCGGGTGCTGGCGGTCGTGTCTCCCTTGGACTGTTCTGAGCGTGCGCTCCGCGCACGCGCAGAACAGTCGAGGCACGAACGCACGCTTGGTGTCCGTCCACGGACGGACACCAAGCGTTTTATTAGAGAGGATTATTATTTTACACAGTCAGACAGGTGTTATTGACTGGTTTGTTTTATCCAGACATCGAGTCCTTCCCAAGGACCTGGGATGGCTGAATTTTATTATCAATGTTGTTGCTGTTGTTATAGATATCGTCGCAGAATATAGACTGTATCCAGTAAAGTTGCTTTTTGTAATTGGCTGATGGTGATTTCTGTGGCCCCTATGGTGTTGAGGTGCTCTTCAAGGTCTTTTGGGACTGCACCCAGGGCGCCAATTACCACTGGGATTATTTGGGTCTGTTTCTGCCACAGCCTTTCAATTTCAATTTGTAGATCTTTGTATTTTGTGATTTTTTTCTATTTCTTTTTCTTCTATTCTGCTATCCCCTGGTATCGCTATGTCGATTATTTTGACTTGTTTTTCTTTCTTCTCGACTACAGTTATATCTGGTGTATTGTGTGGCAGATGTTTGTCTGTTTGTAGTCGGAAGTCCCATAATATTTTTACATCTTCAGTTTCTTCAACTTTTTCAATTTTATGGTCCCACCAATTTTTGGCTACAGGTAGCTTGTATTTTTTGCAGATGTTCCAGTGTATCATTATTACATTTATATCCTGCTCTTCCTCCAAGGAGCCCAGAGTGGTGTACTACATACTTGAGTTTCTCTTTCACAACAACCCTGTAAAGTAGGTTAGGCTGAGAGAGAAGTGACTGGCCCAGAGTCACCCAGCTAGTTTCATGGCTGAATGGGGATTTGAACTCGGGTCTCCCCGGTCCTAGT
Source organism: Hemicordylus capensis (assembly GCF_027244095.1). Classification (NCBI taxonomy): domain Eukaryota; kingdom Metazoa; phylum Chordata; class Lepidosauria; order Squamata; family Cordylidae; genus Hemicordylus; species Hemicordylus capensis. The sequence goes on along the minus strand of NC_069659.1, from coordinate 232,743,300 downwards.
CCAGCACTCTAACCACTATACCACACTGGCTCATAGGAACTTGCAATCTACCAAGTCAGACCATTGGTCCATCTAGCTCATCATTTTCATATATGCAATATTTTCAAAACATCAAGGACGGAATACTTAGAATTCCAGTTCCACATACTTTGAAGGGAAATTGATAGGATCTCATCCTACACACTTACAATCAATGTAACGTAACAGTGGCTGACACCCAGAATAGCCTAATGGTTCTAGGATTCATGCACTGCTGCATGCTCTCCTTGAAGCACAGGTGGTATTGAACTCCTGTGAGAGCATGTGAACACTTCGTAGACCAGGCCCACACTCCGGAAGCACTCTTTTAGACTGGAAACACATGAGTGACAGTCAAGCAATTTGTTTCCACTCTAAAAGGGTGCTTCCAGCATGTGGGTGAGTTCTAGAAAATATCTGCACTCTTGGGCTAGAGCACAATATTGCCCCAATCCTCAGGGAGATTATATAGCAGTGCAGGAATGATAGAAGTGCCCATGATAGGCTGCTCTGGAGGTCTGTCAGTGGCTTATATGATGTGTAAATGTAATGTCTCCATAATGCACCACTCTGGGTTAGAGATGTGCAGAACATTTCAACGTTGAAACATTTTGACTTGAAACAAGCCGTTTTGAGTGTTTCGAGCTTGAAACAAAAAACCTTCTAAATAAAGGGCCTGTTTCGAGCTCGGAACAAAACAATCCTGTTTCAATCAAAACGTCTTGACCTTTCAAGCGCCATTTTGTAGGCCTGTTTCCCCCTTGCTGCTTGGTTTCCTGGCACTAGCTCTGATTAGCTTGCAATCTCCTTGCTTCTTGATTGGCTTGTTATCATACAAATCAAGAGTTGTCATGGCAACTGTGCCCCCACTGGCAAGGGAGAGGGAGAGGAAACACAGACGAAGGGAATTTCAAAATATATTCAAAGGAACTGGGAGGCAGAGAGAGACCCTATACTGTGCCTCTCTTAAAGAGGATGCATAAGGAGGAGAGGATGAAGGAATCAAGGAAGATCTGATTTTGTGGTTTTCTTTTCTCAGCACTGAGCATAATATGTTGTCATATTGCTGCTATAACTATCTGGTTTTGCTGAATGTCAGCTTGACAAAGGCAGAACTTGGGCGCCTGCCTTCCTTGAGTTTTATTTTGTTTGTGAGAATAGTGTTGAGGCAAAATATGGACAGTGGCACCTATGTGTAATATCTCTTGGTGACTGCTGTGATGAGCTCCATGTCTGGCCTTGAGACTAACTTGTGCTTCACTCACTGCTCTGGTCTGCTCTGCAATCTGCATTGCAAGGTGTTGTACTCAGTCAAAATGTGACTGAAGTTGTGCTAATTGAGCTTATGGCTATGCTTGCTGCTAAGGGTGCTGCTGTGGCAGCTGTTGCAATGCTGGGAAATAAGGAATCATAATTGTGTGTGAGAAAACAACTTGTGCCAATGATGTTACTGCACCGCAAGCACTGTGTCTGTCAGTGGATTCTGGGTCAGTGATTCTTTTTTGGCCATCTTTGGACTGTGTCTGAAATGTGTGTTCTGTGTTGGGAGGGACAGACTCCTTTTTGCAAAATGCATTGCAAATTGCAATGCAAAACTGTTCTGGCCATAGGGAACAATGGAAAACCACTGTTCCCCAAGGGTAGCTCCTAAAGACACCAAAGTGGGTTGGGTGGTAAGGCATGGTGGGTGCTACTTACCACCCAACCCACAAAAGAAATGGGCAAGTGGGAGATATTTAATTTTTTTAACCGTTCTCCAAAAACACCATAGGATCCAATGGGATTTGGGGAAAAGTTTAACAATTTGTTAATAATCACCCACTTGCCCATTTCCTTTGTGGGTTGAGTGGTAGGTAGCACCCATCAACCCACTTTGGTGTCCCTAGGAGCTACCCATGGGGAACAATGGAGTGTTTTGAGTTTCCCCATTGTTCCCTATGGGCAGAACAAGCTGTACTCAGAGAGTGTACACAGGTTTTGCATTACAGTTTGACTTAGCACGTCAGCCTACCTCAGAGGACAGGTCTAGAAGGCTCCAGAGCATAGTGCTGGTCTACCTGCTGGTCCCAATTGGAAGATCAGCTCTCCCTGGAAAAATTATCATTTTGAGGCCCACTTTTCCAACAAAATGGCCTCAAAATGGCATTTGAATCACCCAAATTGATTTGGGTCGAATTGGGGTGGGGGTGGGGGTGATTCTCCTTGACCTCAAATCAGGCCTTCTATTTTGAGGGTCATTCAATTTGGGGTTGAATTTGTGAATCATCCCCAATTTGACCCAAATTGATTTGACAGCAAATTGAATTGCACACCCCTAAAATAGAGTTTTAAATTATGTAAGTTAGCTCAGAACCTTTACTCTGAAAAACACTGCTTCAGAATCCACATCTATTAGTAATTTGATAAGTGATTCCACCCTCAATTTGTTTTTAACCCTTGGATTTGTTCTTATGGTATGTACTTAAATCTTGTTGTTTGCCCTTGCAGCTTCTTGTGATGAAATAAGAAAATCATAGTTTGGCAAGGTGGTAACAGAAAATGCTTAATCCAACTTCCATGAACCTATTTCCTCCTTTTATTTCTATCTGAAAGCCATTAAGTTCGTTCACACAGCTAGCCCTGACAGGGCTAGAACAGAGCTACCCCAGGTAGGGTTGGATGCAGCACCGGGTAGCCCTGCTTCTGTACTTGGACTAAAAATGGAGTAGGAGGATGCACATCCACCTCCTACCTCATGCCAGGGTCATGTGGGCACTTGATCTGCCAGCAGCTCCTTTTGAGCTGCCAACAGCCATTGAGACCATAGAGCTGGAAAAAGACAGATCCAGCCGCAGGAAGTTCTCCAGTGCAGGATTCCTTGTGGTTGGGAATCCATCCCCGCAACCTATGGATCACCATGCTGCTTGTTGCCCTGCCGATTGTGTGGGTGTGTGGTGCGGCAGAGCCCAAGAGTGGCAGGGGCCATGTGGGGGAAAGTGGGTAGGCTCCTGCCTTCCCCCCAGCCCTCCCCAAGCCCAGCACTGAAGGTCGTGTGAACATCCTCATAGTGTTTGTTTGTTTGTCAAATTTGTATACTGCCCCAAACTTTTGTCTCTGGGCGATTAACAAGTGTTGCTTTCCCAGGAAGTGTAAGGAGTGCCTCGTTTAAAGATGGGTCCAATTCTTGCCATCCCCATCTTATCCCCCCCCCCCCGCCCACTCTCCTGCAGTCCTTGGAGAATCTCGTCTTACATACCTGGCACTGAGTTGCAGTCTCCATATTTGTGCACCAATAGCTAGGGCCTCGGACACAGGCTTCCATGCCAATAAGGTGGGATTCAGGACAGACTCCTATTTTCTGTAGGGCATGAGCAAAGGGTGTAAAAAGGGACAATTATACTTTTATAGTTATCGTCCATCTTACCCTACTGCTCCCATTCCCAATTTCCCACCCCTTCCTTCAGCTTGATTCACATTGATCCCCACTTTTCCAAGCAGCAAGGAATTCCAGGGTCAGCTTGTCTGTGAGAAGAAATACTGAAAAAATGGGCATTTTTTTTTGCAATATCTATTTATTTACAAATATACAGAGCAGGAGGGAAGCAAGCAGGCACACAGGTAGAGTTGTCTTCAAGAAATATATCTCCTGATTGATTCTTTTGTGTATGGTTTCTGGTTCTGCTAGCTCAGGACCTCTAAACAACTTCTCCAGCCAGCTCCAGAACTCAGGACTGCTTTCTATTTCTTGGGCTATATTAAAAACTACTCCTTTCTGGGTCTTTTAATGCCCCATACTCACACTGAGAAATCAGTTTCAAAGTCTCCTCCTCCCCTGCAAGTGAGCGTGCATTAGCCTTCCAAATGGCGATGGTGAACTGCCTTGATATCCCATTAATTAGCTATGCCAAAGCTAAAGAGAGATGGAACAGCAAGGCAGCAAGGCCCATAACAATAGCATAGACTCTCTCATGTTGTCATGATGGTGTCTCTAGTTTAAACTGGAATATATTGTATATACAATGGTAAAGGTAAAGTGTGCTGTCGAGTCAGTGTCGACTCCTGGCGACCACAGAGCCCTGTGGTTGTCTTTGGTAGCATACAGGAGGGATTTACCATTGCCATCTCCCACACAGAATGAGATGATGCTTTTCAGCATCTTCCTATATCGCTGCTGCCCAATATAGGTGTTTCCCACCATCTGGGAAACATACCAGAAAGGATTTGAACCGGCAACCTCTGGCTTGCTAGTCAAGTCATTTCCCCGCTGCGCCATTAAGTGGCTATAGACAAAAGAGGCTATTGTAATAAGCAGCTTTCTCAATATACAGTATTTCTATACTCAAGATACTCAAGCCATGGGCTAATTCTTCTTCTATACCAACTGTAGATTGCTTGATTTAATGTCAAAGGCTTAGGTACAGCACAGCACCCTGCTGATCCATGAGTGGGGCACGCACACTGCTTCCATGTGAGTCCAAATCCCATCCATGCTGGAAGCAAGCTTGGAGGTGCTCTGTTTCTCCTAAGAACTGCTTCAGTACTGAAGCAAGGATTTCTCCATCTTTCCTAATAGAAGACGTGTCGCTTCAGTACTGACACCATTTTTAAGAGATGTGGGGCCTCTCTGAGCTTGCTTTCAGCATGGTAGGGTTTGGACTCGCATGAAACCAGTGCAGCGGAGCACTGCACTCTATGTAAGCCATTGATCCTCCACAAAAGCTGAAAGACATGTTTTTCTGTTTTGTCTACACTCTATGACCAAACAGAAAATATTGGGTTGGTTTGGACAATACATCTGAGCTGTTCCTGTCCGCATGCATTTAGGAACATGAATGAGCACATCCTGCTCCCGCTCCCAGTGTGGTGTTCCCATTCTCCTCATTATGGCTGGGCAGGATTTGTCCAAACTGCATCTTCACACACACTCTTCTACACTGAAACAGCATTTAGATTGTGGGTAAGAGAGTGGGCAGTTTGTACGAACGCTCCATGCTGTTAGGAGAAGAGAAACAGGACATGCTCCTTCATGTTCCCAATTGTGTGTGGATGCATCATCCAAAGCAGTCCACCATTAGTTTACATTTCGACTTCAGTCTTGCAGAACACCACAACCCAAGCTGTTGTTTTACAGGATGGAGAAGCCTTGCAAGCCTCCAAGAAATAACTTGCTTGTTTGAGATTTTCCCAAAGCCTGTTGGAGATGGACTTCCAGTGCATCGACCTTTTGCACCAACTGTCCTAACGACCACTAAGGGCACTGGGAGTAGAGATAGTGAGTCAGGGTCTCCCTAACTGTTCTACCTGTCTCTACTCTATGACCTCAGATATGACTCTTCAGGTATTTCCTGTTAGAGTAAGAATCCCTTCCTTTCCTCTTAGAGAGCAGAGGGAAATGTCTCTCTCCCTACCTATTCATTATGTAGTTCTGTAGATTAGGGTTAGGTCTTTCCTATCCAAAGTATACTTCACCAATAAATACTTAGTATTTACCGTGTTTCCCCGAAAATAAGACAGTATCTTATATTAATTTTAGCCCCAAAAAATGCACTAGGGCAATTAGTGGTACATCAGAAATTACTGCTAGGTCTTACTTTCGGGGTAGGTCTTATTTTCGGGGAAACAGGGTAGTTCCATGCGTCTTCTGTAAATAGCTGCAACAACTAAACTCTGCAACTACTCTGTAACTGGAGCGGGTAGCTTCTTTAGTGCTCTGATAATTAACTAGGGGATAAAAATTACAACCCCCAACAGGGTTCTGGGCACCAGCAGCCTAAAACGTCTAGAGCAGAGTTTATTTTCCTTTTAAAGTGCAGCTGAGTTAGTTAGAAACTACAGCCTGGATCCAGGAACTACAGCCTACTCAGGAACAGCTGCTCCTTTTCCCAAATTGGATGCAAGCAATTACAAAATATGGGCTTTGAAGATGGAAGGAGCTTTCATGACAAAAGGAATATTTGATGTCCTCACGGAGCAACGTCCAGCCAAAGGAGCAGCTGCTCAAACCAAATAGGATAAGAAGAACGAGCAGGCATATGGACTCCTGATTTTGAATGTGAGTGTTGATTTATTGATTCATATATGTGAAACTAGGATAGCCTCAGAAGCATGGGCAATATTGAAGCAGCAATGTGGGCAAACCTCTCCAAACGCTGCTCTCCTTTTGTTTAAAAGACTATGCCAAACACAGCTACAGGAAGGGGGCTATTTCCACATAGCAAGTCTCTTGGAGACTAACAGACTTTTAAAAGCCAACAGATGTGAATTGAATGATATTATGATTATTGGACTAATCCTGCAATCTTTGCTTAAGAGTTTTGACTCTTTAACTATGGCTACTGAAGCATCAGGCTCTGAATTAAAACTGGAAAATGTTATATCAAGCCTGAGGAACTTCAACTTGAAATTACAGCAAGAACGTTTTCAAACCAAAGCTGTGCAAAATTCAAAGACTGTAAGTCTGGTTACCATGACTACAGAGATAGTTACCATGGCAACAAAGTAAACACAGAGCTTAGTCATGGCGACAAAGGGCTGAGGAAAAACACAGGCAATGTGGTCACTTTGGGAAGCTGAATAAAGAAAGCGTCTCTGTGACACAGAAAAGAGGGAGTGCTTCAGCCAAAAGCTATAATGTAGCATTAAATATAGACAAAAAGCACGAATTCATAGCGGATTCCGGTTCTCTGCAGAACATGTTTAATACAGCTGATATTTAATACAGCTGAAAAGGAAATTTTGGAACTTGTGCATTCTGACCTTTCTGGTCCATTGCAACCAAGCCTGGCAGGAAATTGATAATACTCACATTTATTGAAGATTTCTCCAGATTTTGCTATGTATATGCTTTGAGAGAAAAGTCAAGTGTTTGAGAAATTTAAAGAGTATGTTGCAATGGTGAATAACAAATCTGGAAGAAAACCCCAACGCTTGAGGTCAGACAATGGAGGGAAATATGTGTCAGGAAAATGGAATTTTGCATCAAAATATTCCCACATAACACACCTCAGCTAAATGGTGTGGCAGAGAGAAAGAATCACTCTCTGCTAGAAATGACCAGATGTATGCTCCATGATGCTGATTAAGTTCTGCAGAGAGGCAGTGATGACTGCAAACTACTTGCAAAACAGATTGCCAACCAAGGCAATAGATAAAACACCATTTGAACTACGATATGGGAGAAAACCTTCCCTAAATCATATCAGAGTGTTTGGATCAAAGGCATATGTACCGAAGGCTAAAAGCACCACACTCAATTGCAGATGTGAATTCACAATGCAGTGTATTTTGATGAAAGACAAAGGCCAGCTAGAGATGAGATGTCAGGACTTTTGCCAGAAATCCAGATGAATGAGAAACCACATGATTGGACTCTAATGAAACTGGAACCAGACAGTGAACACAAAGAATCAGTGGAAGAACCAGTGCCAGATTCAGAAGGGGCTGCACAACCTGAACCCGAACTGAGGCACTCACAGAGGCCCAACAAAGGGGTTCCACCTAAAAGACTCTCACTTATGGACAAAGGAGGAGAGATACAAGAACCCACCACATGGTGAGATATCGAAAAGATGCCAACTGATTAAGCTGAGAAACGGAGAAAAGCATCATGAGAAGAAATTGATTCCCTGCACAAAAATGAGACTTGAAGACTTTTGGAACTACCCGTTGGAAGAAAGACTGTGGGGTGCAAGTGGGTCTTCAAAGTCAAGCAGGATGCAGAAGGGGATGTACGGTGCTACAAAGCAAGGCTAGTAGCCAAAGCATACTCCCAAATGAGGACTGCGATGAGACCTTTGCACCAGTTGTGAAACACACTTCAATTAGGACACTGCTCAGCATGGAAGCAGCCAGAAAGATGCAAGTTGGATGTAAAGACTGCCTTCCTTCATGAGGAAATCAAGGAAGACATCTACATGCAACAGCCACCAGGCTTTGAGGTACCTGGAAAGAAGGGGCTTGTATGCAAACTCCAAAAGGGCATTTATGGCTTAGAACAAGCAGCCAGAGCGTGGAATGAGAAACTGAATCAACTGCTACTTAAGGAGGGGTTCACGGGAAAGCTGACCCCTGCCTATGTTCAAGATTTGGAGACAACAGATGGACTTGCATCCTGACTTATGTTGTTGACGTGATTATTACATATGAGGAAAAACAAGACAGCCATGAAATTGTACAGCACCTGAACAAGGAAATAGAAATGGAGCAACTCAGAAGCATCTACTATTACCTCGGCATCTAAATAGAAAGAGAAGAGAATGAGACATTCCTTTTCAACCAAGAAGCAGAAGATAAAGGAACATCTAGAATGCCTGGGACTGACAGATGCCAGTGAGTTCAGTACACCAATGGATGCAAATTTCTGGAAGCAAGATGGAGACAGCAAGCCTGTACCAGCCAACAATCAATACAGAAAGGCAATTGGAAAGCTTCTGTATACAGCCCTAGTAACAAGACCAGATATTGCTTCAGCAGTGGGAATCCTGAGCAGAAAAGTAAGTGCACCAACCAGCAATGAAGAGTTTTACCAGCCAACAATCAATACAGAAAGGCAATTAGAAAGCTCAATTTGTCTTTAACCCTTGGATTTGTTTCATTTATGGTATGTACTTAAATCTTGTTGTTTGCCCTTGCAACTTCTTGTGATGAAAAAAGAAAATCATAGCTTGGCAAGGTGGTAACAGAAAATGCTTAATCCAACCCAACAAAGCCAAGCTCAGCTTTGAGATGACTTACGGTGCACACAAACGACGGCTCCATGATCTGTACCAGGAGGCGTACAGCAGCTGGTTCATATTCCACCATAAGTTGATCACACTGTAACAAAGCAAAGGTGTGAGGGTGGGCCCTCTATTACATGGTAAGCAGACCCACACATACACATGCAGAAGAATGGCAAGCCAAGATCTCCATCCCTTTCCCTTCTCCCTCCTCCCCACCCCAGCAAAGACTCCAGATCTCTTAGACTCCACAACAGGCATCCAGCACACTTACTGTATACTCCAAAGCTTCTGGCAATAATTTGCAACCCTTGGTAAGTGCAGTTCCAATCGCTGCCTGTGTTTCATTCTTTTCCAACTCATCATCGATATATTTAACTAGAATTGTACAGACATGGCAGAATTGACCATCATGGGATTTCTTAGCGTGTTTTGATAGCTGGTCCAATGGTATACTCTCTGAGGGGGGGAAATGTACCATTAGGGAGTCTGCAGCCTAAAAATCCCAATTTATTTTTAAATGTTATTTACAGTGTTTTTATCCCCCTTTCAATCTAAAAGCTTTCAAAGTGGCTACCAACAGAACTCAGAACCATTAGTTAAAATACAAAATCAACAAAACAATGAAAGCTACAATAAAGCCACAGCAGAAGGAAAAAAAGAAATAGTAGTAGAAGCAGCAGCAAATATTGATAAAAGCAGAAAATAGCAAAGCCAAACATATCATAAATTTTTAAAAAGCTCAGAAGAACTAGTTTGTTAGCACTTAGATAACAGAGAAAAGCAAAGTAGGTGCCACCTGAGTGTCTTTGGGAAGAAGGGGCACCACCAACAGGGAACCATATCTCTGGTTAGGTAAAGGTAAAGTGTGCCATCAAGTTGATTTTGACTCCTGGTGCCCACAGAGCCCTGTGATTTTCTTTGGTAGAATACAGGAGGAATTTATCATTGTCTCCTCCCGTGCAGTATGAGATGATGCCTTTCAGCACCTTCCTATATCGCTACTGTTTGATATAGTACCAGCGGGGAATTCGAACCAGCAACCTTCTGCTTATTAGTCAAGCATTTCCCCGCTGCACCATTAAAACATGGTACACAAAACATGGTGTCTCCCAAAGTTCTTAAAGAATGGGCAGGTTCACATGAGAGCAGAGAATGCTTCAGATACCCAGCTCTCAAATTGCATAGGCTTTATAGGTCAAAACCAGCACCTTGAATTGTGCCTAGAAACAAACTGGAAGGGAGGGAGGGGTGTGTGTGTGAGAGAGAGAGAGTGAGAGTGAGAGAGAGAGAGAGAGAGAATGTCTGTCTGTCATATGTGAAACAAATCTGGCCTAGAAATGGACTCCCCCCTGACCACAGAGCACAATGTAACAGGTAAGTACCATGCCAAGAAAAGATGACGAGTACTTCAAATAAATCACCTACCAGTGCTTAAAGAGATGTTTCTAGGGCAGAATTTCAACAGAATACACACGGACTCAGGGCTAGTTGCATCCAGAATCATGACAACAACAGCCTTCCCATAGGTGTGAATGAAGTCCTTGCAGGGGGAAATGATGTCATGGGGCAGCATATAGCAGATTTTTATCAGTTCATGGATTGCTTTCTCCTGAAATATAAAATCAGAAATGTGTGGTAGCAGGGAAGGAAGGAAGGAAGCAAGGTGGTGATGCAAATGTTCCTTCATCTGCCTCTCAATTCCTCCTCCATGGACAAATGAAGGAGAAGAGTTCTCAGTAATCTTAAGGACCTTATAGCGACTAGGGCCAAAAGAGGCCAGGATTTTTTCCCTACAATGTTCTGCAGAAAAAGGGACCATGCCAGGCATTGCTAATCATGGAGGAATGAGGGGAAACGGCACTTGCTTAAATCCCCTCTTCTCTAGTCATAAGAAAAATACTGAGGCGCCATCTCCTTAGTGGTTCCTCTTTTTCTATATACTATAAATACTCACAGATACTGAAGCCCTGTCATTCTAAACCAATCTGTGTTTGCACACAAAGCACAGAATAGAATGGAAGGCTTTAGACAAATGGAAATTAGACATTGGTTTGTGTGAATAACTTCCCAATGAGAAAAACGGTGGCAGTCCAAGTCAGTGGTCTAACTCATAGCAGCAATGGTGCAAGTCTCAAAGAGGAGAACAGCAGCTAGAACATTCTAGAACATGTTTTCCCAACCCTGCCCAAGATAATAAATGCTCCCTCAATCTTACTTACTTCTGTTGCATTGCTCTCCACCAGGTTCTCTGCTGTCGCAACCATTTTTTTGCATATGTCACACACAAAGTGGGACTTTTCTTCACTTGATGTTTTCTGCAGAATACATTTATTTTTTAAGAAATGCATTTTTTAAAAAATGGAATGTAGCAACAGTAATGCAGTGAAATCCTGTCCACTAGGGCAGAGCCCAAAGGAAGTGTTTTATTAGTATTTTTGCTGAAAACAAAGGGCACTATTCTCTTCTGGTAATTTTTCAGTGGCTGCTGAGAAAGCGTTCAAAAGTGTCTGCCTATTAGGGAAGCATTGACTCCGAATCCACTTAATTTGCCCACGATGGCATCAGCACATAGCCAAATCTGATGCAGAAACATCAACTTGTTGGAAGCACCAATGGCCTGATCCAGGAAGAACTGCTCTCACTCTCAATTGGTTTTGTTTTGTCTCATTAAGTAAGTCACACAGCCAAATCTGATCAGCAACCTCACTTTGCCATGTCACCTCATACATTACATGATCCTCAAATGGTGAGGATTACCCATGTGAATATTGGAGGGACAAGCAGTAAGTGAAGAAAGCAAGTAGAATGAATGGAACCCACTTTTCATTTCTTTCAATATCCATATGATCTCTCGTGTTTTCCAGACAACAGATTGCAATAGAAATACCCCCATCAGGATCCCCTAAGATCTCCTCCCATTCACTGCAAGTTTGGCTTGTATTAGACTGTAGTCATATGGGGCAACAACCACACTAGTTAGTCATAACAAAGCAATATTGAAATCAATGGAACTACTTACTTTTGACAAACAAGACCCATTACTTTGTTGGGACTTGGTCTGAATGTTGCCCATGAGTTCTAAAGGGATAGTGCTTATACTCTGAGTAGCGACCAACTTGTTTCAAAATGGCAGGTCACACTAAAAATAACCCCATCAGATCCCTGAGGTCACCCTGCCTTGTATTGTAAGTTTGGTTTGTAGCAGACAGTAAACACATGAGTTCTAAATGGGCGGTGCTTAGAATTGCATGGCAGATTGCAACAGAGATATTTGGTTTGTATCAAACTGTTAACACAAAAGTTATTAAGGAGATACACATGTATACACAGTAATCTCATAAACTTTCTTGCCTTTGGGAAATAGGTTAAAAATACACAGGAGCAGGACTAGAGAGGAAAAAGCATGGTAGCAAACAGTAAAGGAAAAGGGTGGATATTCTAAGTATGTGTGGGGAAGATATTTTCCCCTCCTCCAGAAGCACCACTTTTAACCCAGAAATCATTTGCCACACTTCTACTATTTACTTACTAAATAAGGTATGCCACATATAAAGACGTTCTTTCAGACAATAATCTAATAATAAATAAGCTACCCTGATGCTTATTTATTATAAGCACCCCAAAAATGCTGTTCCTTGTCCACGATGTTTCTGGACTTTTCTTAGAGAGACTAAACATGTTCCTGGCAAGAGTAAGAACTTTTGATTTAAGCACATTGTGAGGTCATTTGCACAATCAAAAACAGTGTTCTACCCAGGTTTGGTAGCTGTGTGTGCTCCAAGTTTTTGGTTGTGTGGGAGCAAGGTAGGAGCAAAACCGACCCAGGTTCTCCTTTTACCTTGCTTCCACACAACTGAAAATTGGGAGCACACACAGCTCCCAAAACCAGGAAGAACACAGTTTTTGATTGTGTGAATGACCTCATTGTTTACATCTCTCTCCCTGTAATAAACAGAATTTATTCTTACCTTTAGTGGGTTGTGCCCATTACTTTTTAGGGGCTATCTCAAAGACAGATGTGTCATATGCTTACATCTGTGCCATATGCTTAATGGGACTAACCAGTGTATGGGTTCCCTGTGGACAGGGCATCCATTAAGTCTTATGATAAGTATGTGCAAACAACTCCCCTGCCTCCCTTCTCGAGAAATTATCAATATTTTATAGTATCTATTTCATCTGAGGAGCAGCTTCTACATTTGCCTTGAATTGTGCTCCAAGTAAAAGTCAGTGGACCCCCAAGGATGAGCAGAAGCCTCCTGAGAAATGTGACACGTTTTATATCAAAACCCATTTCACTTCCCTTGGAATTCCTCTGATGTTTTGCCCAAGAAGGAGCCTTCAGATTCAATGCTCTTTGAATTTAGCTTTAGGCAAAATTTGGTGGCAGCTCTACTCAGGGGCGTATCTAGGGGTAGGGCAGGCAGGGCACGTGCCCTGGGTGCCACTTGAAGGGGGGCGCCATTTTGTAAAATTAATTTAAAAAAAAAATGGCTGCCAAAAACAAAATGGCCACCGTGCATGCTCAAATGGCCTCTGTGAGGCCCTAGGTCTTGCCAGGCCTTGCAGAGGACATTTGAGCATGCGCAGTGGCCATTTTGTTTTCAGTAGCCATTTTTTTAAAAAAAGATTTTTAAAAATGGCCACTGCACATGCTCAAATGGTCCCTGCGAGGCCCTAGAGGCCAGTGGGGGGGGGGAGGAACCTTTGCAAACTACCCCCAGCCTTTAGGAAGCCCCCCGAAGGGGCTACAGGTAAAATAATAATAATATATAATATAAGTCACTGTACACATATTCAGATTGGCACTATGTACAGAGAATCAGGGCTTGTGAATACTGAGCTGATGCTTATGAGCTAGGATTGTATTCATTTGCTCTTACTTTGCTTCTTGTGATAAGTGAGTTAAATGTGATGTCTTGCTAATATGGCTATTAATGGTGAATCTGTCTTTGAATCAGTGTGAAATCCTTAATATTAAGGCCCACTGGGAGTTTCTTGCTCTCTTTCTGTCATTTTAACTGTCTTTCTGAAAGACTAGAATATATTCCAAGCAGTGACACAGTTTACTCTGCATATCCTTTAATTATTTACAGAGTATCTGGGAAAAGTCAAATTCTCCATTTATTTTTAAAACTTATGTAATGGTGATGCTACAATACATAGTAGAGAATTAGACAGGCACTTCTGTTTAGTTTTCCAAATACACCTCCACATAGTATTTGGGTATTTCATGAGCCCCAGCATACTGAAGTTTGTAGTTTTCCAGCATTTGTTGGTCTGGCTAAGTCCACTGCTAAAATAGTTTTTGAAAGATTAAAAGATTAATGAGCCTGACTTGTATTTTTCAGGTGATATTATGGTAAAGTTATCTGAAAGATGGGTGTCAGATGCTTGGACAGGGGGCGCAATTTCAGTGTTTGCCCTAGGCGCTATTTTCCCTAGATACGCCTCTGGCTCTACTAGTCACTCTTCTTGCTCAGCAGGCTCAGGCACCATAAGAAGCCAGTCCGTCAGGCTCTAAGTGGTACTCAATGTGAAATTTGTGCTTCCATGGCTTTTAAAAAAATTCAAAGAGCAGAGGGGCGATCACAATTGGGACTCCAGTGCACAGAAAATGAGCATTTATCCCTTTCCCCATGTGCCACAGCCCCTAATGAAAGTCAGCCCCCTCTCCTAAGGGCCCCAGGATGGAAGCTGCTATTGGTCCATGTCAGTGTGGCAGAGGCTTGGTCACTCTTACCTCTACGGACTTTGCTGTATCCAAGTCATGAAGGCGGTTAGCTGCTGGTTCCAAAGAATATAGCGGCTCAGATTTTACAGAGTCACATAATCTAACTTTGCTACAAATATGCTTTGGTTCCTAGAAGTGGGAAAACAATTCCATCAGAGAACAAATCTCAAGTGCTGTTAATACCATGACTCAGTATGGGGTGGATTCAGACATCACACAAAACTACGGTTAAATCTTGGTTCCACACAATGTCTCTGAGCCTTAAGAGAGTGTGCTCTCCCCCTCCCCTGCCCATGCACAAATCACAAAAATTCTACTTCCATTTGTGGTTAGTCACAAATCAAGATAGTTCATGACATACAAACCAACTGATTAGGTTTATTCTAACCAAGGTGCTTGCAATAAACTGTAATCTGAAACCCACTTCAGACCTCAGATTCAGATCTCAATTTACTGCAAACACATTGGTTAGGAAAAAATAAGACTAGCCAATTTGGGTATCATGATGGATTTTTTTTGTTTCCAACTATAACTGGAAGCAGAATTCTTGAAACTTGTGTGTAGGCAGGGGAGACAAGAGTACACACTGACGGGGCTTGGAAACATTGCACAGAACCAAGATTTAACCATGACTCTGCATGATGTCTAAACCCATTGCTTCATATTCAGTTTTTTCCATATTCCAATGTGATGTCCATGTAGAAAAGATGAAGTGTGAAAATATGCATTTCTTTCCATTTCTTTCCAAATATGCATGAGCGTAAAAGCCCAATCCTTCTCCCTCTCCCTTACTTTTATGGGGGTGGCCACATCTCTCTGACATAGAAAGGGGCAGGAGCAGTCTGCCCTCTGAACTTGGTCTAGATATCAGAAGCCAAAAACAATAATAATAGTGGTCTCTGATTCTGAGTGGGCATTGCTTTGATCCTGCTTCCTTAACAGCAGATAACCCCATAGTAGCCACCCAAGCTAACTTTGCTGTAAATTCAAAGGTGATATGGAACTGAGGACAAGATCTCCCATAGTTCTTGTAACTAAGAAATCTTGAATCAGAAAGAGCCATTCTGAAATGGGATAAGATAAAAGTAAACAAACATTTCTTTAGAAATTTAAAAAAATATATTGCTATGTTAAATTTCTCAGTGGAGTGGGGAAGTCCAGCTTTCCAAACTAAAACTCTTAATTCGGGGAAAGCCAACGCTCTATCCTGCAATAGTCATAAATTATTCAAATATATCAGCATTACCTGAACTTGTATACTTCATTTTGGTTATACATTGAGGAGGCCCACCCCCCGGGCAACATTTAGAATGTTTTGTTCCAACTGACTTTTCATGTACTGGAAAAAGAGGGTTGGGGCTCGTGAATGTTCAGTCATGATGGGTAGTGGTTTTCAATTTGGGATCAGAGCGGCTTTCTCCCTGGCCATGGAGATTTGTCCTCCTTGCCACAGATGCCAGGAGCCCCACTTCTCTTTGGGGCAAGAGTGACTTTCCCCTGAATTGGGAATACTTCTTTCCCAGAGCTCACATTCTCCTCCATGAAGCACACAGCAGACTTGTCAGGGACAGATAAATTGTCAGGTAAGCAAATGCTGAATGCAGCTACTAACAATAAAAACAAGTTCACAGAGCAGAAGCTCTATGCGGAAAGTCCTGTTGCCTCAAAGCAGGCAGGACTGGAACTGGGGAAACTCCTTATAGGAGGCTGCAATACCGAGTCAGACCATTGGTCTGCCTTGGTCAGTATTGCCTACACAGGCTGGCAGCGGCTTCTCCAAGGTTGCAGGCAGGAGTGTCCCTCAGCCCTATCTTGGAGATGCCAAGGAGGGAATTTGGAATAGTTCCAAACCTTCTGCATGTAGATGCTCTTCCCACTGTAGGAAGCCCAAGCATAAAGTCATTTGTGTAGCCCACCCTCTGAAGCAGGAGGATCACCACCACCACTGAAGGAGAAGCAAGAGGCAGATACTGGGGTGACTGAGAGCTTTGCTGAGTGAAAAACTGCCATTTTTGAAATGGAAAGTTCTGTCCATAAGTTTACTCATTTCTATGCTTATTCTACCAAAAGAAAACCACAGGGCTCTGTGGGCGCCAGGAGTTGAAATCGACTTGACGGCACACTTTACCTTTATGCTTAAAGTATGTTGAAAATCATTGTACTGAAATATAGGTTATAAATTATCTAAACAAAAAACATTGCTTAGATTTTCCAGGTTTCCTCCAGAATCATGTGAACTAGAAACAAAATACTTTAAGAAGTTCATTATTTGGTATTTTGCAATAAGAGAATTCCCATTCGGTTCTTTGGGAATGCTAATTTAACCACTATGAGGCACTTCCACACCTTGGCCTCTACAATTACTCTAAAAGCCAAGATTATCTAACTGGACACTGTAATTTACCTTCACCCTCCCTCCACCCCCCAGCATCCCTTCAGTCAGGCAAAGCTGAAACATTGTGGTGATTGTTGATCAACCTACAACTAGTTGGTAAATGGCTGAGGTTGATCAACCCACAATGAATCAGCCATGAAAAGCAAAACACCACAAAGTAATATTCTTACATACCTGTTCCTGTGATTGATATCAAAACAGACAAGAGGAAAGAAAGAGACAATAATAAACATTCTAAGAAAAGAATTCAGAGAATAAAATTCTACAGTCTAAATCAGCTTTTTTTAAAAAAACAAACAAAACAACCCTATTATTACATTTATATCCCCCTCTTCCTCCAAGGAGCCCAGAGCGGTGTACTACATACGTTTCTCTTTCACAACAACCCTGTGAAGTAGGCTAGGCTGAGAGAGAAGTGACTGGCCCAGAGTCATCCAGCTAGTATCATGGCTGAATGGGGATTTGAACTCGGGTCTCCCCGGTCCTAGTCCAGCACTCTAACCACTACACCACGCTGGCTCTCTACCCTACCAATATCATGCTACAGCTTAACTATGTACATTTTCTCTAACCATTCAGTATCTAACTTTAAACAGATTAAAATTACCATCAATACACTTTGAAACATCATAAACTATAAGCCTGATAAAAACAGGTGTTTTCTCAAAAGTTCTTTAAAAACAACCAGTGATGGGGAGATTCTGATTTCATTTGGGAGTGTGTCGCAGAACCTCAGGGCAACCCTAGAGAAGGCCCAGTTTTGGGTCACCACCAAGCAAGCCAGTGGCAACCACAACTGGACCTCCTCCAATGATCTTAATAGGCTTTGGGGTTCATGAAGAAGAAGGCACTCTCTTAAATACCCTGGATATGAAATGGAATCTTTACTATTCTGTATATGGCTTCGTTGATATAAAATAATATCCAATCACACATATACCATGGGATAAAGGTCAGCAACTGCCCCTGGTGGCACAGTGGTAAAACTGCCGCCCTGTAACCAGAAGGTTACAAGTTCGATCCTGACCAGGGGCTCAAGGTTGACTCAGCCTTCCATCCTTCCGAGGTCGGTAAAATGAGTACCCAGAATGTTGGGGGCAATATGCTAAATCATTGTAAACCGCTTAGAGAGCTCCGGCTATAGAGCAGTATATAAATGTAAGTGCTATTGCTATTGCTATAACTGGAGGCCCTTGGGCAAAATCCAGTCTTCTGAGGACAACAGCCTGCTGTCTTTCTCTTCCCCAACATTACATCTATCAAGTAGGCCCTAGCCCACAAAAGCTTGTGCCATCACTCTATATAAAAGGCTACGGATATATGTAGCAAGCTCCGCCCACACAGTGCTTTAACAATTGGAGGTAACAGAGCAGAAGTACCATGGTGATTGGACAGTGGGGATTCCATATGTAGATAAGGGGAGGAGCCTGTGAGAGCAGAAGCACCATAGTGATTGGACAGTGGGGATTCCATATGCAGATAGGGAGGAGGAGCCTGTGACGGTTAAAGTCAGTTGGAATGCAACTGTTACTGGTCAGAAGATGTTTTTGATTGTAGAGGAGCGGAATCTATCTCTATATAAAAGGATAGTGGGCAGGGGTCTGCGAAGAGAGGGTCGTGAGGGAGGAAAGAGCCTCTTCAGGAGAAGGAGGCTGCCACTGTACGAATTAGATGTGGAAACAAGATGAGCAAGATCTGTTAACGCAGGAAGTGGGGGGGGGGAGAGAGAGAGAGAAAAGAAGGGGGGAGAAAGACAAAAGGGAAGAGCGAGCAGAGGAGAGAACGAAGGGAGGAGAAGAGATAAATAAGGGTGAGGAATGGGACTGGGTCTGTCAGCAGCCTGAAGGGAACTAGTGACCACAGCAAGGAAGGTTCCGGTCAACTGCCACCACTGTTGCTTTTTGAGGCTGCCGAGGCCACTGGGGGAGGGAGGCAGGCAGGTGAGCCTGTCAGCGGCCTGAGGGGAATAAGCTGCCATGGTGGCAGCAGTAGCAGTGAGGAAGGGCCTGGTCAACCACTGCTGCTGCTGCTGCTCCTCCTCCTCCTCCTGCGGGGAGGAGCAGGGCTTGGGTGAGGAGATCTCTGGCGTTAGGGGGCTGCGACTTGGCCAACTGGAGTTAGCAATGCCACAGCCAAGACCAAGAGAGGTGAGGGAGATGGAGTAACAGGATGGAAAAGCGACTAAGAGAGGTGAGCGGGTGAGGAAGCAATGGAATGGAGGAGGAGGAGCAGGAGTGTGGCTCAGGTGAGGGTGGAGAGATCTCGAGGGGGCTGTGTCGAGGGGTGAAGGGAGCAATCAAGTACTAGCGCACAGATGCTCTGCACAGGTAAAGCTAGTACACATTTAAAGGTTCTAGAGATTGTTGTTGATCTTGCAACAGTAGATAGCATAGTGAAGCCTCTGGAATTCTTGCTTTAACTGTCCTTATGGATTAAGAACTGATGGCACAGGATTACATACTAAATGTTGGCAGGTACGTTGGACAAGCATATACAGAATCAACTGGTGGATAGCTGATGTAGCTTACTCAAATATTTGCAAACTTCACTATTAATTGCCTTTTTCTTGTGTGTTTACTAAATGCGTTGGGTAGCGACCTGAGTATTGCTCACCTAGCATGCGCTAGTGCAAAGCATCTTCCCTACTTCCTCCTCTCTAGAGACGCTCCCTGATCCCACTGAAAAGGCTTGGCTAAGAGTCAGGGGGCTTTCAGAAGTGGCATGGAATGTGGTATGGAGGACTGCAGGTAGTGGTGGTGGGGATACTCAGAAACCATGAGGGGAACCATTAAAGGAGGCACCACTCTGCTCGTGGTTTCCAGATATTCCCCCCTCCCCCTTTAGCCCCCCTTTCCCACTACATTCCATGCTGTTGCTGAAGATTCCTGCAAATTTCAGCTAGGGCTCATGGGTACATGCTTAGGGTACTCAATGTGGGGGAGGAAATGGTGAAGGTCCCTTGTGCTGGAACATATTGTGCCAGTACAAGATTCTAGAAGCCACCCCATACTTCCCACCCCTCTGCTTAGCGTATCTCCTAATTGTATCCCTCTCAATGACAATAGAAATACCAATCACATCTCTAGAATATCCAATTTCTTGAGATATCATTCACGTTTACAAAATATTATGATGCCTTCCTGTCAGAAAACTGGCCCTGAAGCAGCCACTCTTCTCTTTGAGTTGGTGTGGCAAAGACTAGAATGTATAGACTAAAGGAGTTTGTCATTGCAATCAACTTACCAACAAGTATGTCAGCAACTGCACAAATACATGGGAATATTCAAAGGCATACTTCTTGCACTATGGAAGAAAAACAGCTTCAGTAATAGCTAACAAATCAACTTCATGAACACGGCACACTTTGGAGAACTCTACACACCAGCTCCAGAGCATTTGGGGTTTCCACCCCAAATTTTGTTTGCTTGTTGTAGTCTTCCCTTTAAGCTTGATCAAAGACATACCTCACAACAGAGATACTGTCTGTGAAGGAGCCAGCAGTCCATCACCTGATAAAGGCATTGTACTTTGGGCTTTGAGCTTTAAAGTCATTATAATTTAATCTCTGAAGATCCACTGCATTCATTCGCCTCAAATAAATGCTCTAGAATTAATAGCCATCCTACAACAAATCCTACCCAGCAGTTTCAGTAAGTTACCATCAATAGTAAAGAAAAGGGCCAGAGACTAGGACAAATAGCATCCAGAAGGTGATGTAGACTTTGGTGACTCTGGAAAGGTCTAGGCAACCAGATGTTTGACATGTAAGTGCAGTTCAACCAGTCCTAATGGATTATATTGGAAAGTCCAGATATTATGAAGGAATGAGGGCACATCCTCCAGGCCAATGGGTATGGAAGGCCATTGACCTGCCAGGCAGGCTGGCGCTGCTGTGGAGGTGAGAATTAGGCAGGGTTGTGGGGCCCCACACCTTCCTCAGCGACAGGGAGTCCAGCACAGCTTTTCTTGCTTTGATTTCTCTTGTTCTTATAATAAGAGATCTAATTTAAAAGTACTGCTGGCCACATAAAAGAAACATACCTGCACAGGATTACACATGGCTTGTGTCACATTTAAAACTGGGTTGCCAGTTCTTACACATGCAGTGCTGAATGCTAACAATGCATGCATATGATCTGGTGATGAGTTAAACAAGATGTCAGCTCCATCTGACATCCTGGTAGTGGTAGTAATAATAATAATAGTGCCTTATAGCACTTCACACGTATTATCTCATTGTAATCTTTTTAAAAACCCTGTAAGGTTGTTTTTAATTAAAAACAAACAAACAGCAAGGTAAGTATTATTATCCTCATATTGCAGACGGGAAGGAGAGGGGCTGAAGTTGAGAGGGAGTGGTTTGTCCAAGACTACCTAGTATGTTCATGGCAGAGGTGACATTAGAACCAGGAACTTCCTGATTCATAGCTTAGTTTCATAGCTACTATGCAACATTAGTTCTTTTTCACACACCAGATCAGCTTTAAACTGCCAGATATGACATTTTGGGTGGAATCAAATGACCATCTATAGGAGTAGCTTCATTTCAAGGAAGTCTAAGAGGTTTGTTGTGTAACTCCAATTTAACTTGAACTGGATATTCCAAATATTATGAAGAAACACAGATCCACCCCTCATCACTTTCAGCTTTGCCAGATTTGTACACCGGGTGTGTGTGTGTGCTTCTTTCCACAGTTAATAGTTGCTACCTGCACAGGTGAAAAAGATTGTTATGACGTGGGGAACATATGATGGGCACTTCAATAAATGAAACTATGCCATGATAATTAGAAGCGAGATAGGAAAAACACTGTTGTGTAAATCCGTCCCCTGAATAATGAATTATTCAGGCCATGGCCAGCCATGGCCACGCTCATGGCCGGTGCACATCCATGTGCGTGCCATGCGCATCAGCCATGAGACAGGCAATGAATTAAAAAGGTGCCTGTTTTTCCTATGCCTATGCAAACAGCCCACCTAAGCAAAAACAAATGGTACCATTATACCTTTCTCACACTCTGGTGCTGAGAACAGAGGACTCTGGAGAAGGAATAATTGCCACCAAGCTCGTTATCACGTTCTTCTCTATATTACTACAGTAGATACCACTTGGAATGAAAGAATAAGTCTGTTACCTCAGCTGCTAAGTTGGAGCCCAATAGATCACAGTGCTGTTTGACATAAATCACTAGAGACTGCATAAGGATGGGGCTGCGCTTCACGGCTTCCTGCATTTCAACAACTAGTGCCGCACAGTCTCCACAGGGGTTTTCTGCCTCCTGACAGAACAGAGGTAAGAGGAGAGAACAAAGAGTTAATGTCCATGAATTAAGGCTGCCAAAGCTCCTTTCAAAAAGAAGGAGGCAGCTAGAAATGTGGTTTTAAAATGCTAGAGCCTTTTTAAAAAATTAACTCAGGTCATATTGATGCACTTTGATAAGTGAGAAAACCCAGAGAAGACTAGGCCATTCTGTGGACCGAAATCCCTCACTCCAAAGTCCTGCCCGAGTGCTATTTGCATATCCCTTTGGTATGTCACTTCCATTATTTTCTTATGGCTGGCCAGCAAATGTCAAAGAAGAAATGGTGAAGATGTATGCTCATAAACATATGAACAACCCCCACCATGGAGAGCCAGTGCCATTTGCTTTAGCTGATGCATACACACCTCAGCTAAAGCACACACGCTGGTTTGACCAATCAATGCTGTTTGCAAAAACTAAGTGTGCCTCAAACCCCACTTGCACAATTGCAGAGGATTCTGGAGTGTCTTCTAAGTAGGGATGTGCATGGAACCGTCCTGGAGCGCCGAACTGGTTCCTTCCACTGATGTTTGAGCCAGTTCAAAGGAGGGGGGGTGCTTTAAGGGAAAGGGAAGGCACTGCCTACCTGTCAACCCGTGCCCTGTCGCTTTCCCCCCCGCCAGCGCTCCCCCAAAATGCGAGCTTGCTGGGCTGCAGCGTTCCTGCTTGCAGCCCCGAGCAGCGTCGCCATGCTCATGGCCAGTGCACGTGCATGTGCGTGCTGTGCATGTCAGCCATGAGTGTAGCAATGCTGATTGGAGCTGCAAGCAGGAACGCTGCAGCCCAGCAAGCCCGCTTTTTGGGAGAGCGCCACCAGGGGGGAAGTGGTGGGGCAGGAGCTGACAGCGTCTTCCCTGTCCCTTAAAGCAACCCCCACCCACCCTCCCAGGAGGACCAAACTGGTTCCCCCAATATCCCTACATGATATACATCCCTAATTCTAAGATTATATGAAGGCCCTGCTAGAAGCAGCACAAGAGCTTGTACTTCTGTGCACTGCTTCTGGCATGGAGATAACCCTTGAACGGGATAGCAGCCCTCTCTTCCTGTATGGTAGCTGGTCCTCTCTATAGGCCAGGAACAACATTCTGTATCAGAGATTACCCAAAATATCAACTATATATTAATCAGCTTATTAAATATATTGCCTGCCCCTGCTGTAGTCACAGCCTGGTGTGTAGCTTAAGGCCAAACTAGTCCTGATGGAGGCAGCCATGTTTGTTGTTCACCTGTCTGTCCTATCCACATATAAAGCAAGGAGAGTGTCTAATTCTTACCATGAAAAGGAGTGTGCAGGTGAGGATAGCTAAACTCTCCCACCTCCTTCACCCTGCTCTATTACCCTAGGCAATGGGAGAGCTGGGCTGGGAGAAAAATTGCTGAAACAATGGCGTGTGGGAAGATGAACCAGAAAAGCAAGCAAGATTCCCCATTCCTTTTAATGAGGACAGCCAGGTTTGATTATCCATGTCATGGCTATATGGGTAGAACACAGGAGTGCACCTCAGAGTTGAATCCTCTTCCCTTATCTCTTCTATAATTTTGTGAGCTGCGTCTTTTGCTCCTAAGTGCTTATGCAAATTGGCCCTGCTCATGAAATATGTCCCCTTTGGGAGGAAAAAAGGTGTGTGTGTGTGCACGTGCGCCCAGATCATGTAACCAAGACCTACCCACATAAGGACTTGCAGGAAGGAGAGACAAAGTTCACATTAAAGGTTATATACACAGTATGAAAGGGCATACAAGCCTAAGGCGCTCTCCTGTGTTCCACTCATACATAAACTTCATGCCAAACTGTGTGTAAGCTGGCCTTTAGAATGAACATGAAATTAAGTTGTTTCAGCCATCAACAACCCTCTCTAGCCAAACTGGCAGGATTCCACCTCTGTTGTCATGCTCTCAAGAGAATTCTTTCCTGCTTCTCTTGTGTGCAGCTGTTTCAAGGGAGTAGTCAAATCCACCCACAGTGTATCCTCACCCGAAGCTCAAGATAGGGATCTTCTTGAGGGTACAGGAGGAAAGGCACATTAGCTATGAAAGGAGACATCATTTCAGGGAAGTCCAGTTCAGGCACTCCATCAGACTTCTGGAACTTCAGAGCTCCTTCGGAGGCTCTTCGAGAGCTGCACAACCTAAAGGCACCACATACTATTTCAGGCCTATCCTGGGAAGAGAAAGAGAGACACAAATCATTCCTTAAGGCAACACTGCTAGTCTCTAAAGCTGAGAAGAAAACAAACACGTTGGAAGAGAATACTTCTTAGGAGATTGCACGCTTGCTCAAGAATGGTTTCCACATTAGAAATATATAGAATCACAGGAAGGCTTCACACAATGTGCAGAAGACATGCCTAACCCTCCAAAAAATGGATGGGGAAACTTTCAAAGAAAAGTCTTTTCCACATGTCAAATCAGGACTTTGAAATGAACATAACAAGCACATGAGGTCTTCACGAAGGAGCATAACACTATCCATGGGAGATGTATGTGAGAAGTCTTAAGACTGGAGACAGACACTTTTTTTGCAGAAAGCTGAAGTTGCAACTACAAAGGCCTTATTACCAAACACATCCATCCCATTGCCACCTTTGGCAAAGAGATTTTGCAGGAATGTGTAGTCCTTCAAAAATGTGGAAAGCCTATGTGACCAAAGATGGCAGTGGGAGAAAAATGTGGCTCTTGCGACTTTCAACATGGTTACAAGTGATCTGTCTACAACTACACCTAGGGAGCTTGGCAGCATTTCATTATAAGCACCAGGCAGATTCTCATCGAACTGCTTCAAAATTAAATGACTGGAAAACATTTAGTGGAAAGAAACTCTGTGTCATCCAAAATCATGGGATCTTGTTGGAAAAACTAGTCAGTATTTTAAATATTAAAGTTTGGGGAGTTTTTTTAAAAATATCTATTTTATTTATTATTAAATTTGTATACCGCCTTTCATTAAAACAATCCCAAGGCAGTTTACAAAACATTTAACATTATAAAACCATACAAACTAAACAATAAGAATTAAGATGGAATATAAAAATACATAGCGAAAAGTTTTTTAAAAACATATCCTCAGATCAACAGGAATGAAACTAAACACTAAAAGTTGTTCAATTTGAGGGACATCTAAATATATGCACCACAGCTCGCTTCAAAGACATATGCTACAATCCAACACAGAGAGGGCTGTACAACTGTTAACTCATAGGTGTATCTACACTACATCCTTAATTATCATTCCCTCTCACTACGGAACCCTGGAGGTTGTAGTGCTAGGATGAGAGAAGAGTAAAGAATGAACAGCGAGCTCTCAGCACTATCCCAATTTACACATTCCAAGATTCATAGCAGAAGGATGTTTGGCAGGAAACTTGGTTTAAAACCAAAATTAGTTTGTTGTGTAGATATAAACTCAGAAAGCAGCACACAGAGAAGGATGCGCCTATGTAAGCCACAGTCAAAAGTGATAATACCAGCAATACCCCCGACTCAAAGTCTTTCTAGTCAATTTACCTGCACTTGCTTTCCAAGCTGTGTTAGAATTATAACTCCAGTGTCCACCATCTTCTTGCATTTGACTAACCAGTCCTGAAAAGGAAGATAATCGCATCCCTTCTCCAAAAATTTACTGATTATTTCCTAAGAAACAGAGAACATAATCAATTGTTTTGTTCAGAACTAATCTCCATAATTTGCTAATCCTCATAACTTTAGGGTGAGGGGATGAAAATTTGTGAAAACTGAGTTGGGGGGGACTTAGTTTGAACTAAGTCATGGCAAATTCAGCAGCACATAGAATGTGGCATCTTAGCAGAGATCTGAAAACGTAAAACATCCAAGATCACCTCAGAGCCAAGAAAGTCAGGAGCCTTCCATCCCAGGGCTTTTTAAAAAATGTGCAACCAGATACAGAATGTGCAATTCAAATTTTAAAAGTGCAATTCTAAAATTACATTTGTGCAGTTCAAAAATTCAAGACATGCAAAAGTTGTATTATGTTAAATGATGTAAAAAAACTGACTGAAAACAATGAAGAAAGTCAAGTGAGTGTTTGAGCTCTTTTAGAACCTAGGCCACAATCAAGCATACCCAATTCTTCTCCCCCTACCAAAGACACATCATGAAGACACCACTGCTATTCCCCACGAAGTCCTCCCCCCAAAAATAAGACATGCTTCTGTAACAGTACCGCCGAATTCCCAGAACAGAGGATTTCCTCCCATTCTGTGAATGTCATGGAATGTGGCGAATGTGGCAACAAAGAATGTGTTGCACAGGCAAGGAAAATGCACAGCCTGGTGTGTTTTTTAGCAGCGCATGCTACGTATGTGAATTACACTTGCATACGAGTTCTGAATTCACCAGTTCACATACTCACATACCAGTTCTGAATTTTTCTTTTAAAAGCTATGCTCCATCCTTTAGTAAATAAGTAACAGACCCTTGATGGACTCATATATTCAAACAGTAATTAAAAAACTGGTAAAATAAATAATAAATAAAAGTTAAAAAACTGGTGTTGAGAGTTGCAAGTGTTTGGACCATATCCTGCAGCTGTGCATTTTAACAACAGTTTGATTGACAGACATTAACAAGCAATATCTCTCTTGCCATGAAAATCTTCACCAGGAGCTTTTTCACATAGGGCTTTATTTTGCATCTCCTCTGGAATGGAAGGTGTGTGTTCACATATCAGCCAGATTTACCCCGCAAGTCCCTGAGAGCTATCAGGGAGCACTTCACACACGATTCGGGGTTTTCATTGTGCATTAGAGTGTAGACCAATTTATATCTGGGGTAAAAAAATCCACTTTGTTCATTGGTTTTGGGGGGCAACTTTGAACTTGCAGTAAAGCCTCACAGTAAACTTGCAGTAACGTCTGCTGTATGAAAATGCTCCTGGGAGTTATTTGCACTTGGCTACAGGCTTTGGGGTAAACGTTGATTGAAGCCACTTCAAAGGGCACTCGCGGCATTGAGGGAAGCAGCCCCTCCCCTCTATTCTCAGTTTTCTTTTGAAACAAATCCACATGGCATGCTCCATGTTTTCCTTCTAGCCAATGGTGGGGTGGGGGCAGAGGTCCTGCAGAGATAGATCTATATTTCTGAATAGAGCATGCCTCTTATCATGCTTATGGTTGTACATCAGCGCCTCTCCCATTTTTTCTGGCATTTTCAGAAAAAGTAGCTTAAAACCAGCATTTTAAAACCTGGACATACATCAAGATAAGCTAGAATGCGCATCACAAAGCCCGGTTTGTGTGTGGAATGAGTCCAAAAATTTCGAAGGAACTTCGAGTTAAGTTTGACTAGTGTGAGAACAGGCACACACTCTCTTCTGAAAGAGATTTGGTACAGAAACTGTGTGTAAAGCCTCCTGGAGATTTTACAGACAGGGCTTTTTCCCTGAATCCACTCCTGATTGGAGTGTGCCCGTCCACATATTCACTGGATTTAACCCGACCTCCCTGTGGGCTATCAGGGACCAGGACAGACAGGGCTTTGTTTTCCCCAAAGGGAGGCTGCTAATTCTGGCTTAGCTCAAGGTATGTCCGACTTAAAATAATCTTCTATTTCCAGCAGCTTTTAGAAAAAACCCTAGATGTTTCTGCTAAGCTCCAACGCTTGTCTTTGACGTGCGTAGGGAAGCAGCCAAGGTCTATGTGAATGCTCCACCTAATTCCCTGGATTAAACTGTCTCGAATCTGCTGTGAAGTAGATTCGCTCCTCGGATACTCCACAGCATAAAGCCCTGTCTGTAAAACGTCCTGCTGATTTCTGCAAATAAACCTGCTGTTAAAGGCTCACAAGCAAACCAGGCTGGCTTTCTTTCTGGTCAGTAAACAACCTGTGTGCCCAGTCATTCATCAAATGGGATGTGGGGAGGGAAGTCTAGAAACTTCTACAGTTTACTTACATCTGTGGAATTGTCTTGCATGACCTTTGCCATCATTACCACCATTAGTTTACACATAGCACATTTGAAGGTCTTCTGAGGAAAAGAAGAGCAGAGTTACTTGTGGGAGTTGTACATGTTAGCATGTATATGAAAAAAGACCTTCAGTTTACTGTTTCTTTTTATTCATTTATTTTATTAAAACATTTATATCCTGTGTGATTATTTTCCAATATGCTTGATTTCCAAATAAGATCTTGACTGTAAACCCACATAAAGGTATCCTGCCCAGAACCCACTGAACCCCAACCACATGTGTCTCTGCTGCCACCAACCATGTAGTTCAGAATAACTAAAACTTTACAAACCTTACTAGCATATGGTTTTGGATTTATTTATTTATTTATTTATTTATTTAGCACATTTTTATACCGCCCTAACCCAAGGTCTCATTTAGGCACAGAAGAATCAACTAGGAACTCAGTAATGTTTAACACACACAAATTATTGTTGTCTGATAATTAAAACTCAGTGGTTTCTTTTTATTCAGCTGTTATACAGATATTGAGTACTGAGGCTGATGTTATTAAAGATTGTGGCTGTAAAATAAGGCTTCATTCATTCTCCTAATGTTTATGACAGTCACCCTGCCAATCTCTACCCCAGTGATGACCCACAACAAGTAGGCAAATAGATGTTTTGTGCCTTTAAGGGATCAAGCCTCTGTTGCTACTACAAAGGTTGCTGCCATAGCTATGTGTTTGGAATATTCCTCTTGCTGTTGCTAGGCAGACTGTGCTTCTGTTAAACTGATCGTTCCTATACTCTCACTTGATGATTCCTAAAGAACCTCCATCTTCACTTCTGGTCCTTCTTGCCTTACCAGCTCCCAATTTCCAGTGCTGAGGGACACACCCAGCAGGTGGGTATCTGATGCAGACAGTCTTTTCTGGCAGTGTTATATGAATACAAATGTGACGAATATTTATATTCCGCTTTTCAACAAAAATTCCCAAAGCTGTTTACATAGATATCAACTAATATCAACTAGATATCAACTAGATAAATAAATAAAATGACTCACTGTCCCCAAATGGCTCACAATCTAAAAAAAAAAAAAACAGAACGTAGACACCAGCAACAGCCACTGGAGGGATGCTATGCTGGGATGGATAGGGACCAGTTGCTCTCCCCCTGCTCAATAAAGAGAATCACCACCTTTAAAAGGTGCCTCTTTTGTTCAGATAGCGGAGAGTGCTCCACTCTCAGGAAACCCCTCTGAAGACTGCTGCAGGTCACCAGTCTGCCTTTAGCAGCTTCTCCTTTAGCAATTTCTGCTTCTGCTTGGCCTTTCCACCTTCCACCTGAAGATCATCTTCCTTCTCTGCTGTCTTCTTCCATCAACTGATACCACCAACCGACTCTCAGAGCCTTGGCTAGACTTTTGACCAATCCAGAATGAATCTCTAGCTGCTCCAGATGACCAATAAGTTTTGAGTAATTTTAATATATCTTGGCTTCCCTCTTGTTGGCCTGTCATTGGTGGCTGATGGTGGGGTTGCCATGGATGTGAGGGATGTGGTTGACAGGGCTGTGCTGTCCCTGCATGGTTTTTCCCTTCTCCCATTTTATGCTGGATTAGTATCTCAACTACATGAATCTGATATTAGGCCAGGGTGAATGAGATGCATTCATACATTCCCTTTAGTGAGGACCCTGGAAGCCACACCACATTGCCTTGGGAACTCCTTGCCCCAGATGTGTGAGGGAAGATTTTGATTACTCAGCAAAACTGCTAACTTTAAAATAAAATATTGGTGCCTGAGGATAGAGCCTAGATTGAATTCAACAGGCAGATCCTAGAAAAAAAGGGCAAGCCTGCTCAACTTAGGCCTCCAGCTGATTTTGGACTACAGCTCCCATAATCCTCAAACTCAGTGGCCAATAGCAAGGGATTATGGGAGTTGTAGGCCAACATCTGCAGGAAGGCCAGAGTTGAGCAGCCCCGGTCTAGGGGAAGGGTCCTGCCCAGAGGTTAAAGTGTATAACAAAAAATTATTGCATTAGGGAAAGACCTGGCCTTGCCCCTTGTGTTTTTTTAGCCATCCTCTCAAAGAAAAACAAAATGGTTTTTTTTCCTGGTCAAGTGACAACTCTTATTATGCCATTGCAAGCAAAATGTGGCCGATGCATGCCCTAGGCATCCAATTATTATTATTTATTCACATGTTTCTGGGCAGAATTCTGATGATCCACAGCTGAAATGAAGCCATAGCTGGAGGAGCACTTATGATGGGGGTTAGCAAAGCGTCTGCCTGGAACAGATATACTCACCACTTGGGTGTTAAGACCCATCATTTGCTGACAGTAATCCAAGGCCCCACACTTCACTGCAGTTGGGAAATCCTGACACCATGATTCTGGGCCCTCCTGGCACTCTTTCTGCCAGGACAGAGGACTTGCAGCAGCTGCCAACAGGACAAAAAGGAAGCATACACTTAAGCAATACAGTAGATTGTTTTCAACTGTAATGAAAGTAAGTTCTGTTCCCCAGCATGGAATCCATTTCTGTTTAAGTCATTTTGATCTTGTTTTGAACTAGAAGCAGGCTGATTGACATAGCCCCTCTGCTGTATTCTACCTAGTTATCTTGTTGTTGGGAAGTTTGTCCCAGTGGGGATCCTGTAGAGAGTGTGTGTGCCGGGGGGGGTGGGGTCAGAAAGGAAAAGGGAGAGAAAGGAGAAGAAGAAAATGGAGTTGTTGCTGAATAAACCCTTAGTTAATCTACTTAGGTTTTCTTTGTTTGTTTAAGCTAAGCAGTTATAAAACAGGCTTATATACTGCCTGACTTTAAATTGCACAAGCACAGCCATGCAACACGATTTCCTTTATTTTCAGTGCCCCACTGCTGTTTTAGACCCACGCAGCAGTGCAGGTGATGCTGAACTCCTAGCGTTTTGCTGTGCAGTATGTGAGCCAGTTTGGATTTAGGGCTGTAGATTTAGGATGTAGGCTGGAAGCCAGTTTAGAAATGATGGAAGGAATGGTATCTCTGGAGAAGTATCTGAGCTGCAGATGTCCATCTGTAAAATGGAAACAATAGTGATGTGCTGCATGGTTCAATATTGGGGCAAACCTGATACAGACTGAAAAGCACAGACGTGCCAAACAAATTTTCTGTGCACACACAATTTTATACTGCATTTCTGCAAATCCTTGGGTTCTAGCACAGCTAGGCCATCCTCTTGTACTAGTGCAACTTTTCTCATTTTGCATGTGGTTCACTGCTCTAGATGTTGGCCAGTATTTTTTTGTCTTGCAATATGAAACAGGACAGCCAGGCATCCAAATGTCAAGCAGGGTAGGGGATCAGAATCTTATTCCAGATTGTTCAATGTACAATAAATACCACACTCCGGTCTTGTTCACATAATGGCCAGTTCAGACATAACACCAAAGTACATGAATGAGCTGCAGGCAGACTTGTACAGTCCCTCCCTTCACGTTTATAAGCAAACCATAGTTTTACTAGGGCAGGACCAGTTTAAAAAGAGAGAGGCAGCCCTCCTGTTAAAAAGCACAGCATCATGTGCAGAATCAACAGCCCATATCTTTCACAGATAATTGTTGTACATGGAAACCACCCTGTCGACCTAATGAAAATATAAAGCTGACTGCACTGGAGTCCCCATTGTATACGTTGTGGTAAATGTGGCCAACTTGTTATAACCATTTCAGGTCACTAAGGAACAAATCTGAAGATAGGAGACCCCTTACTGAAACGCACAAGTCCTACACCTTACCATTCTAACCAAATCATAGTCCCTCTGTAGCCTTCTAAAAACAGGAGCTCAGAGGCCATCACAAAAGGAAGGGGACTGAGCCCGCTCTGGCTGCCCCTCCAATCAGAGGTGCACCTAGGTAATTTTGGAGACTGGACCTAAAGGCCTTTGGAGTCCCCCCCCCCTAAGTTAAACATCATTTTTTAACATGTAGGTTCTTGAGGGCACAAACCACACTACCCAGGACAGATTAAAGATTATTTGGGGGGCTCCAGGGGGTGTAAGAGCACCTCTGCCTCCAATAATTCAAGCACTACCAACTATATTTATTTCCAGGTTCACAAGGAACTGAAACTCAACCAGTGTGACTGGGTTCTTCAACCAGGAAGTTAAGTTAGCACAGATGTACACATATTTCTGTATTTGCATTGCAAGGGAGAAGTGAAAGTAGAAAACATCAGTTTCAACCCTTTCGCTCCCCTTTGAAATCAGCTTGGTCTACAGGGATAAACAAGTGGTACAGCTTATTATCCGATTGACATGAAAAGCTTCACCTACTGATTTCAGTAAATTAAAGAAGAATTGTACAAACCCTGGAAACAGACTATTGCCAGACTAGTCAGCTGGCAACCCTGAGAATCTCTGCTTTAGGAAACATTTTTCAGAAATGGTGGCAAAATCTCAGCGAGATCTAGGTAATTCTTTTCAGGATAACCCAGGAAGGCAGTACACAGTATGATGACTAGTCGGGCATGAAAATCTTTCTCTGTGGCTTAGGTCCTCTACCTAACCACCTTGCCCTCTGTCAAAAGACCCCTAAAAACTATTTACAAGGCAAGGCCCTTGCAGTCTTGTCCTTGATCTTTCTTTAGAAGTTTAAATAAATAAATAAAGGAAGGAAGGAAGGAAGGAAGGAAGGAAGGAAGGAAGGAAGGAAGGAAGAAGATTGTTGGGACCATGAAATTGAAAAAGTTGTAGAAAATGAATATGCAAAAAATATTATGGGACTTCTGACCATAAATAGACAAACATCTGCCACACAATACACCAGATATAACTGTAGTCGAGAAGAAAGAAAAACAAGTTAAAATAATCGACATAGCAATACCAGGGGATAGCAGAATAGAAGAAAAAGAAATAGAAAAAAATCACAAAATACAAAGATCTACAAATTGAAATTGAAAGGCTGTGGCATAAGATGACCCAAATCATCCCAGTGGTAACTGGCGGCCTAGGTGCAATTCCAAACAACTTGAAAAGCACCTCAACACCATAGGGGCCACAGAAACCACCATCAGCCAATTACAAAAAGCAACTTTACTGGGAACAGCCTATATTCTGCGACATTATCTATAACTAGTGAATTTCGGTCCGTTGAATAACGGGCGCTAGTAACGGCGCTCCTGGCCCCCCGCCACCATTTCCCCTCCCGCCACCGCCAGCCTGCATGCCCGCCCACCCTCCCAGCTGCTTTTTGAACCAACCCCCCCCCCACGATTAAGGGCCAAATCGGCCTATGCCCTTGCCCCCGCGGCCACTGCCGCCGCCCGCCCTCCCAGCTGCCGAGACCTCCACAGCCCCGGCCCACGTCCTTCGCTCGATCACAGTTCCTATTTAGAGAAGAAGAGAGGAGCTCGCAAGTAGAGCTCCTCTCTCTTTAAAGCCTCTTCCCGAACTGGCACTTTGGGCGCAAAGGACGCCTATTGCGTCCTTTGCGTCCATAGCGCCATTTCGGGCACTGACTTTGCACAGAGTGGAGCTCTGCATGCGAGCTCCTCTCTCCTTCTCTAAATAGAAACTGTGACTGAGCGAAGGACGTGGGCCCGGGGCTGTGGAGGTCTGGTGTGGGTAAGGAGCGGTCGGCGGCGGCAGCCGCGAGGGCAATTACATGGGCCAATTTGGCCCTTAATCTTCGGCAACATGGCCGCCCGTGTCTGGGTGGCCGTATCTTTTTAGGCAGTTCTGAGCATGCGCTCAGCGCATGCCCAGAACTGCCGAAAAAGACACGGGCGCACGGGATCACACACAGGGCTTTTATTATATAGGATAACAGCAACAACATTGATAATAAAATTCAGCCATCCCAGGTCTTTGGGAAGGACTCAATGTCTGGATAAAACAAACCAGTCAACACCTGTCTGACTGTGTAAATAAATAAATAAATAAATAAATAAATAAATAAAAATAATAAATATATGTTGTTGTTTTACTAAAATGGCTGGTTATTCTTTCTCCAATTCTGAAAGTTACCTTAAACATAAAACCAGGGCAC
The DNA here is from genome assembly GCF_027244095.1 of Hemicordylus capensis. Taxonomy (NCBI): domain Eukaryota; kingdom Metazoa; phylum Chordata; class Lepidosauria; order Squamata; family Cordylidae; genus Hemicordylus; species Hemicordylus capensis. The sequence continues at coordinate 232,709,207 of NC_069659.1, read as the reverse complement.
TTTCCAGATTAGACACTACAACAGGGTCACGGCATATCTGCTAAGTGTGCTTCCGTACTTCCTGTGTTGTGACACTACAGTCCCTACGCTGTCAGCAGGGTGCCATTCACATTCGGATGCCTTGTTTTGGATTTAATTGCTGCGATACTGTGCTATAACATTGTATGTATGTCACAAAAAGGTTGCTGTATTTTCCTGTCGTCGGATTTTTTGATTCTGGGGATTGTTGTGAATATGATCCTGCCAAGCCGAAAGCATTTTACCATGGTTGTAGTGGGTAATCTGGAAATCTCCCAAATCAGGCAAGCTCTTGCTTTTATGCTTCAAGGCCCTCCCCTGCTCCTCCAAGTAAAGTGAAGCCTCTCAGTTATCACAAATGCATATTATTCTGGTTGGTGTCAGGAAGAATGGCTCATTGTTAGGAATTCACTTCTTCATGCAGTTTCACCCTGAGTGAGTTGAAGAATATTAACCCAGTAATTTCACATATTGACAAATGGGTTCCTGTGCTTACTTTTCATTACACTGTGGATATATTTTACATGTAAGGCATAAGAGCCCATCCTTTTCTGCTTGTGGGTTCAGATCAAAAGGTCAATCTTGTCCAGCATCTTGCTTCCCTGACACTGATCAACCAGAGGCCTCAGGAAAGTCCACAAATGGAGAGCTTGAAGACAATCGCCCCTTTTCTATGAATACGGAGAATATTTTTCTCTGTTGCCTCCCTCACTCCCACTCCACAACCGGTATTCAATGACATATTGCCTTTGAAGCTGGCCGTTTCATATGTTTAAAAGCCACGAACAGACCTTTTTTCCTCCTCTCATTTCTCTAATTCCCTTTGATAGCCAAGGGCCACCCCTACATTGTGGCAGCAAATTCCATTACATAAATAAATCCAAGAGGGGTATCCTATGTATGCCAACCTTAACTCCTTGGAGGAACAGTGGGGTATAAATGTGAACAGCAATTAAATATTGCTTGCTTTTACCTGTTCTTAACCTACTGCAACTTAATTTCAACCTAGTATGATGAGATGGAGGAAAACGTCTCTCTTTCCACTTTCTGCAGACTATGCCTAATTCTGGGACCACCAGAACTGTACACAGTATAGCAAATGTTGTGTCACAAAAGATTTGTATATGCATATTTCAGTACTAGAATTTTTATTTTCTAATCATTTTTAAAATAATTCCTAGCTTGGATTTTGCCTTCTTCACAGCTGCTGCGCACGGATGTTTTTGTTGAGCTATCCACCATTACCTCAGATGACTTTCCTGGTTAGACACTGAGAGTTCAGACCGCATCAGCGTCTTTGTGAAGTTAGGATATTTTGCCCCAATGTACATCACTTTACATTTACTTAAGGCAAAATCACATGTGCCATTTTTTTGGTCCATTCACCCACTTTGGAGAGATCCTTTTGGAACTCTTTGCGATCAGTTTTTATTTTCATTAGCCCAAGTACACAATCTCTACTGGATCACCTTCATCCATGTTTATCTAGACAGCTTTTCAACTGGTAATACTATCTAGCCTTTGAACAAGGACTAGATTTGGACTACTGATACAAGCAAATGTATGTGCAGATTCTGTACAGAACAACAAGGGGAGAATGGATTGCTCCCCCATGCAATTGGTACTCTGAACAAGGCTGATTTCTGCAAATCAAGCCGCTGTTCTCTGGCAGTCCTATCTAGATGTGCTTTATGCATCCCACAGCTCACAGAGCATGTAGATGACAGTTGGTGGATTTTTCACCCATATTAGCTCAAGGCTCAAGGGCTCAAGGTTGACTCAGCCTTCCATCCTTCCGAGGTCGGTAAAATGAGTACCCAGAATGTTGGGGGCAATATGCTAAATCATTGTAAACCGCTTAGAGAGCTTCAGCTATAAAGCGGAATATAAATGTAAGTGCTATTGCTAAGTGCTATTACAGTTTCCATCTATGATAGTCATTTTGCACATGAGCCTTTATTTGAGTCATGTGAGCAGGACAGGGTGACACGAGTTTCCTTTGTGCTCATGCATCTACCCAGAAACTTCACTGCATTGGTGCGATACGTTTATGCCCCACACACAACTTCACCAACCCAACAGCACAAAGTCAACTATGGACAGAGATGAGACAGCAGAGGAAGGAAAGAGAGCTGGTTAAATTCATTAGTATTGTCTACCATCCCAGGGTCCAGAGGTCGCTTTGAACTGGTTCAGTGTGGCAGAAAGACAATAGGAGTAATTCTTTTTTTCTTATAAACATGAGTTATTCTTTGAAAACACAACAGTACAATAAGGATGCAAGAATGTTTTTTAGTTGAGTCCAAGAATTTGCATGCAGAGAAGGGTTTCTCTTTTTCCTTTCCTTTTTTGTTTTACAAGTCCCCTGTATTTCAAAAGCAGCTTGCTATGTAGCACAGAAGTGAAGGGCTACACTGATGTGTGAAAAATATAGAGCTAGAGCTCCCTTGGGTGCCTGGAACTCATGCACTTCTTTGACTTTCAGCCTACCTTCAACACACAGCTCTGCAGGAGCACTGACTGGACAAACTGGAGAATAGATTAAACGCAGGGCCTATTGGTGTAGGGGGCAGGACCGAGGGCCATTTGGCCTGGGCCTCAAGCTCAAAGTGGACCTCACATTTAGACACTTGTTAATTTTTTGGCATGTGATAAGTTCTGCAACTTGGGTTTATGTGTCATTTTTAATAGCTGGGGGCCTCAAAAGCTGGAAGTGGCCAAGGCCTCTCTGTAGCTCTGAGTGGGCCTGATTAAACTTACCCCAGGAGTTGAGGGCCTCCAACAGGATTAGAGTTTGGTGTTTACACACCCGTTTGTGACTCCTTAGCAGAGCATCTCTTACAGAAGAGCTACTTAATATAGAAGGCAGAGCACCAGGGCTTCTCCCCCTCAACCACAGCCAACAAACCCTGTTACCACAGCTGCTACTCCACCCATCCCTCTTATTATTTATTTATCTATCTATCTATCTATTTATGCATTTATATACCCCCTTTCATTAAAAGACAACCCCAAGGCGGTTTACAAAAGTTAAAACATACAATAAAAAGACAATAAAAACATCAAGCTAAAAAGTATAAAAACATATAAAAACAGGCATAAAAACAATACAACCCTTGCTGCTGGATTAAGAAAGGGGGGTGCGTGGGTGGGTAGGAGGAATGGCAAATGATGTTTGGCAATTATTCATAGGGACCAGATATAGCCCTGAAGATTTTTATGTTATTTCAAATAACCCCTTTCCCCGTTAATTTAATTTTCACTCATTGCTGAGGTAAACAAAGTTTTGAATAGCTGACTTCAGGTCAGAAGTTTCAAAATATATAATTTTTATTAGAGACTGTTTAATATTTTAAACTGGGTAGAGGGCCGAGGAACTTGTTTCTGCTTCAGAGCAGTGGTGTAATGCTGCAAGGATGTTTTCCCTTCAGAGTCTCAGCAGGGACAAAAAGCCCTTGGCTTTCTACATGGAAATAATGTGCTATTCCAACCATAGATGACTATTCTTACTGTCTTAGGAACATAGGAAGCTGCTTTATATTGAATCAGACCATTGGTCCATCTAGCTCAGTATTGTCTATACCGGGCCTGCTCAACTTTGGCCCCACAGCTGTTTTTGGACTACAACTCCCATTATCCCCACCCACAGTGGCCAATAGCCAGGGATTATGAGAGCTGTAGGCCAACATCTGCAGAAGGGCCTAAGCTGAGCAGCCCTGGTCAACACTGACTAGCTGCAACAGCCTTTCTGTAGATGCTGCCAGGGACTCAACCTGGGACTGCCAGCATGCAAATCCAACAGTGGACTAGTGCCAGGACATTCTAAAATGAATGACATGGAATGCCCACGGAAATGCACTCGTTCCTTCCAAATGGCCATGGAATGCATTGAATTTTCAAATGGCAAACAGCCATTTGGAAGGAACCAATGCATTCCAGTGGGCATTCCCTGTCATTTATTCTAGTACATTCCCTAGAGTCACATGATCCTTGATTTCTTGTAACAGAACCACCCAGATTATTGCATCTCTCTAAGTGAGGGATAAGAACATAACATAAGAACAGCCCTGCTGGATCAGGCCCAGGCCCATCTAGTCCAGCATACTGTTTCACACAGTGGCCTACCAAATGCCTCTGGAAGCCACAGACAGGAGTTGAGGGCATGCCCTCTCTCCTGCTGTTACTCCCCTGCAACTGGTACTCAGAGGCATCCTGCCTTTGAGGCTGGAGGTGGCCCACAGGACCATGCTGACATGGAGAGCACCTGCACTTCTTAATTTGCAACTAAGAATTGCTTAAGAGGAAATGTTATCTGACTACTAATTATTTCAAATAAACATTTCCTGTTGCCTCAAGATTACCAAAGGTAGATCATTCACCATGTATGTCATTTGTCCTACATTGGTACAGAAAGTCAGTGCTAAACAATTTGATTAAATGGTTAGGGATGCCATTGTCAGAATTTCAGGCAGAGGGTATTAATTACAAAGCCTGGCATTTCAGCTGTACAATCTCCATTCATTTCAATGGGACTTCCGTGCAAGCCACCAAAGAGATGGAAGTGTTGCAATAGCAATGCAATAGTTCTTGGTCTCTAGTGAGAGCTGATCAATAAACAGTAGAGTAGAAACAAGATGTTGGAATTCAACAACTTTTCAACATTTGAATTTTAAACTAAAAATATGTGGTCACAATTTGAAATTATTTTCAAAGTAGACCTCAAACTGGGTTGGATTTGTCACGTATTTGAGGGATGCTTTCTGATTGGTTAACTAAATGAAATGCCAGGATTTACTAAATGCTATTGCGTGACAACTGCCCAATAGTGTTACATATTGGAACAAACAAGTGTATAGTCAGATATCACATAATAATCTTTAAAGCACTTTTAAAGTCAACTATTTAAAAAAATTATTCCGATATGTGACCCTATAGTAAATCTGGAGTGTTCCAAGTGCTTCATATACCTTATATTATGTTGGTATCCTTGGACCATCCCTGTAAGATAGGCCAATATTATGATTGCCATATTGTAGATGGGGGAAGGGACTGAGGCCATTCAATGATTGTATTCATGTATGGAGGTTTTAAGCTAGGCATTTGCAATCTGACAGTTTCTACTCTTGGCTACTTCACTACACCAGCTTCCTGGCAAACTGAGATGAAGGGCAGACTAATTGGAGTTTAGTATGATGCTGTGCTTAGAGTGTTGGACTGTGGAGACTTAGGGTAGGGTTCCAAATCAGAGCCCCACTCAACTCAAAACACACTGGGTGAATGTCAGCGTGCGTGTGTGCCCCTCTCTCTCTCTCTGACCTACCTCACAGGAGGGATTTATGTATGCTGTTAAAAGCTCCTTGATCAAAGGTTAGGATACAAATGACATCAGAACCACAAATAATTGGGAAGAATACTTAGGGAGGAGACACGTAAAGAATTAAATATTGGTTTGGTTCATATGGCAATAAAACCGGAGCTTAAAGATGGAGATTACATATTAAAAACCCTGGGCCACCCAGGGCCCCTTTAGATAAAATGTAAACTAGAAGTATGTAGTTTCCTGGGCCTTAACACCTGATGCAAAAAGATTTAATATTTTACATTTTAAAAAACAAACAAATAACTAGTTTTTCCCCTACTAGTGTTCTTGCTCAGTATAGCCTGGAACTGTGAGCAGGAAGAAGCACCATGACCAGACCATATTCATAACATACCCTGAAGAAAGCAAGACCATTAGTGAACTGCCCCAGCATGGGTGTGTTCTAAGGTGAACAAGGCCAGTTAGCATCTTTAATGCAATCCACCTCCTACACCAGGCCTGCTCAAAATTCAGCCCTCCTACAGATATTGGCCTACAACTCCCATCATCTCTGGCTATTGACAACTGTGGCTGGGGATTATTTATTTATCTATCAAATTTGTACACCGCACCAAACTTTCGTCTCTGGGTGGTTAACAACAGCAATAATTATGGGAGCTGTAGTCCAAAAACAGTGGGCGGCAAAGTTGAGCAGGCCTGTCCTATACCAAATGTACCCCTAGTTTAGTTCCGCTCACTTCAGAAGTAGCTTCTGTGGCTAAAGCTCAGCTGAGAGCTTATTTACATGAGCATTTTAGCAGTCAGTGGTGCTTCACTTCCTGCAGTATAGCAATCACTCAATACACTTTGAGCAATTTCAGTTCACTTCCATCCACATCTGTATAAATTCCCCTCGAGGTAATTGTGTAACCAGCAAAAGGCATAAACAGAAGTAGCAGGGAGAGGGAAACAGAAAAAAAATCAATCTAGAGATAGTTCACTTTACATCACAATCGTATACTATCTTAAAAGGAGCACCCATTTGAAGGACCTAGTACTGACCCTAGGAAGCCCTTCGTCAAGCTTTTCAGGCTCTGGTTATGTCTGGCTTCCCTTTAAAATGCAAACCATAAGCAGCAGCATTTGTAATTGGGACCAAACCTCTTTAATGCTTATTTCCTCTTTCCCCTGCCTGCATTCCCCTTTAATAGCCTCCAGTGCAAGATGAAGATGCAGCATTTCCAGGGATGTCATGCAACCATTGCGGAATGCAAAGGCATCAGCTCAAGCTGGTCTATCTGGTCTAACACACATATCAGATGTTGTGCTATGGGAACAATTCCAGTGAGATCTAGTGCAGGATTGAGAGGAGTGAATGTCTTCTGCAGAAGGGCCTTGTGTAAGCCTGGAGCTCTGAGTTGTGCCAGGCTATTACAAAAGACATACAGGTTTCACAACACTCTCTCTCTGGTTGTTATCCCAGATTAATGTCTATACCTGGTGTTTTTTTACTCAGGCATTATGGTAGCACATCCAGATTTCTCACCCCGATGTTCACTGCTTCAAGAGAGCCCCAGCAAATTGGCCCCTAGATCCTGGCTGCCTCCATCACCTCTGCTGAAAGAAGCATGATTAGAATCAGATCACATCATGCCAACTGAGCAGCAGGGCGTAGGTTGCTGAGCATATGGCATCACATAAATATGAGCTCACCATGATTGCACAAAAGAACAACTTTCACCCCTCAAAAGTTGCCCACAGCATGATGCTGCATTATATATTTCCCAGTAGTGCAGTAATCCGTTCAAGTGGGATAGTCAGTTTAGCCTATTGCAGCAGAGACAAAGGGCTCTGTGGCACCTAACCAATTGATGGTGGCATCAGCCTTCATGGGAAAGAGCCCACTTTGCCAAATGCGTGAAGGACCATGTCAGTGAGTAGTTTGTGTATAAAATAAAATATTTTATAAAATATGTTTTATAATTTTATTTATAATATGTTATATCATTTTATAAAATATGTGTATAAAAGGCCCCAAGACAAGTGGGGTGTTTTTTAAAATATAAATTTAGGTTAAAAAGACCAAGTAAGCCAAGAGATGTACACCTAAGCAGAACATAAAGCCTGACTAAAGAATGAATTCGCAAAATTTGACACTATCATACCAGGACTCAATAAGGACTAGGAGTGGTTAGATCATTACAAAAAGCAATTGTTTCCTCTTAAGTGCCTATCTAGCCTATTCAGCTTGCTTTGGCAGTTCATCATCAGTTGGGAGTGGATCAAACCCACTCCAGTTGAATCATTTACTCTTGATAGGATCTTATTCTCATTTGTGTTCTGCATTATAAATATGACACACCTCTCCCTGGAGGAGTGGGGGGAAGTTCTTGAGAGCAAACAACAAGAAGCATCCTGAGTTTAAAAAATATATATCACAAGAACACTAATAGAGATAATCTGTACTTTGTACAAATAATTATTGTTGTGAAGGCAAATGAAAGGATTGCAATGACTGTTAGGCATTCATGACCTATTTTCACCTCTCTGTACTTCATAACTTAAATGATATGCATATGCCCAATGATTATATTGTATACATAGTACACCCATTTTGCCCTATGGTAGTACAGAATGTTTGAAGTATCACAATTTTGCTAGCTTAAAAAGACAAGAACATCTTCTTGTCTAGAGAGGAGAGCTGGTCTTGCGGCAGCAAGCATGACTTGTCCCCATAGCTAAGCAGGGTGTGCTCTGGTTGCATACGAATGGGAGACTTGATGTGTGAGCACTGTAAGATATTCCCCTCAGGAGATGGAGCCTCTCTGAGAAGAGCAAAAGGTTTTAAGTTCCCTCCCTGGCTTCTCCTATATAGGGCTGAGAGAGATTACCGCCTGCAACCTTGGAGAAGCTGCTGCCAGTCTGTGTAGACAATACTGAGCTAGATGGACAATGGTCTGACTCAGTATATGGTAGCTTCCTATGTTCCTATGTCTACTCCCTTCCTCTAGCTCATTTTAAAAAAATTGTCCAGTTGTACACCAGTTGTACTAACATGTAGCTTTCATGTTAGATTTTGCAGTATTCATGTTTTTAGAGACCACAGCTAAATTTGTGGAATTGTACATATTCAATAAGGAGCCAATTCCTCTTCCTCTGTACCCTGCCAAACCACACCTTTCAAACAAAAGGAATTAGAAGTAACGTGACTCGCATCTATATAAAAAGGAAGAACACAATTCAACATTTATTCAAAGAGCCTCAGTACATTTCAGGCAAGCATTCCTCCATACTAGGGGAAGAACATAAAGAATCTGGTCATCTTATTTCTTGCTCCTAGGTTTCGGGGACGCACTCCCTGTGGATATAAGAGGATTATCTTCCTTGGAGGCCTTCAGGCTGTTTTTCACACATGGCTTTTAGCTCGTATCACCTCTGGAATGGAGGGTGTGCGTTCACCTATCAGCCAGGTTTACCCCGAAGTCCCTGCGAGCTATCAGGGAGTACTTCTCACACGATGTGGGTTTTTCATTGCACGTGTAACTCGATTTATATGCATGGTAAAAAAAATCCACTTCTTGCATTGGTTTTTTGGGGCAATTTTGAACTTGCAAGTAAAGCTTCACAGTAAATCCTGCTATATGAAAAATGCCCAGGGAGTTATTCGTGCTTGGCTTCAGGGTAAACATTGAGCGAAGCCACTTCGAAGTACACTCGTGGCATTGAGGGAAGCAGCCCCTCCCCTCTATTCTCAGTTTTATTTTGAAACAAGTCCACATGACATGCTTCGTGTTTTCCTTCTAGCCAATTTGGTGGGTGCAGGAAGAGAACTCCTGCAGAGAGGGATCTATATTTCTGAAGAGAGCATGCCTCTTATCATGCTAATGATTGTATGTCAGTGCCTCTCCCATTTGCTCTGACGTTTTCAGAAAAAGTAGCTTAAAACCAGCATTTTGAAAACCCAGACATACGTCAGGATAAGCTAGAATTCGCATCACAAAGCCCTGTTTGTGCGTGGAGTGGAGCCAAAAATCTCAAAGGGACTTCGAGGTAAGTTTGGCTGGTGTGTGAACGCACACATTCTCTTCTGAACGAAATTTGGGGCAGAAGCCCTGCATGTAAAGCCACCAGGAGAGCCCTAAAGACCCAGCTTTTTAGCCTGGCTTTTAATGATATCTTCTTGTAATTTTAATGAGTTGTAATGTGGTTGGAATTTTTATTTTTATTTAATTGTTTTATTATGAGATTTTGATTTTAATGTAAACCACTCTGAGCCACTTTAGGAAGGGCGGTATATACACTAAATGAATGAATGAATGAATGAATGAAGCTTAATTCTCTATATCCATATTCAAAATGTGCTGGGATGTTTCCAATTGATGTTTTTTAAAAAGCATTTTGTATTTTCTTCCTTGTATCAGAATGAAGGCAGATGCCATTTCTGAATGCTTCCCCTTCATCTGTTAGAACTCCCTGCATTTTCCCCCCTAAGACAACAGTAGCACAACCGGAAGTGGCTTACTTACCTTACCTTACTTTCTAATTACTTTACTTTCTAATGCTCTAGTTTTCTTTTTTAAACTTGCAGGGAGTTTTCCTGATGTCCCTTTCTTTTACAACCATCACCATTCACTGTATTACCCAACAGGGAATTCTCATCACACTTCCACCAAACAAGAATTTTGAGATCTGTTTTAGGACACCTGCAGTGGTGGCAAGGACAGCAGCCAAGTGTCCTTCACCACTGCGCCCACAGAGCCTTTGTATGGTGGCAACAGAGTGGTTCTCAGGGCTCAGAGAAGGCTCCCTGGAATGGGCCCTGAATAGGGGAAACCATATAAAACTTTACGCTGCAGGTGGGACCATGATGCAAAACTTGCTCCACCAGCAGGGCATGTAATTCAGTCCTCTTGTGCAATGCTGCACAGATACCCACATGCTGCCGCCAGTGCAGTTGACATTAGCTAATCTGACCAATGTTAATGCAGTCCCATGTTCCTGCAAAGAGATGCCATGATAAGAACCTACAAGCAATTATTCTTATCAGAGTGTGTGTGTGTGTTTGTGCGCACGCACTCACACGCATGCACGGTTTGCAATATTAGATTTGAATCTCATCTCTCATCCTAAAGAATTTATCAGTATACATAAAGTTCTTTAATACTCAGGGTCATCACCCTATTAGAAAGGTTATGCTGAGAGATAATGATTACGCCAGTGTGCCACATGGCTGAGCCAGAATTTTAACCCGGGTTTAACTACATCTTAAGCCCAGCATAGTGGTTTCCTTTCCTACCGGTTACCACACAGCAAGCACAGTTCTTTATTTTCATCCAGATTAGAATAGCTGCAGTCTGATTATTGTCAACTGGGGAAATAACACTGCGACTAGTTAGACTGCCTGATAGAAGATGGTCCCAGGTTCAGTCTTGGTCATCTCCAGATGGGGTTGAGAAAGATTCCTGCCTGAAAACTGCTGCCAGTCAGTGTAGACAATACTGAGCTAGATGGACAAATAGTCTCAGTACACAGCAGCTGGTCACACACGATTTGGGGAAGTGGTTCCCATAGATGGAGTTGTTTTTACACTTGCCTCCATAAGATCATACCTTTAACAGCAGTTCACTGTGCACCATATAAAATCAACCATTACTCACACATACACACAAATTGTTGCCTATATCAGGATTCTGGAAAGCTTCCCTTGCGGTCAATCAGAGCAGAGAAGCAGGGTAAAATGAAAAATATAAAGGGTACTACTATGGGTCAGCCACCTAATGGCGCAGCGGGGAAGTAACTTGCCTAGGGAGAAAGAGGTTGCTGGTTCGAATCGCCACTGGTATGTTTCCCAGACTATGGAAAACACCTGTAACATGCAGCAGCGATTTAAGGAAGATGCTGACAGGCATCATCTCATACAGCGCAGGAAATGGCAATGGTAATCCCCTCCTACAAAAGAAAATCACATGGCTCTGTGGTCGCCAGGAGTTGACACCGACTCAATGGCGCAACTTTACCTTTACTACCACGGGTTACATTTGAGAAGACATGCGAATGAGCTAAAGTTGACTGATCTAAACTTTGAACACTTGCAGTTACTCAGTGGTGAAATTGTAGTCTGTCTTCACAACAGTCAACCTCTTCTAGAAGGAAAAATTGTTTATAAGCATTCCAAATGGCTAATACTATAACCTCAGTAGCACTGCACATGGAGAGCTTCAAAGCAGAATGATTCAGATAGCAGCAGTCTCCTACATACTAGTTTCAGTTTGTTAGCAGCTGGTTTTCTCAGCTGATGAGCCATTCAAGAAACACCCTGCTGAAAGGCACTGAATCTTATCAATATTAAAACCACACATCAATGATTGAGAAAGTTCATGAACAGAACTTTTTTCTAAACTGACACTTAAGGTGTATTTGTAAAAAGGTGGGCAAGGAAAAAGACAGGCCCTAAATACATACCTAAACAGTTGAACTGAAAATTTAAAAAAGTTAATTCATTCAATAAAAGATTGAGTTGGCCCCTAAAAAGCTGCCATGATCTCTTTGGGTGGATGGACTACCAGACCATTTTTTCCCCAAGCCCCCAAACCAGTCAGCTTTCCAGTCAAACATAACATTTTTTAAAGAGTTCAAGTGGGAACAGAACACAAGGCATGACGGGAGGATAGCAAGGGAGAAGTCCGGTACATGAACTTCTACCAGCCCAATTGGTCACCAGCATTTCTTTATTCTACATGACTGCAAGACTATATGCAGCCACCACCATCTTGTACTGGTGTTCACGAGAATTCAGAGTACAAGATGCTCCTTATTCCAGATTACAAACGCAAAGCTTAAGCAATATCCCCCGTTTCCAAACAAGTTTTGGGATGCTCCAGAAACAGAGTTCTGACTCATGACTTTCAACCGCTTAGGGTTGTTGAGTTGACCTTTTTGTTATGCAGGATAGAAAAGGCTTGTTTCCAGCAGAGGTTAATGTGGCTTTAATTATCCCAATCCTTCAGGAATATCACTATGTCCAACCAGGCAATTTCACAGGAATGTTGGAATTGGCTTCCATGATGAGCAGGTCTTGTACTCCACATTCCTAGATAAACATCAAAAAGCTGCCAAATCTGGCATTGACTACAGTTCCTTCTGAGAGAGCTGCCACTTTCATTGTTAAATAAAGCAGATTGCTAATTGTTGTGGCCACGTAGGTGCTTCACAGCATATTATTGGCAATGGCTGGCAAGAAGTCAAAAGTCAGGATGGCAGCTAGTTAGTGGGATTCCCCGGGGCTGGGGCTTGAATATCCTCCAGCTAGCTTGCTGCTGTTCCCTGTGGACTAGCAACTGAAGAATGACAGAAAGCCAGAGAATGACATGCCAGTGTACTTTCTGGATATATCTCACAGTGTTCTACTTTTATTGACAGAGCGTACAGAGTCCACTGCCCTCAGTTATGAGATACGGTCCATGTAGTGAAAAGTACAGATGTGTTTTGGAGGGTCAGTTTTGCATTCAAGTCTAATAAATCAGAAGGACTAGTAGGCTCAGAGAACTCTGCATTCTGCCAGTGTTGAAGATCAAAGTGAGGAATTTATTTGCTTATTTTTACATCCCACTTTTCCATGATTATGTTTATCCATCCTCACAAGCCTAGGTTAAGGCTGAGAGATAAGTGACCAGCCCAGACTCACCCAGTGAAGTTAATGGCTGAATGGGATTTGAACTCCAGTCTCCCTGGTCCTTGTACAACACGCTAACCACGACACATGTTATTCTCAGGTGGAAGGCCGTATCACTTAGGAGGGTCTCACCACTGTTTATGGTACAAGTTAACAAAAATTTTGAGCCAGTTTCTTACAGCTCCAAACTAAAGAGCTTTGGACAGTGTGGTTTCATGAAAAGACAGGAGGTTATCCAACATTTTTGTATCAGACCGAGTTATAGCCACTAGGGAAATACAAGGTCCAAGGCAAGTGTTAAGCAATATAAAAAGTTCTGTCTATGGTGCTTTGACTACAAGAGCAGGCTGTTGCACACAACAAGCCAATCTCAGAATGATTGGCTTGTTGTATGCAACAGCCTGCTCTTGTATTTTTATTTTTATTTTTACATTTTATATCCCGCTTTTCCTCCAAGGAGCCCAGAGTGGTGTACTACATACTTAAGTTTCTCCTCACAACAACCCTGTGAAACAGGTTAGGCTGAGGGAGAAGTGACTGGCCCAGAGTCACTTGTAGTCAAAGCGCAACAGACAGAACTTTTTAATATCGTTTAACAATTGCCTAGGACCTTGTATTTCCTCAGTCCCTGAATTGAGAAGATTAGCTAGCACCATTTATGTCTTTCATAGAAGAATGGGAAACCTGTAGTAACCTTCTTCCTCCCCCCGCTAAAATTATGTTTAAATAAGACAAGCTTCTCCAGTGCTCTCTGAACAGTGTTTCCTACACTGAATGCGTTTCAATGAGGGAGAGAAAAGGTATCAGATATTACCAGTGACTTGAAGCAAAAAAAAATTGCAACAGATTGCAGCAATCTGTACCTTAATTAAGCATCTCCTCCACCTTCAACAAGATCTTCAAGCCCACTTTACCTATATAGTTCTTGTTTAAAGGTAAAGTTGTGCCATCGAGTCGGTGTCCACAGAGCCCTGTGGTTTTCTTTGGTAGAATACAGGAGGGGTCTACCATTGCCTCCTCCCACGCAGTATGAGATGATACCTTTCAGTATTTTCCTTTATTTCCAGCTTCCAGGCTAAAGTCACAATATTTCACAATTTAGTTCTCTTGTAGCTGTATAAGCCAAGGATGAATGTCTTCCATCTACACATGCACTGTACAACAAGGAATCTAAACTCAACAGCATGGGTCTCTGAGAAGGCTCTGGTCCACATGGCCAAGGAAGTAGGTGTGAAAATACAGGTAGTGTCTTTCAAAGCATTAGGAGTCAAGCAAGACATTGCTGCCAAGGCACAAGAGAAGGGCCTCAAGCTAAACCCATACACCTAAGAGCTGCTTATCCCTACTTTCTTGCCATCTGTTGTTTTAAACCTGTACCATTCACCTCCCATTTTCTTTGACCCTCACCTCCATGCTTCTCCACTCTACAAAGCACTTGAAATTAAAATTGTGCAAGCGGGACAGGTTTATGCAAATCATAGCTTGTACAAACGTACCACAAAAGAATCTCGGTTCCCTAACCAAAGGGCAGCATCACCCATGTGCTGATATGGGACTGCCAGTTTGTATTCAGTCTCATTACACCAATATACCAGAAGGTCAGACTCAAAGTCAGCATGTACATAGTACTATTTGCTGCAACTAGGTGTGACAGACCAAGGAAGGAGAGAAAAGGGGGAACAAAATGAAGTTGTGCCTTGGATTGTTTGACGCTGCTGAACGCTCTCTTATAGCCATGGGCAGGAGATGCTTCATGTAGCTACATGCTGATTTTTACACTTGTGACATTGGCCCGATGCAACAGTGTCACATGGAGCTGTTGCTTGCTCAAGGCAACAGGCAGCACGAGGCCAAATCAAGCTAAAATAATAAACAGCCCTGTCCCAAAAGGGCTCACAGTCTAAAAAGGGACATGAAGGTAGACACCAGCAACTGCCATGGGAAGGATGCTGTGTTTGGGCTGGATAGGGCCAGTTGCTCTCCCCTTGCTAAATATACAAGGGCAACATCATTTTTGAAAGGTGCCT
This sequence comes from Hemicordylus capensis, assembly GCF_027244095.1. Classification (NCBI taxonomy): domain Eukaryota; kingdom Metazoa; phylum Chordata; class Lepidosauria; order Squamata; family Cordylidae; genus Hemicordylus; species Hemicordylus capensis. The sequence continues at coordinate 232,694,191 of NC_069659.1, read as the reverse complement.
CTTTTGTATCAGTTCTGACTTTTAAGATCTTTTGGCAGCCTCTTCACATCCTTGAAATGGCACCCAGAAAGTAGGCTGAGTGACACAAGAGTTTAATTTGAGCCAAGGACTTGCCCCAATGAACACAGTCCCAGAACATATATAAAAGACAACTAGGCATTTTGCACACACTTAGCAATGACAACCATTGGCTAAATATCTAGGGTGGCAGGGAAGAGGTTTGATGTCAGACAGGCTTCTAGTCAGACTTCGAGCCCTAGCCGTTTGCCAGGATGTCCTGCTAGGAGGCTTTTGCAGACTGCTGAAGCAAACAGTCGAGAATGGACAGCTCACTAAAGTATGGTCTCACTAAATATATTGCAGCCTTAGTTGGTTCTGTTTCACAAAGTGGGCAAGTAACAGCCACCTTCCTCACTGTTGTCATGAGCAGGATGAATAAGGATTGCAGATGATTTATGTTGATTGTTATAGCTATAGCCTTGATTGTTGTACAATAGCAGCAGTTTCCATTGATGTCAACTAGAAGTTATTGTAGGTAATACTTCACATGTTCCACCTTAAGTGGCGCAGTGGGAAAATGCTTGACTAACAAGCAGAAGGTTGCTGGTTCAAATCCCTGCTGGTACTATATCGAGCAGGAGCAATATAGGAAGATGCTGAAAGGCACCATCTCATACTGCGCAGGAGGCGGCAATGGTAAACCCTTCCTGTATTTCTACCAAAGAAAACCACAGGGCTCTGTGGGCGCCAGGAGTCGAAATCGACTTGACGGCACACTTTTACCTTTTAATACTTCATGCACCCCCAAATGCAATTGCAAACCTCAGTCATCTTCGTAAGAAGGCAGGTATTCCCCCACCCAAGATGGGGGATTTAACAATATTATACCTATTTAACCATATTACACACAGCTCAATTCTCCCCCTTGCCTGTAGGCCTTTTCTAGTTACCAATGCCTTAAGTGTGTTAAATTCATCTTCCTTTCTTGGAGAGAGAAATCTTACAGCATGTTAAAAACTATCCAACCCCAGCATGCTCTCTCCCCAGTGGTTGTTACTGGTGTCTTATATTTCCTTTCAGGCTGCGAGCCCTTTGGGGACAGAAAACCATATTCTATGTAAACTGCTTTGAGCACTTGTTGAAAAGCAGTATATAAATATTCGTAGCTGTAGTAGTAATCTGAGGAGGTCAGTGACCAAAAATCTGACCTTAAAAAAGGGAGGTTTTCTCAAGATAGAGGCTATCATTTGAGCACAGTAGATACTATCAGATTCCATAACCCTTTCCACATACCCCACCCCATGCTTCTGGAGTTGCTCACATGTGGTACGGCCAGTGAACCACCACAACAGAAAGGAGTGCTCTAGATATTATCTTTTCATCTTGGCAGGTTTAATACTGTGTTCACCTAAGCAGCGCTGAACTCCTGGGGGCAGGGATGGAATCGTCTTCAGCTTGCAAGCAATGCATCTCCCTATGGTGCAATGCTGTGGGAGTCAGGGTGTGGCCTGTATCATTCACAGAATATCCCAGGAATGACTCTGCTGCACCATATTCTTCCTACAGACCTTCCTCAAGACAAGTTAAGCATGATAAACTGCTTGGTATGATACCCTGCCTACGCTCCAGAGAAAGAGGTGACCGTGAGAGAGAAGTATGGGAAAGGATTCAGGAGCTCTTGCAAATGTTCATAGCCTGAATAAAACTAAACGGCCGTGTTCCAAAAGGGAACATGTTCTCAAAGTCTTAGAAAGTGTTAAAAAAAAATGTAGGCCCCTAATCTTCTAGTCCTCATCGACTAGGGACCCAAAGGCCCTCAACATACCTCTCCCCTCATGCTAACAGACTTCAGAAAATTTGTACTCCCATTGAAATTAATGGGACAAGCTCTATTAATTTCAATAAGACTGTGCATGGGTAAGTTAGTGTACATGTGGGCTGGTTACTGTCATAGCCCATCTCCTTAACTGTAGCATTTAATGTGTGCTTTTATCTATGTGGTGTTGGAGATCCAGCTCCAGATGGCATCGACCTTTTGCACTAGTAACCCTAATGACTACTAAGGGCACTGGGAGTAGAGCGAGTTAGGGTCTCCTCTTTCCTGTTTATCTCTGCCTCTAATGTCCTTTCTATTTATTCATTTATCGATCATGTTTTTAAACCACCTCACCTGTACATCTCTAGGCGGTGTACAAGAATCAAAATATTTTAAAAGTCACAAATTAAGATACATAATAAAAATAGAATAAAATAACTATTAAAACAAGTTTGAAATTATTAAAAATTCTAATTAGAAGCCCGCAAAAACAGAGTCTTGAGGATCTTCCAGAAAATAAACAGAGAAGTAGATGATCTTATTTGAGCAGGGAGCATATTCCAAAGCCCTGGAGCAGCCACAGAGAAAGCCCGGTCCTGAGTTGCCACCAGACGAGCCGGTGGCAACTGTAACCGGACGTCTCCAGAAGATTGCAACAGCCAGCAGTGATTCTGTATTCTTTATTAAAAAATTTCTTATATGCCTCCGCCTCCTCCAAAGACTCTAGGCGGTGTTCAACAAGAATTCCAATCACATTTTTTAAAAATATATAAAATAAAATAAATTAAAGGGTAAACGCCTGGCGAAACAGGTAGGTCTTAAGAAAGGCCTTAAAAGTAGCTAGGGAGGGAACTGAATGAATCGGGGGTGGGGAATGTTCCAAAGAAGAGGGGCGGCCACAGAGGAGGCCCTCCTAGGGGCCCAGGCACCATGCACTACACCAGGGCCTGGGACACTAAGGAAGGCCAGCTGAGAAGACCTCACAGGATGGGATACAAATGGCTGAGAGAGATAATCCCGGAGATATACAGATGCTAAAAGCCCAGAAGGGTTTTCTAGGTGAGAACCAGCACTTTGAATTGGACCCGGAAGCAAACAGGCAACCACTTTAGCAAGCATAAAAGGTGTAACACTATCAAATCTACAACCACCCATGAGGCAGCAGGCTGCTGCATTCTGGATTAGTTGAAACTTCCAATTTGTTTTCAAAGGCAACCCTAGGTAGAGCACATTACAGTAATCCAAATGAGAGGTAATAAAGGCATGAGTTACTGTTGCCAGGGCCTGCTGGTCAAGAAAAGGCCATAGCTGGTGAACCAGTAGAAGCTGGGCAAAGGCACCCCTGGCCACGGCCTCCACCTGCTGTTCAAGCAGGAGCCGCGAGTCCAGAAGGCCCCCCAATCAGGGATTCTCAATGTGTGGGTCCCCAGATGTAATTGGACTTCAACTCCCATAATTCCCAACCAAAGGCCACTGGGGTTGGGGATTATGGGAGTTGAAGTCCAGTAACATCTGGGGACCCATACGTTGAAAATCCCTGCCCCAGATCATGAACTGTCTCTTTCAAAGGAAGCGCAACCCCACCAAGAAATAAACTAACACGGCAATTGGCCAGATCACAGACTGAACAAGAACTCCTCAGTCTTGGAGGGATTAAGCCTGAGCTTGTTTTGGCCCATCCATCCAGGTCCTGACAGCCTCAAGGCACTGAGCCAGCACATGGACAGCATCAACTGTTTGGCCAGGGGTAAAGATATAAAGCTGAGTATCATCAGCATAGTGATGACAACTCACCCCAAACCAATGGATGACCAGGCCCAGAGGCTTCATGTAGATGTTAAAAAGAATGGGAGCAAGGACGGAGCCTTGTGGAACCCCACAAGAGAGGGGCCAGGGCACAGAACACTCGCCCCCAATCATCACTGACTGGAATCGCCCAGTGAGACAGGACCGGAACCACTGAAGAACAGTGCCCCCAAGGCCCAGGCCACTTAAGTGCTCCAAAAGGACAGCATGGTCGATGGTATCTAAGGCTGCTGAGAGATCAAGGAGAACCAAGAGAGGTGCGCTTCCCACATCAAGGGACTATGACAGAGGAGGCACTCTCTCTGATAGTGTTGTCCCCGAGACCAGTCTGGCTGCCACATGGTGTACCAATTGTAGTTTCCAGACCATATACAAAGGCAGCCCCACCTACAGCGCATTAGAATAGTCAAGCTGGAGGTTACCAGCATATGTACCACTGTTTTTTAAGTTCATTCACCTCTAGAAATGGACATAGCTGATGTATCCACCAAAGCTAATAAAAAGCACTCCTGGCCACCGCCTCAACCTGAGGAACTAAGGAGAACTTTGGGTCCAGGAGCACTCCCAAGCTCCGTACCTGATCTTTCAGAGGGAGTGTAACCCCATCCAGAACAAGCAGATCTAAACCATCTCTCAGGTCCTGCCCCCATCCCCCGCCTGTCAGTACCTCTATCTTATTTGGATTCAACTTCAGTTTATCCTTCATCCATTCTAGCTATTGATAGAATGTATTCTGGAACTTCCTAAGAGTGACTTCCTCCTTCTTCCCAGAATGCTTCTCGCTCTCCCTGAGCACCATGATTCTATAGATCTCTCTCTGACCAACATGTAGCCAACTGTTAGATATAGGTATTTCCCTATAATTTACTTCTGAATAAAGTAGATTAGTTTAACCTAACATGAATTTCCATGATTATCATTTACAAGCTGTTGCCCCCAAGACACTTAACTTCTGCTGTAATGGGGGCAGTTAGCTCCTGAAATACTCCAATATTTAATTAATTACCCCAGATAGATAGATAGATAGATAGATAGATAGATAGATAGATAGATAGATAGATAGATAGATAGACAGACAGACAGACAGACAGACAGACAGACTCAACACACTGTCTGTATGGGGCACCTGCTGAAGACTTGTAAGGGGTAGAGTTGTTAAATGTTGGGAACCACTGCGCTAGAGTCTCTCAAAATGAACACACATTCGTCATACATAATGACCTTTGGAAAAGACTCTGCTCCATTTCTTCTAGAGAATTAGTGGGGACAGGGCCTTCTTGGTAATAGCTCCTTCCTGCCGGACTAATACCTTCTAGAAAGGTGTAACCATTTCTTTCCAGTAGGCAGTTGGAAGAGGGGCTTGTAATTTATGTTACTGGGCACTCTAGCTTTAAGTACTGTACATGGAAGTTGTTGGATTGTCCTCAGGACAGCTGCTATAAGGAGTTTATCCCACCCTGGACCGCCCCCCCCCCCGCCCCGGCACACGTACATGGCTGTAGAGAGACTGCATTCACACTTCATGCAACAAGCATTTTTCCATTTGTATATAGGACACACACTTTGTGAAAAAGGCAGGAATGACTTGACAGGCCAGTCATTAGGGCTTGCAGAGGCGGAACCTTATCAGGCAAGGGTTCAATATGAAGAAATCCAAAGAACAAACCAATATGGTCACTTCTGAAACAAGTTAAATGTGCCCCCATTCTTGGCAAACTGCCCCCTATCCAAAGTAACCATCATAATCTCATCCCTAGAAGGACTAGTAGTACACTTCTCTACAGAAACAAGTTGGTGCAAAAAATATAAGTGTAAGGGACAGTATACTCTTAAATCTGTGAGATGTTTCTAAAGCCAGGAAAAGTGTTATGACCTGTATGCTCCCTTATCCAACCTAGGTGGTATGCAAGTCCTGCCTTGAAGCAAAGACGCCTCTTAACTCTGAAAACCAGTTTGGCAAGAATGGATCTGCTAGCAAGCAGACAGAAATTTCCAACTGAAGACCTACTTCCCCTGTGAGTCTATGTCAATACCTGCTGTGCTGTAATTAAAAACCCCTGTTTCAAAGTAAAAAGGAAATTGTATAGGGCTGCAGACAGTACTGTAAAGGTACTCATTTACATCCCACCCTTCCTCCAAGGTGCTCAGGGCAGCACACAGTCATCTTTTATTAGACACATGCCTGCAAAGTAGTTTAAGATGAGTGGCTATGACCTTGGACCTGTCACTCAGTGGGTTTCCTGACCAAACAGTGTTTTGAACTAAGACCTCCCCAGTCTTTGTCCAGCGTTCTGCCAGCTATACTGCAGTGGATTCAAAAAAGGAAGCTTCAGGAATCAAACAAGGGGCAGCAGATTTATGGGTTTCAAGCCTAAAGGTCTGGTAAGCACTGGGTAGTGTTGCCACATTTTGAGAGGATTCCTGGATACAACTGTCAAAAGAGAGGGGTGCAAGCTTTGAAGGCCAACCTCCCCCGCCCCCCTCCCAGGACTGAAAGACTGCTTTCAACAGTGGAGCTCAGCAGCTCTTGTGTACTTTCTAATGTTTTGCACAGAATGTGAGGTTAGGAGCATCTTACCTCAAACACAATCAAATATGAGCACATGTATGACAGCAACAAGCACAGTGAAAAGGAAAGAAAGCTGTATTGTTTATTTTGCTTAATTGCAGTTCACAAACCATCATAAAATAGTGAATGTTCTGGAGAGAAGTGGAACCCTGAGAATGCCACTAGAGAGAAGGGGGTTCTGTCCATACACTTCACAGCTAAACCCAGAGATTCACTATCATATTTATTAACTCTGGAGATAATCCAGAAAGGAGGGGGAAGGAGTTTGAGCAGTGTGAAACAGAGAAAGCCAACCTATCTAGTCAGCCCCACTGGTGCCAGAAAAAGAACAGGGGCTTTAAAAACCACTGACACTATGCAGCTATACCACATGGAGAGAAGTACCAGAAAAGGTAAAATTTGTTAAAGCACTCAAATTCCTTGACATTTCCTATCCAGAAGAAAACCTTTCTGGCACGCTGGACTGGATCAATGTTCCCTCTAACAGGGATTCCCAGACGTTGTTGACTACAACTCCCATAATCACCAGCCAAAGGCCACTGCAGGGATGGGGATGCTGAGAGTTGTAGTCAACAACATCTGGGAATCCCTGTTAGAGGGAAGAGAACAGGATGTCTGATTCCTGGGCTGTCCAGGCCCATCTTTGACATGTAGCAACCCTAGGACAGGGTCATGCCCATAGTATCAAAACCTCTGCTCAGATTTGATATTCTAGCTCAATATAGACCATTACAAACAAACTTCATCACACCACAATCATACCTTTTACAAAATATGCTCAGAGCTTTAGCTGTTAATTCCCAAAGGGAAATTCTATTAGCAGCAGGAGATGCCAAGATGACTGTGAAAGAGAGTCTAAACAAACCAAGGTGGTGTTTTACTTTAAAGGTAGTGTGCCATCTAGTCGGTGTCAACTCCTCGTGACCACAGAGCCCTGTGGTTGTCTTTGGTAGAATACAGGTATTTACCATTGCTATCTCCCACGCAGTATGAGATGATGCCTTTTGGCATCTTCCTATATCACTGCTGCCAATATAGGTGTACCAGTGGGGATTCGAACCGGCAACCATTGGCTTGCTAGTCTTTTCCCCACTGCGCCATAAGGTGGCTAGGGACTTGGATATTCTTCTCTGAACAAGAATGGCAAATAAGGTCAGCATTTCTCATCCCACCTGCCCCTCTACAAAAAAGCTTCCCATTCACATAAGTCAAGTTTGTCATGTTTTTCTCAGGAAGCCAAACTAAGAGAAATGATCTTTTCAACTCATTATCTTATAATGAAACAAATATCCTTTCTATCCTCCCTGCTCCCTTAGATAAGAATTCTCAAGGCTCTACTTTTCTCACCACAACAGAAGTCTGCCCTTACCCTGGTAGGAAGCCAAGTAGAGTGCTATGAGCAGCACCCAGCATTTCCAGAAGCCCTCCATGGCCTTGGCGTTAAGGAATCCTTCAGTGGTGGGAAGGAAAGCCAAGCTGGTGCCTCCTGCATACAGCAAACGATCCAAGTCAGGCAGCAGAATGGAGTGAGAAAGCTTGACACCCACACACTAGACGTTTCACAAGTACCATTTACCACACCCTTCCTCAGGTTAATGTCATTAATTCACATAATTTGCAAGAGCAAAGAGCACTCCCAGATAATGCAGTAACTCCAGTTTTCCATGGGATTGCCTAGTTCCTGCCAGCTCACAAGATGCACCTTCTCTTTGATTCTTACTCACGGTAGGAAAACTATGAAATAGTTTAGTATAATGAAGTTGCATAGTTGTAGGTCTCCCTCCACACAATCCAAACTAGCTGTATAGCTAGTTTGTTAATTATAAATTGATTTTAATTGTTTTTATTTTGATGTAAACCAGTGTTTCTTAACCGTGGGCCCCCAGATGTTGATGGACTACAACTCCCATCATCCCAAGCCATGTCCATTGTGGCTTGGGATGATGGGAGTTGTAGTCCATCAACATCTGGGGGCCCAAACAAGAACTTAGCAATTCTAGTTGCAATCAGTCTGTATCGACCAAGTATTACTGCAAGTTGTTAGGAACAACCAACTGAACGCCATACATAAGGAGTATAGGGCATTCACGGCTCCCCCACTCCAACCCATGCCAACTATGCACCCAAGTAATATTTGAAACCACCATGGAAGACTGAAGCACAGATTTCTGCTATATGTTCCATTCAAACTTCTTAGCAATAATGTATGTTCTGCTAATCCTGTACAATAACTCCTGATTGTCTACCAAAAGTTGCTCCAACATGGAGTTTTATTTAGGCTAGTCTGGAAGCTTCAAGCTTCCAAATGAGCCTAAATAAAACCTGTGTTGACCCCAACAGTGAACAGGTTATCAGCATTTGAAAGTTTGTGTGAAGCCTGGAAAGAGGCTCCTAAAAAAGAGTTTCAAAAATGGTACACATGGACAGATTTATAGTTCCACTTTTATTGTTAAATTACAGAAGCTTTAGTGCAAAAACCACATTAAAATTGAGACAGTGGTTTATTAAAGCAAGTGTTTGTTTTCTGCAGTTCACACTTAAATTCTAAACACTTAATCTCAAATGAGATGGGAAATCAATTTACAAAGCAAGAAATTGAGAACTGCACACACAAGTAGAAATTCTAACGAAAATACAGTAGAATAGCATCTAATCTGAAATGACAGCAAAGCACAGTCCAGCAATTGTTTTATAGCCTCTTAGAGCAAGGAGGCTCCTGCTAAGGAGAGGCAAGTGTTCACCCTACATCGGCAGAGGAGATTAAGCAGATATCAGTTTAGTCAGCGTTGACACCTGCAGTAAGGTGATAAGGACACGGAAGTTGCTTTGTAACAGATATTAGCTTCTGAGTTGCAGGAATTGCTAGCCAGACAGCAGACAAAAATCAGTTTGATAAAAATCAAATCAATGCCCTCACCAAGTACATTTATGGTATATAAAATAAAGCTGCACAATCATGGTTATAGCCAATTTGAACCAATTCGTTTGCTACCATGAGAAAGGGGTTCCCACCTGATCCTACACTACTGACTATACTAAAGAAATCAGAAGTTTTCAAAGCTCCAGTGAGCTCAGCTGAAATCTGGGAAGTTGACTCAACAATCTAGGCAAATTGTTTAGACAGCTATGTATTCAAGGGTTCAGGGGCACTGGGTGTGAGGAATAATTCTCACCTCTCCACAACATACTGCTTCCTTCACATCCCTGTGCCTGGATAAATCTCGAAAAATATCAAGAGTAGAGTCTGTTATCTAGGTCTTGCAACAACATCAGTTGTACTGCTTACATGGGTCACGGAGCTAATCCCCCTGCTCTCCAAGAACACAAAGCCATCAGTGTCCTGATCCGTGCTGCTATTACACGATGAGCTATTCTGTGTATCCAAGTTACCTCAAGCATTATTCTGTCATGCAAATAGCTGCAGACTACGAGACAGCTGCACTGCAACCACACACACTGTGTGCTTTTTCAAGCTTCTTCTCTATTCCACCTTTGATATTCTTCTCTTACCAAAGACAGGAGTGTGTTAAGTCATGAAGTACACCTTAGCAGAAGTACATGCATCTCAGAAATCAGAACATACCAGGTACACTCCTTAATTTTTCCAGTCTCATAGCAATCACATTGTTCTTTCACGTAGTGAGTGGAGTATTTTAAAAATAATGGGCTACACCAATCCTTGAGTGCCTAAAGCTAGCATGGGGAGAGACAGAGCAGCAACTAATACTGTCTGCATTAAGACTATTCATTACATGGCCCATGAGTCACCTAGTTCAGAAAGGGACACAACTCTGGCCTTAAACCAATGAAACCCACAATAGCTTCCAAGACTTGCAGCCTTATGTTATACAAGCAACATAAGCCCAGTATGTCCCCTCTTTGGAAGATTCCTTTTGCAGGAAGGGTATTCCTGTGTGTTTATGCAGTTTTGCTCCAAACACTTTTGAGGGATTCTACTACCAGTTAACGGTTTAGAAGCGGGCATCATTTCAGTGGTGGTTTTAATGCGGAGCACTCAAACACAGGGACATCAGCAAGAGTGCCTTTTTAAGGATGTGTTACCAACTTTAAGATATACACAAGGCAGTGGTGCCCTTGGACTACTTTGATTACAAGCACTCCTTCCTCAAAAGGCACCTGGGACAGCCAGCATTGATTTACTATTTATTCTTATGTACCATATGGAACTAAAACTAGAGTTAGAAACCTCATTAAGTCAACACTGTGGAACTTTCCAGGGTAGTAGCACTGCTACCAAAACACATTCATAAAGAAACTTGAGAGATCTCGGGATGGCTGGGGTGGAGTCGAGGTGGGAAGAAGATCAGGACATCCAGATTTAGCTTTTGACAGTCTAAGCCTTGCCTCTTGCTTTATTCGAGAACAAAAAAGTTGCCCAAGGGGGTTTTCTCTAGTTCCACACATGGCGTTTGCAGTGTTCAACAGCCTAGGAAAAAGGGACAAGAGTCAAGGTCAGAATGAACTTCATTCCCACAATGATTGGAAACAAGAGAGAATGAACAACTCAAGTCTTAAAATAAATCAAGTCTCATTTATCACACAGAGGGAGTCAGATACCAAGCTACTTACAGGACTATGCAAGTGTTCTTAAGCACACAGAACACACATTTACTCACATTGCACTGAGATGCCGTTTCCATATTCTTACACCAATAGCCAGGTCCCCAGACACATACGTCTGACCCCAAAAGAGGCTGTGTGGATGTCACACAAACTCCAAGTTTCTGTAAAAGAAGGGGAGAGTTGCAATTATCATTTCATTACAATGGGAATCTGAATTGGTCTCAGCCATGATCACTTCCACTAGGCAAAGAGACACTCAAGAAAACACAGCTGGCTTTCATTATCAGGACACCATGGCTTGCTTTTTGGAAGAAACAAGAGTGGGCTGCCTGGGTGCTACTTTTATTCAGTCCTTCTGGGTTCAAGACTCAGTAAATGGCACCTTGGTCTAGTGGTTGAATCCATTCTTTTCACTGCTATGCTAGCGACTGGCTCTGAGAGGAAGTGGAGAAGTGCTTCTTAAGCTAAACCCTGGCAAGTCTTTCTTTAAAGAACTTGCATCCTAGTGAGTAGACTGGAGAACACTCCAGATAGTGGTGGCTGATCAGTAAGGGCGGGGGGGGCAGCACCCACCCCCACAAATAAAAACAAGCAAGCTAATAAAAGATCAGACCAAAAGCAGTCAGTGAAACCTTCAGAGCAGGGAGCTTCTTCCAGCCCCTCCTCCCCTACCTGTAACCTTGTTTTGGTCTTAATGGCTAGAACAGCTGCTACTCAAGCTGCTCCAGCCAATCTGATTCCTAGGGGGCTCCTCCTGGCACTGCCCCCAGGAAGAACTAAAATAATGGATTAAAATGCACTTCCTGGTTACTTCAGGGAGTATATTCTGAGTATGTTTTCCCCTTCTTCCTGGAGGCAGTGCCAGGAGGAGCCCCCCAGGAATCAGACTGGCTGAAGCAGTTAAAGGAGCAGCTGTTCCAGCCAGTAAGACCAAAAGAGAAAGTTGCAGGCAGGGGAAGCGGGGCTGGACGAAGCTCTGGGGGATTCTCTGACTGCTAGTAAATCTGATATTTTACTAGCTGTTTGTTGATTGGGGGGGGGGGGTCAATCACTGCTTTTTTCCTTCCGTCCTTCTTTCTGCCCTTTGCCCTTCCTTTCCGCCTTCTTTCTCCCTGCATTTTGCTGCTTTCTGCCTCCCCTGCCCCCCAAAAACCTTTTCTGTTTTCTACTTTCTCCCTGCTTTGCCCCCTTTCTGTTTTCCTCAGTGCTGGAATGCTTGGGTAAATACTCAAGCCTTCTGGCGTGGAGGAAAGGCGGGTGGGTAGGCTCCTGCCTCCGTGACCAGGTTCCCCCCTGCCGCCCCGCTCCAATGCCCACCAGCTGCTACTGACCCCAGAGCACTGGACCACTAGTGGGTGAACAAGGAGACTGAGAATTCAAAGATAAGGAAAGTCTCCGTTACTTACCGTTGCTAGCTGCCACTTTCCTCCTATATTTCAAGTTAATAGTAAAGTGAGAGTTCTTCCTCTCACCTTTAAGAGAGCCATCTTATCTATCTTTCTACGGATTATACTGGCACAGTAGTGGTTAAGGTGAGGAGTTGTTCCAACATTCTACCTTTATGTGCCCTGAACATTCTACAGGTGATAAAATCAAAGCCATCTATCAAATCACCTGACCATTTGCTGACATCAACTAGGTGACAAGACACACCAGCCCTCCATACTTGGGGCAGATCTGAAGTGGCTGAGATATAGCAGTGTAAATATCACTCTTTAAAAAAAGAGATGCCTTCTATGTTTTTCACTTTTTTGCAACAGATATTTTTTAAGTGTCATTTTAATATATTTTTTTAAAGTTCAGGTATATGCTGCAGTATAATCCTGTGATTTGGAGAATATTATTCATTATTTCTGAAGTTGTTACTGTTGTTATTACATTTATATCCCGCTCTTCCTCCAAGGAGCCCAGAGTGGTGTACTACATACTTAATATTCTTTCACATCATCCCTGTGAAGTAGGTTAGGCTAGGCCGGGCCACTGACTGGTCCAGAGTCACCCAGCTAGTATCATGGCTGAATGGGGATTTGAACTCGGGTCTCCCCGGTCCTAGTCCAGCACTCTAACCACTACACCATGCTGGCACTCAGAGTTAGCCTCTGAGGTCCCCATAAGATCAGGGCAAAATCAATGAAGTAAACTTAATGTTGATTTTGCCCACTGAGGATTCTAAAACCAGAGCTGAGAGGGGCAAGTAACTTCTTGGTTCTGAATGTAGCTGCTTAATATGGAGAGACTAGGAGAACTCTGGCACTTCTAGAGATAAACAGATGTTCCTTTTCTCCTCTTCCTTCTGTTGTGGGCATTTACTTTCTCCTTCCACTGAGGCAGCAGCAAGGGGCCTTGTCAGGGCATGAAAGGTGAGCTGAGGTGGCAAATGGACTTGGAAGGGTGGCTGCAGTAAGATGACAGAGGCCCTTGCAAGGGCACACAAAGTGGTGGCAGACCGTCTTTGGATATGAACTTTCTACATCAGAGATAAACTACTTGTGAATCTGGAGGCTCCACTTAGTCAGCAAGGGTAAGACATACTGTTAAGCTTCCCTTTCCCACAACACCCAATCAGGTTTCCCTTTTCAAAAACCCTGCCAATTCAGTCATTCATAAACCTTTAATTTATGTTGAGAGTTAAGATGGCTTTCCACTTCCACTTGTGCTCTAAAAAGCATGTAAGTGGCAAGTTACGGTGCTCATCTTCACTTCCACACCATGTAAGCTGTAAACACTTTGTACAGTCTCTCATATTACGTTGCTTTAGAAATGAGACTCCACGTACCCAAACTTTGCCTTGAATTTTCAGTTGGATATTTGACTGGGAAGGGATGCATCCAGGCAGAAATTCAACAAGCACAGTTTCCTCAATTACCTGCTAGTGATTCCCCTGATGAATTTCTGCCTGATGCATCTTTACAGGGCACCATGCTTCCCCCAGATGCCACATGTATAGTAAATGTCCAGAGATCAGCCAACAGCAGCTTCCTACAGATATACCTAATGATCTTCTGTTTGATGCATCTATAAAAGGCACTGAATAAAACTACAGTCGCCCCTCACCTACTGTGGTTTTCCCTATAGTGGCTTGAGTATCCATGATTGGAAAAATGAGACCTCCCTTGCCTACCATGACTTGGGTATCCGTGAATCACACTGGTTTACATTGGCATGAAAGGCGAGAAAATTTGTGGCAAATCAGAGAGAACGTTGGAGAGGTGTGGAGGAGTATTGCAGAGCTATTTGGAGAGGTTTTTGAGGACTTTGGGTGGCTTTGAAGTGGGAGAGGCGGAGAGGAGAGCTGCGAGAATGGGGGCTGTAGATGTTGGGGCAGCTTCTGTGTCCCAACAGCTTGCCTGTGTCCTAACTGGTTCTGAGTCTTTTGAACCGTTTGCTGAATGTGTTGGGGGTTGCATAGACTGGGAGGCTGGATAGCTTCTGTGCTGCTTTTGAACTGTAGGGGGGCTGATGGCTGCTGTGTCTTCACAGCCTTTTGGAAGCGTTGGGAGTCAGACAAAGCGATTGGGAGAGGCGGAGGTGAAAGCTGTGGAAATTGGGGGCTCAAAATGTGGGGGTGGGGTGGATGGCTGCTGTGTCTTCACTGCTGCTTTTGCACTGCTTTTTAGGGAATGGTGAGAGGCACGCAGTGTTGAAAAATGGGTCCAAAGCATGCAGGCAAGGGAAAGGAGGAAACTGTGGCCAAGCAGGCAAGAAATGTGATGTCCCTGGAGAACAAGATTAATAGGGATGTGCAAATTGATTTGGATACAAATAGTTTTGTACCCGAATCTAGCTGATTCAGAGACAAAACAAATCACACCTGTGGTCCATTGGCTAGATTCGGGTACAAATCGAATTGCGGCTGATTCGGGTTTCGGATCTGTCCTATTAATTCCCCCAGATTCACAACTTTCATTTTTAAAAAAAGCTAAGCTCTAGCCCTTATAGAAGTGGAGTTATGGAACAAAATGTGTGGTCACTATTTTTCAAGTGTTCAGATTCTTTGGTGTCACTTCTATATGGGCTAGAGTTTAGCTTTCTTTTAAAAATAAAAGCTGTGAATCTGGGGGAATTAATAGGACAGATCTGAAACCCAAATTGATTCGATTCGTAACAGCCACGATTTGGATCTGAATCGAATCTGGGGTGATGCGGATGGGTTAGATTCGGATCCAAATCGAATCCGGGCTGTTTCAATTCGGTTACAAATCAAAACACAGCAAATCCACACCGCTAAAGATTAAAAAGTCTTAGACTGCCTGAGGGAGGGGCAGAGAAACAGCGTGGTTGGACTGTTCGAGGTGAACGAGTCAACCATCCACAGCATAAAGAAGAGTGAGGATGCCATCAGAGGCAGTGTTCCCAGTGGGACCCAGTCCTCCCTTAGAGTCCTCTACATGTTGTGGGACCCCAACGTTGAGAAAATCGAGAAGGCCCTGTACATATGGATGGAGGACCAGGCACAGAAGGAAATCCCTCTCAGCACCCGCATGATCATGATCAAGGTGTAGCAGATCTACTGGCACCTGGTGGAGAGGTGAGATCCCGAGAATTTTCAAGCCAGCAAGGGCTGGTTTTGAAAACTTCAAGAAGCCCTTCAGCCTGCACAACGTGAAACTTGTTAGTGAGATTGCCTCTGCAGACCATGAGGCTGCAGCCGCATTTCCTGCTGAGCTGAAGAGGCCGATAGAAGAGAAGGGCTGTGCACCAAACCAGGTCTTCATAATCCAGGCTTTCAAGAGCTATTACACCAGGCAGAACTTTGGGCACATAGGGGACCTGATGGATGCAGACCCGAATCTGACTCTTAAGGAAGGCTGGAAGGGCTACAACATCACCTATGCCTTCACCATCAAGGAGGCAATGGATGAGGTCAGGAGCAGCACCCTGAATGCCTGCTGGAGGAAGGTGTGGAAGGAGGCTGTAAGGGACAACACGGCGGGGGAGGTGGTGCTGGGGGATTACTGCTTGGCTCCTTGGCCAATGGACTGTGGGGTCCCACAGGGTTTGGTTTTTGTCTTTGGTTCTGGATGGGGTTGCAACCCCCCCTTCCCGTGAAAGAGCAGGCGTGCTGTTTGGGGGTATTTGCTGGGCCCGGCTCTGCTTCTGGAAGCGCAGGTGGAGGCGGTGGCCAGGGGTGTCTTTGCACAGCTTTGGCTAGTGTGCCAGCTGCAACCCTTTCTCAAGAAGGCAGATTTGACCATGATTACCCACACCTTAGTCAAGTCACAACTTGATTACTGTAACATGCTCTACATGGGATTGCCCTTGAAGAATATTTGGAAACTGCAGCTAGTGCAAAATGTGGAATCATATTACACCCATTTTGAAAGAGCTACGTTGGCTGCCAATTTGCTTCCGGGTCCAATTCAAGGTCCTGGTTTTGATCTTTAAAGCCCTTAACAGTTTGCGCCCTGGATACTTGAGGGACCACCTGCTCTCAAGGGTTTCTGCCCGCTTGACGGGGTCATAAGAGAGGTCTCTGCTCCATGTGCGGACAGTGAGAGAGGCCTGGCTGTCATGCATGCCGGACAGAGCCTTCTCAATTATTGCCCCCAGGATTTGGAATGCTCTCCCGGTGGGCATCTGGCTCCTCAATCTCCATCACAGTTTTTAGAAAGCAAGTGAAATCTTGGCTTTTTACACAGGCTTCTATGAGTGTTTTTGTTACTGCTGCTCTGTATTTTATGGTCATCTTGTATATGTGTTTTTTTTAACTGTTGATTACATTTGTATTTTTATTGTGTAACTCATATATTATTCTAAATGTTTTGTACGTTGCCTTGAGAGTGTTTTAATGAAAGGTAGCATAAAAAACCCAAACTATATTCATAGTAGTAATATTTGACCTGACAGGACCCAAAGTGGACAGTGCTTCACTTTTCTTAAACTGCATCTAGTTGGGCCCACCTAGATGCTGAAATTTTGCACAGCCCTACTATTTAGTCAAGACCTTCACAACACAAAATAGTATGAGTCCTCCAATGGCTAAAAAATACCCTAAAGATTTTTCTTTACACAAAACTTTTCAAGATGCAGCATTATCCTCTTATGTTTTCATTTGCCAGAGCTGATTCAAAAAGAGCCAAGAGCTGGTGATGCAAGAACTCAAGGCACTCAACTGCCAACATCAATTCTTATGGAATGGTCCCTGCATCAGCAAGTACTCTATGAACAGTTATTCTTGCTGTGGTACTTACAGTACACACAAAATTGGGATCCATGATTTCTGTCAAGAGCTGCACGACTGTTGGCTCATACTGCTCCACAAAGTTATCACACTGTTTAAGAAAAAAGAAAAACCACAGCATTAGACTGCTAGTCCATAATGGGATGCAGACTGATCAGTTAACAGAGATGTCACATCATACACGGGTGTCCAGCTCAAGCAAAACACTTTTTAAAGTCCCACTAGTTTTAACAGGACTTAGTTAGCTTAACTGATTTGTACCCATTGCATTTTGTCTGTTACAGATATGAATAAGTACAGAGGGCATTACAAAATATAACTTAACCCCACTCGCTGCCCACAAAAATACTTGGATATACTTTTCACAAATTCCAAATAATTATTCATGACTATGCTGGTGAAGCAGATCTATTAAACAGGAGGGATTCTAAAACAACAGGGCTTCCCACTGGTGCCTGTTTGGGCATTCCATCCAATAGAGCCAAACATCAGTTGAAAGGGGATGTTTTCCCTCAGGGAAGAACAAGTTGCGACCCATTCCCAGAGTTAAAGGGCCAGAGCAGGGCAAAGCACCTAGCCCTGTAAGCAATGCCCTGCCATCTCAAATGCAAAGCAGCAAACATTGCTGGCATATTGATGCAATATACAAAGTGGGTTGACTCCTCTAAGCGCATTTGAACATGACCAGGTGCCAGGTGGAACACTTATAGGAGCAGATCCATTTTGGCTCTGAGAGTTCTCAAGATGGCAATCCTCACCACAGAAGACTCCTTCACACACAAGTCAGAGGCTGCTACCACCTGTATTCTTCTGCAGTATAAGCAACTGCTGCTTCCTAGGCAGGTGCAATAGAAGCCAGGGGTTTCCAGCTCTGAGTCCTCAGACATTGGACTACAATTGCCATTGTCCCCAACCACAACAGCTGAAAGCTGGAGGTGATGGGATCCCCAAACACACCGGCTGAAGTCTGGGGATAATGGGAGTTTTAGTCCAACATCATCTGGAGATCCAAGGTTGGGAATCCCAACAAACAAGCTGATATAGTAGCTTGTCTGTACCCAGAACATTACAAGAAATTTGATAAGAGTGTTTGCTATTCCCTTTTTTTTTTTTTTTTTAGTTGCTTGCAGGGATATACAACCTGCCAATGTGTTTCACCAGCAGCTTTCTACTAAAAGTGGCAGTGGTGGTTATTTTTAGCTGCAGCAAGATGCCCTTCCTCCTCTGCCCAACATCCCATTAACCACGTTCTTTCCTCCTCCCCTCATCTGAGTCACAGATCTTTTACCTATCTCCCTATAAAGATATTTTGCTCCCAGCTTACACCCTGTGGTGGGAGAAGATACAAGCTCATATCCTTTACAAAGCAGTACAGAGAACAGGAAGTTACTCAAACTCCAACCCACATCTAACATCCAAAGCTTCTCTCCCTCCCCCATCCCTGAGGACTGCCATCTGAGAACGGTTGGAACCAAACCAGATGCAACACAGATGATGAGTATAATAGTTGTCCATGTTGATAGGCAGACTGACAAGTGCTCAGGAACAAGCTGGTGCAGAATGCTGTAGCTATCGATGGGAATAGGCAGCTTCACTGCTGTAAGACTGGCGACAAGGAACCAGAGGGGCTCACATTTCCTTCGTCCCTTTTGTTATGCAAAGCATTTTGAGAACTTGGCTGAAAAGCCATATACACATAATCTAAAGATGTGTTTGAGAAAAAATGGGAGCCAACATGAATTTACTCCATTCAGGTTCATTTCCAGAGATCCTGAAACAAACATGGCACAAGTGGTTATGAATCTCTACTTTTTAAAAGGATCTTGACTTTTTACAAGTTGTTTGCCACTGCCTAGGTCAGTGGCTATAGCAGAGTCACTGTGCAGCTATCTCTGGGTGGCAGCCATTTCACCCACATGCTGCCACCGACTGGAGCACCTGCCACTAATGACATAGGCAGCAGTAAAAATGGTTGCAAAAGTAAGAAAATATGTCCAGATTGGTGCGATGAAACTAATGGGAGTCTGAAAGTGAGCAAGGCTGCTGAAATGCAAGTCTTTTTAAATGTTACACTCCACCAGGCTCTTATGGATATGCTCCCATAAACCTCTAGTTCAGGGCTTGACAATTCCCAGGTACCAGCTCACCATGGCACCTAGAAATTTAAGCATGGTGCTCGAGCCAGGAAGCAGACACATGCAGCCAGGAGCGAGCAAGCAAATCAAGGACAGGTTGCTCCTCCTCCTGGCTGCATCAGGCCACTGCCTCCCTGAGCCAGACAGATGCAACCAGGAGGAGAGCGAGCAAGAAAGGCAGGGGCAATCAAGGTGGAGCATCTGCACCCCACCCACCACCATCAAATGGAATGTGTTGCGGGGGGGGGGGAGAGTCCAACCCCCCACCCACAGAACTGAAGCAGGAGGCAATTTGGCTCCTAAAGCCAAATACAATCAAGATCTGTTCCAATTCATCTCCAATATATTTATGGACACCAAGGAAGTGAGACCACTCTTCCACTAGGACTTTGGGTGGTCAGAAGTCTCATTTCCTGGTTAGGATTCTCTCAGCCTATGGATAGGAAAGCAGTACCATGCTGCAGTCCCTACTCCAGAGCTCTACCTACAAACAAGGAAGGGGTGACAACAAAGGATGTTAAGCACAAGCCAAGCTCACCCTGACACACACACACACACACACACACACACACACACACACACACACACACACACACACTTAAGCTTCTAACCACAGAAGTGTGAGGTATTTCAGTTGGAATCATTCCTATTAGCTATTTTACCTGGTCTTTATAAGCTTTTGGAAGCACGCTACAGATTTTTTCCAGAAATTCCTCAATTTCTTTACTGGTAGCATTCTTTGCCAATTGCTTGTCTGCATACGCTACAATCATCTTGCATACATCACAGACGTCACCAGTCGGCAGCTGCACTGGAACAATATTTTCTGCAAACAAAGAAATGTTTAAAGTTTCTTCCTACAATCATCTGAATACACCATACTGCCAAAAACACCATAAGTAGACTGATATTTGGATGTGTATTCAGTACACAGTGCGGGTTTATTCAAGATTCTTACCAGCAGGCAAAACATCATTTGCACACAATTTCAGCATAATGCACACCTCCTTAGGACCAGTTGCTTCCAAAAGCATATCAATGACTGCCTTGCCATAGACATCCACAAAGTCCTTGCACTGGTCTCGGATTTTATGAGGTAGTAGCAAACACACTGCCCGTATTCCCAGCACCACCTCCTCCTAAAACATACAAAGTGAGAGATAAGGAAAATAGTCCCAGAATTCTTTGTCTATATCTGCAGACCTTATAAGGAACACTGTCTATCTGTTCAGTCAGGAATGCAAATAGCTTTCTGCAGCCTTTTGCCAGTCACCTATGTTTCCACTAGAAGAACAGGCCTGCTCAACTTTGGCCCCCAGCTGTTTTTGGACTACAACTCTCATAATCCCCAGCCCCAGTGGCCAAAGTCAGGGATTATGGGAACTGTAGGCTAACATCTACAGGAAGGCCAAAGTTGAGCAGCCCTGCACTAGAACATGTATAATCAAGTTCTATCCCACCCCTCCAATAACTCTGTGAGACACAAAGAGCCAATTAATGTAAAAACATTCATAGTGAAAAATAGAGTGGGGCACTTCATAGCTGATATCTCAAGTCAGAAAGCCTCTTAAGATGCTTGAAAGCGTAACTGTCAATTGTATCAGAAACATCCAGGAAAGACTTTACTATAACACCAACACGACCTTTTAGATCACCACAACAAGTAGTATATGCCTAAATAGCAAGCTTTTTTTTTTCAATGCAAAGGGCAATTTTAGTGCCCCCATCCAAAGGTTGCTTAGGTGGAATATATACATACCTTTGTCTTATTGCTTTCCAAAAGTCTGTCCACCTCTTCAACCACAACTTTGCATACTCCACACAAAGAAAATGATTCTGCTTGATTTACACTATTCTGCATATTTGAATGAAAACAATAGGTTCAGTAAATAGTACCCAGCCAATCATGTAAATTCAGAAAATCCACAACCAAAATGTGAAATAAAGTCTATTTGAGTAATGAAGTTTACAGGGTGGATAAAATCCAGTTAAAAAACCTACACAGTTATGCCAAGTACTTCTACCCACGGTTTGCATTACATTTAAGTTTCACCCTTAACATGTTCAAGTCTACACTTGTGATTCTTTTAAGTGGTCAGATTCAGTTAACCTATGTATCAAGTTAAAGGCATCCATGTAGGAAGAGAACCAGTCATAGAATAGTATCTGACTTGAAAGGTGAAGCATTATGAAAGAATACTATGGACAAGCTGCTTGGAGCGGTGAGGCCTACCACTTCTTCTCTTGACCCTTGTCCAATGTGGCTTGTTTGATCTAGCAGGGAGGCTGTTGTAGGCGGCCTGGTAGAAATCATATATGTTTCTCTGAGGGAGAGCAGGATGCCTCCTTCAAGGAGGAGGCAATTATTAGACCTCTTCTAAAGAAGCCTGCGTTAGATCCCTCAGAGTTGAGCAATTATACGCCACTTTCCAACCTCCCATGGCTGGGCAAGGTCATTGAGAGGGTGGTGGCCTCTCAGCTCCAGGCGGTCTTGGAGGAAACTGATTATCTAGACCAGGGATTCTCAAACTTGGGTCCTCAGGTGTTATTGGACTTCAACTCCCATAATCCCCAGCCTCAGTGGCCTTTGGTTGGGGATTATGGGAGTTGAAGTCCAATAACACCTGAGGACCCAAGTTTGAGAATCACTGATCTAGACCCATTTCAAACTGGTTTTCGGGCGGGCTATGGGGTGGAGACTGCCTTGGTCGGCCTGATGGATGATCTCAAATTGGCAACTGAAAGAGGAAGTGTGACTCTGTTGGTCCTCTTGGATCTCTCTGCGGCTTTCGATACTATCGACCATAGTATCCTTCTGGAACGTCTGAGAATGTTGGGGGTGGGAGGCACTGTTACAGTGATTCCGCTCCTACCTCTCAGACAGATTCCAAATGGTGTCGATTGGAGATTGTTGCTCTTCAAAATCTGAGCTTAAGTATGGTGTCCTTCAAGGCTCCATACTCTCTCCAATGCTTTTTAACATCTACATGAAACCGCTGGGAGAGATCATCAGGGGATTTGGAGCTGGGTGTTACCAGTATGCTGACGACACCCAGATCTACTTCTCCACGTCAACTTCTTCAGGAGTTGGCATGTCCTCCCTAAATGCCTGCCTGGAAGCGGTAATGGGCTGGATGAGGGAGAATAAACTGAAACTGAATCCAGATAAGACGGAAGTACTTATTGTGCGGGGTCAGAACTCTAGAGACGATTTTGATCTACCTGTTCTAGACGGGGTCACACTTCCCCAAAAGGAAAAGGTTCGCAGTCCGGGAGTACTTCTGGATCAACGTCTCTCCTTGGTTTCTCAGGTTGAGGGGTGCTTTTTATCAGCTTCGGCTGATACACCAGCTGCACCCGTTTCTTGAGATCAATGACCTCAAAACAGTGGTACATTTGTTGGTAACCTCCA
The DNA here is from genome assembly GCF_027244095.1 of Hemicordylus capensis. Lineage (NCBI taxonomy): Eukaryota > Metazoa > Chordata > Lepidosauria > Squamata > Cordylidae > Hemicordylus > Hemicordylus capensis. Next base: position 232,671,688 of record NC_069659.1, on the reverse strand, counting down.
GACTTTTCTGTAATGCGCTCTACGTGGGGCTGCCTTTGTACATAGTCCAGAAACTTAAGTTGGTTCAGAATGCGGCAGCCAGGTTGGTTTCTGGGTCATCTCGGAGAGACCACGTTACTCCTCTGTTGATGGAGCTACACTGGCTGCCAATAGGTTTCCGGGCAAAATACAAAGTGCTAGTTATAACTTCCAAAGCCCTAAACAGCTTAGGCCCTGGGTATTTAAGAGAGCATCTTCTTCGCTATGAGCCCCACCGCCCATTGAGGCCACTTGAGGAGTTCCACCTCCAGTTGCCGCCAACTCGTTTGGTGGCTACATAGAGACAGGCCTTCTCGGCTGCTGCCCCAAGATTGTGGAATGCGCTCCCTGCTGGGATACAATCCTCCCCATCTCTGGCAATTTTTAAAAAACTTCTGAAAACACATCTCTTCAACCAGGCTTTCTCAGCTTTTTAAAACCTGTTTTTAAATTGTTCTGATTATTTAATTGCTGTTTTATGATGTTTTTAATTGTTAATCATTGTTCTATGTTTTGATAATTTTTGTTTTAATTATTAACTGATTTTAATGGTGTTTTAATGTAAACCGCCCTGAGCCTTTTGGAAGGGCGGTATAAAAGTTTTTAAAATAAAATAAAATATGAATTGTGGCAAGTGCTCTGACAACAAGCCCCTATAATTAGCACACCTGCTTGATCAGGAAGACGGCACAAAACTCAATTTCCAAGATAGGCTCCTGGCAATGTAAGTCAGATTAACTGTCTAATAGTAGTTAAGTTTATTAGACATGGATTGTCACAGATTACTATAAAAATGAAAAAACTAAACTGCCCATTATCCACAAAATCTTATATGTAATATGCAGTATTTAACGTGTGATGTTTTATTGTAAACCTCCTGGAGAGCAGAGTTTTGGGTGGTGTAGACATATGCTCATTAATAATCCTTAGCAACCTTCCAGTGTTACAAGATAAAAATATGATATTTCCCACACTTGAAAATCTTTTTCCTACACATTTCAAGAATGAGCTAAAGGAGTCTCCAGAACAAAGGAAAGGAAGCAATAACGCACAACAGAAGCCAAAGCAGGGGCTGTGTAACTCCAGCCCCACAACACACTGAATAAGGGGGGCTCTCCACAGAAGTCTCAGGCTTCTTTATTCTCCGAACCAGCTTTGTCATGCAGCACCATCTCCAAGATGGCACATGTCCTGAATGGAACATGCTTCATGCCTGTTTGAAGCTTCAGGCTTCTTTATTTTCTCAGTGACTGTGGGAGGCAGCTTCATCTCTAATGTTGTGGCTGAAAACAGTAGCTTTCTATTTACTCTTAACCCTTGCAAAGATTTCACAATCATTGTCAAGCCTCAGGGCCACTTAACTATCATCCCATGTCCACTGTACATCCCTCTAACAAGGGCAGGGGGAGAAGAGTATCAGGGGCTTGAAAGTCCTGTTTCTCACAATCTATTACTGAATAGTACAACTGCTAGATCATATTTGATTCCCCCCGCCCCTTTTAAAAAAAGGGACAGAACACCAGACTCTATTGTGGATGAAATCAACATGTTAAGAACTGCATGGAGCGCTGGATTTCTCCATATATGCATTAACTCCAAGTTTCTTCCAAATACTAGTCTGAGCTTGTTTGGTTCAGTGATTCATCCTATTCGGATGGCATTGGTGCTGAACAGAAGCCAGCAAGTTTTGTTTTCACTGCAACACAATACTGAAACCTATGAGAATGATACCACCTCTTGTAGTCAAGTAAACCATGAAGGACAGGACTCTGAGCATCATTTTACTGCCCCAAAGAGAGATACAGATTGTCTAAAGCCAAAGCTTACCTCAGCTGATTCTGCCTTTACTTCAGAGATAGCAATAGCTGGCACCAGACTCTGGAGAGGCATAGATTTCTGCGAAGAACATAATCCAACCATGCTACAAATATCCTCTGGTCGCTAGAGACACAGAACAGTAATGAGTTATTTCCCATAGTCTGCAGGAAGCACTAATCAGTTAACAAATTATTACTGAACTACATCATTGAAGAAGTCCCAAATGTCACAAGGCAGTTCTCATTGGAAGGCTTTATAAACAGCTAAACAAAGAGATATGGCTTTTCTGATGTTTGCTTTGCTTGAATACACCTTTTGGCACATGTAGATTTCCAGAAAATGTGGTGCTCTAGTGAATTGAGTTTTCTACAAAATGACTGTTAAGTCATGTAGATAGATATCCTAGCCATCTCTGAGCACAGTTGGCATGGGAAAAGGTTTCAAGGTACTACTGCCCTACAAGAGACCAGGGAGCTTTACGCCAAACAGGAAGGTTCCTATTTAATGTGAATCACTAACTGGAAGAATTTAAATAGCCATCAATACAAATTTCTCTACATAGCAAGAGGGCAGCACTCAATCTAGCTAGATATCCTCAAGCGGTTTTGGTTTTAGCTTTGACAACTTGAAGCCTTCCTTGAATTCAAGGAGAAAACACACCCTTATTCTGAAGGGCTACTATTGTAGCTTACCTACAGGGTATTTGACAAAGTATCTGTATGATCTCAAGCTACTGTGATTCTGAAGAATTTATGCAACTCCATGAGCATTGCTACAGATTTAAAGCATTTAGAAAAAGTTATTCAATTTGTTTATTGCAATCTATTGGAGATTTCCCAAACCATACCGTTAGGGTATACAAGAATAAGAGTGGTAAGCAATTTCAGTACATTCCATCTCTTCTGTACATCCCACTACTACAGTAGTAAACTACTCAGGAATTGAGTTCAATTTGTTTTTATTATTGACTGGATGGTTTTTAAATTGTGTCACTTTAAACTGCCTTGAGATTTTACTGAAAGAAGAGCTGCAAATACTTTAATAAAACCGAAGACAATCTAGTATGGAAACAACCAGACAGCTTTCAGGAATGAACAGATGGTCTTGCCATTCCTCCCTCCCATCTCCAAGGACTCCCATCAAAATAAGTGTTTTCTTCCTCAAGATCAAGATGGAGCACCCATTTCTTTCAGTACCAATCACTATTTAAGCCACCATCCAGTTTCATGCAAGGTGCATAGCTCTAGCATTTAAGAGTCAATATCCCATAACATTCTCATGCAAAAGCAGAAGATATGCCGGGGGGAAGGATGTTTCACATCTCTAGTTAGATTCAGGAAGTGGGGGGGGGTTTCCCTTTTAGTCCCACTTCCATCCCATGTTTTCTTGGTCCATGCACTTTCAGCATACTAAAGTAATACTAGAAGAGCACTACACACATGCAACACGAATTGCCACTAAAACCATGACAGCAGCAAGGTCTTCTAGGAAGCTTTGTTTTGAAAGTGAACCACTACCCCCAATTCATGTTCTGGAGGATGACAAAAGCCCTGATAACTGGTGTTATCCTATGGGAGGTAGAGTACACTGGCTTAATGGGGCACACTTGAAGTTCAGTTGCTTAAAATGTAAACCACCCAAGTCAGAAGATGACCACAGTTTTAGTTCAGAATAGCTGTAGAGTTTCAACTGGCACCTGGACATAGCCCTTTCCAAAGCCACTATCTACCCCTTGTATCTGTCAAGGCTGTATTCAGCCACACCACATTTGCTAGCTATATTAGCAAGAGAAAGCTACAGCCTCTCACTCAAGTGGTGAGGAAAATAAAGCAAGGCACCACCACAAGCAAGCTTCTCACATACCTGTTCCTGCTGTTGACGGAATGGAGAGAAAGGAAGACAAAACAGTTAGCAATGGGGAAAAACCAGATCAGCTAAGTGGTGCACAGATTTCACAGGCAGAAAGCCAAGTCTTTTCACAGGCAGAAAGGAAGTCTTGCTAGGGGTGAGGGACCAGGCCCACGTCGGACTTCATTAGACTCAGGAAAGTGACAGGGAGTTCAACATTTATTCACTCCAAAACATTCAAAGTAATTGGAGGTGTGCCCAGAACAAAAAACTCAATACTATTTAAATAGCCATTAATCTGACTTCAGGTTTTGACCTCCATAGAGTGAGCCTTTCAGTATCTTTCAAGGAATATTTGCTGGTATACAACCTCCTCCTACAGTTCAGATTTAAGTCTGTGTAAAACATCCAAGCCTGAAAAGGCCTAGCAGCTATTAAGAAGAGCAATATATATTTTATATAAAAGTTGAGTCTCTAAAATTAACTGTCTTCAGTTTAGAAAGGGTACTTAAGATACTGCCAGACTTCCACCACAGTGCTTAACACATCTGTGATATTAATCATAGTGGCACAGATATTAAGTTAGATAGTAACCTCAGCTAACTGAGCAGAGACACACCTTTTAAAGTGATGATTCTCTTATATGTAGCAGGGGGAAAGCAACTGGCCCTATCCAGCCCCAGCACAGCATCCCTCCAGTGTCTGTTGCTGGTATCTGCCTTGTTTCTTTTAGATTGTGAGCCCTTTGGGAACAGGGGAGCATTTTATTTATGTATTTATTTTCTTTATAAACCGGTTTGTGAACTTTGGTTGAAGAGCGTTATATAAGTAGTAGTAGAAGAGCGGCCTCTTCAGACCATAAAGCACAACATTAAGAAGAGTACAAGTAATATTCTTCTTACCATATGCATAATCATCTGGATAGCCAAATCTGAATACTGGGAAATGTAGTCTTTGCACTATTGGAAAAGGGAAGACAAGCTGCAGGTGAGAACCACACACTGGCCATCTGAGCCACTGTTTAAGCCGTTTTACTAGGTTCAAGAATCCAGCCTCCTTGCAACTTGCACTCTGGAACTATAAGCTGCATTACCATTTTTATCCTGCCCTTCCTTCAAGGAGCTCAAGGCAGCATACATTTTGCCTCATTCCTGCCATTTTATCCTCCCAACAATCCTGCAAGATAGGCCACTCCCTAATGAAAGACCAACCAGCTTCGATGGAGGAATGGGGACTTTAGCCCATGTCTTCCTGACCCTAGTTGGACACACTGATCATACCTCTGGGCTGACTCTTAACTTAGACAGATGCGTTGGGGCTTAAATTCACTATTGAGACAAGAGTTCTACCTGGATTGCAAGTTTAGAAAGTGACAAAGCTAATGAGAAGTGAAAGACCTCACCAGAGTGCCACCTTATTTTTACTGACCCACACTGCCCATTTTACACAAAGTCTCAAAAATCCACGCAATAATTACCAGGTCTGAAAAGGCAGGTGCCAAGCGTTCACACTCCTCTTTGGCATGATCAATTAGGGAATTCACAAAGGTGGCGTTTGACTTCACAGCTTCCTGAACATCAGTTATTAGCTGGACACAGTCTTTGCACACGTTCCCACTTTCCTGCATCAAGGAAGGATTTAACACACTTAAGTGGCAGCCTATTGCCTGATTCTTGAAGAAAAACATTCTATTCCAATATGCCTTTAAGAGATCAATTCAGGACAGAGACCATCTGACAAATCATAACCCATACATTAAATTTCACTAGAAATATCAGCTCTATTAGGAATACGCTCTTCAGCCCAAACCACTGTTTTTGGAAAAAGACTGACAAATGAGAGTTTGTTTCACAGCTTAAAGCATATCTGAATGCAGTTTCTGGCCATCCCCACCCCAAGCCATGTTTCTGGCTTTGGTTGATGGGTCTGTCTCAAGTTGGAAAGAGTAATCTCTATTCCACTAAGTTTAGCCCTTCAACATCTCTATGATTGACTATGCATAGCTACAGGATCTGATTAGCATTCAAAGGCTTTCCTTTGAACTGTTAAATATGCTGAATATATATAACTAGGCTCATAGAATTTAACATTGTTTTTAAATTTTGTTTTGGGTTTTATTGTAAACCAACCAGAGAAATGAGTTTTGGGTAGTATACGAGTGTGTTAAACTAGAGAGGCTTTCCTTACTCTTAGAGAGATCTGAAAGGTTACCCAGACAGTTAGTCAGCCCAGAGCCTCTGGAATTCCCACCTCCCACAAACCTCAAAGTTGGACAGTTTACACAATTTAGATTGTTTGTTCCTGATGTTCGACTGCCATGGCTGGCTTTATGGGTGAGTGACACACACAGAAACGCACAGTATGCCATGCTTTCGAGTGCCAAGTGCACTCCCCTAAAAGCCAGGGACACACTTTATCACAGTCCGGCCAGCTGGGCATTCTGCTCCACTTGCAATTTGTTCCTGTCCCCTCTTATGTTGCTGCTGTGTTTGTGCCAGCAGAAACATGGGGTAGGGGGGACTTGCCAGTGGGTGCAGGAAGAAGTTGGACAGGACTCTTAAGACTCCTGTGTCGGCCCATGGCAGCTGCTAAGTTTCGGCACTGATGGTTTCTGGGCACCTTAGCTTGCTCCAGTGAAGAAGAGAAGACAATGAGCTACCTGAATGGGGGAAAGAGAAGATCGTTTGCCAGTTGTCAAGCAAACAAGCAGTCTCTCTGTCCCACTGACCTTGCAGCTAAGGCCAAGTTCCACCAACCACGGTCTCCTGCTCCATTCTTGGGACACATATCCCCACAGCCCAGGACCTGCAAGTTTGACCAGGCACACATCCCTTCTATCGGCAACATCATGCCACACCTAAAAGTTGATAAACTTTCCAAAGTTCATTGTCTCAGGCCCGGCTCGTAGCCCCACCACTAACAGAGATCCGGTTGGTGGGGACTAGAGACGGCCTTTTTGGTTGTGGCCCCTCTGCTTTGGAACGCCCTCCCTAAAGAGCTTCGCCATGATCCCCCCCCCCAGTGTTTTTAACATACAACTAAAAACACATCTTTTAAAAGAGACTTTTAAATGCCCCTTCTGTGGTTATACCTGGTAGGTTCTTTAGTTCTTGGTTTTTATAATTCTCAATTTTTAAGCTTTTAAAATTTTTAATCCTCCACTTAATACTGATTGTGGTTTTTAACTTGATTGTTCACTTAATTTGGTTAATTTTATTGCTTTTATTGTATACTGTATCTATTTTACTGTTGTGAGCCACCCCAAGCAGTAGTGTACTGGAGGAGTGGGGTATAAATATTTTAAATAAAGTTGATAAACTGTATTTTATTACTCCTGGATCAGTAGAGCTGTGGACGAATAATCCAGTGTTTTAGTTTTGATATGTGGCCAGTTATAGCCTTGTACCTAAATGAACAGGTCATGTTCTCACCTGTGACTTTTTCTGGGGCTTGTCCTGAGGGTAAAGCAGAAGGGGCACATTAGCCATGAAGGGAGATGCCAGTTCAGAGAAATCTAGCTCTGGGATCTTGTTCGACTGAAGTTGTTTCTGCAGCTTCATCATTGCCAGGTGCTTCTGAAGAGACTGGCACAGTGTGAGCGAACTGCAAATAACTTCAGGCTTATCCTAGGGAACAAGGAAATAGAATTACACATTTGCTTTTACCCACTTTCCAATCTGCAAGACAGAGGTGCCAGCTAAGTACCCCTCAGAACCAAAGTGCAACCTGCTTAAGACTTCTAGTAACAACAACATGAATCAAGCGGCCTATACAACCTTAATGCCTTCCCTACCCCACAACAACTAAGCTCTGTATTTAGAGTAGTGAACACTACTAGCTGCTAAGCTTGTCTGGTTTATTCTAGTAAGAATCTTTGGCACAGAATTGCTCACTTCCGTATTCAACTTACAAGTTCCTGCTTGATCATGTCCAGAATGTTTGGCAGGTAAGCATCCACCATTTCCTTGCACTCGGCTACCATGCCTTGGTCAGGAATAAATTCACAGGCCTTAGTCACGTAGGCATGTATTTCTTCCTATGACAGAAGATGAATCAATTAGAACAGTCTCCCCAAGAGTAGATTCATTTCTCTCACGTTCAAGCAACAACCTTTAATTCTGACTGACTTAAAAGAAGTACATTAGTAATTAATTTTCTTTTTTAACACAATTGTTAAGTTTCTTGAAAGTGAGAAGGGCCAACCCTTGCAGCCTATGGTCCCCTATGTTGCAATATGGTCTGCAAAGTGGAAGAGCATCTGCTTTGCATACACAAAGTCCCTGGTTCAATCTCTGGCATTTCCAGGCAGTGCTGGGAAATATCCATCTGAAACCCTGAAAATATCCATCTGAAATGTTGTAAACTGCCTGGACATTTTGGCAATGGGTGGTATACAAATATGCTACCTCTATAATAATCAGCTTGAGCGTGATCCCGTGTCCTTTCCGGCCGTGTCTTTCTCGGCTGTTCTGGGCATGCGCGGAGCGGAGCATGCGCGGAGCGCATGCCCAGATCGGCTGAGAAAGATACGGCCACAGGGACACGGCGGCCATGTTGGGGCCGGGAGGAGGAGAAGCAGCGGAGGAGAAGTGGCTGCCGCCAACGCTGGGAGGAGAGTGCGGGCGAGGCGGCGGGTGCGGGGCGACTGGCCCCGATGGCGACGGCCGCCGCCGCGGGAGTACGGGCGAGGCTGCGGCGGAGCCACAGCCTCAGCAAGAGGTGGCGGTGGCTGCGGCGGAGTGACTGGCCCCAATGGCGGCGGATGCCACGGACTGGGAAGGACTGGGCCCGCTGGCGGCCGCACTCGGCCCCGCGGGAGACGGGGGGTGGGGTCGGTCTACTAGCGCCCGTTAATCTAACGGGCTAAAATTGCTAGTGCTACAATAAATAATAAAAAACCCGGAGGCCAAGCAGTGAAGTCAATACTGAGCTAGATGGACCAGTCATCTAACTCTGTATAAGGCAGCTTCCCAAGCAACCATAATATTCTACAAGGTGGACAGTCAACCTTTGCCCACCTGATTGTTTTTTGCATTCCACCTAGTCGCATCCCTTCACGTGTTTTTCACCCAGTCACATCCTTTCATGTGTGTTACGCAATGGGAATTTTAGTTTGAGGTATTTTGGTGATGGGGTGTATGGGGTCTGAACTCCCCCTCCATTTCATCAGGGATAATTTATAGCTTAGAAAGACATACTTTCTGCACTCGTGGCCCATTGTGTTTCAAAAGACACGTGTTAGCATGAAGCAATGCACTTCAGTTTTATTGTCCTGCAGTTTGGCTTTCAGACTAAACACACAGGACACCACTTGATAAAAAAGGATCACTCTTACCTCTGTGCCATTGTCCTTGAAGAACTTCCCAGCCACAATTACAATTTCTTTACACAAGTCACAAGGAATGCTTTTCTGAAGAGAAAACACACAGCTTTGAAGCAAGGAAATCCTTGCACAACACAACTTAAATATCAGTTTTGATCTTCCCCTCAATTCCCTGGCCCAAAAGAATCACACATCACAACTGCAGTAAGCTACATGTTCTCTTATATCAGGCAAAAAAAAAAAAAAAAACCCACACAGAAGTTCTGTTCCAGATTTACAGAATGCAGTGTGAACAAGGCAAAAGGCTGACCAGTATGCAAGGCTTCTGCTTTTCCGAATCGAATTGCTCCACTTTTAGACTTTTCATTTCATCAAGCTTAGAAAGAGGCCTTATTTTAGAACTTATGCAGTCTCCCTAGCTGGATAAATAGCACAATTTTTAAAAATTCACCTATTTAAAATAAGCAATCTTTAGTTTAACTTTTATGGATGTGTGATATTTTATCTAAATAATCTGCAATCCAAGTTCAGTAGTGTCTATACCTACAATTCCTTAAAAACTGAATATACAATTCTAAGCACACACTGAATTAAAGCCTTTTAAAAAAGACACATTTCACATTTATATCCCACCTGTAAAGAGCAAACCAGTATCTGACTTGAGCTCAAGCATTACAATCAAGACAAAATAATCACATATTATTGTGGCATGTTATGAATGCTTATGACTGATGCACGTGAGTTTACCTTCTCACACGGAAGTCCCTTCTCTGATGGCCTTTCACCAACAGATGGAGACCTTCCTTTTCAGCCAGACCTTTGGCTTCTAGAATTTTGATTTCTCTGCCCATGGGCATTTAAGTAGTTTACTTGTTAAACTTGGTCTCCCAGGTGTCTTTTTGTAATTGAACATGTAAACAGAAAGGTGGGATACAGGTCTAAAAAAAAACCCCACCAAACACACTTCCTCAGCAATTATGAGTCCTTGCTACTGGAAGGTTCTGTGGGCATTTAGCATCCTTGCATGTGTATAGGAATTTGAGGGCAAAAGAACTGTTCTTAGCCCTCCAGTAAGTTATTAACTGCAAAAGATACCCGACTGCTTGACCAAAAGTTTGGGCTATGCTTCTAGGCAGTATAGAGGTTCAGTGTAACTTGCTTTTCTTTTGCAAGCACCCCACGTTTTGTTACAGCAGCCAAGTGGTATGCTTTCTAGTTCAGGAAATATAAATTACAGTGTGGGAAACTCTTTAAGCAATCTCAATGGATTTTAAGATCTACCATGTAAACTCAAATTAGTTATCACTTACATCCAAGTGTACAGTCTCACTTACCACTGTAGGTTTGTTCCAAACAGTTTGCCGACAATGTTTAACTGCTCTGCAATGTGACGCCGTTCGTAAGTTCTGGCACCATACCTCAGGACCTTTCGCACAATCCTTCTCCACTAAGAGGGGACTTGCCAAAGCAGCTGGAAGAAGAGGATAATTTTCAGATTACTTATTTGAAATAATATTTTTAGGAACAAACATATTTAGAACAAAATACAGTATGCAGTCCAACCAAATACAGATATGTTAAATGAGTGCCTTGGAAGTTATGCAAACAGCCTGCATTTGCAGTTTAGTAGGTTTCTTTGCTGCTCACTAAGCCAGTGTTTCTCAACGTTTTTGGAGTCATGGACCGGTACATCCTTTGTACGCAGTTTCCAGGACCAGAAGTTAGTAAAGGGGTCACCCCTGCCTCGCCCCCACCAAAACAATTTCAAGCCGAGGGGAGGCACTGCCGCTGGGAGCTCTCTAGAGCTCATTTCTAGGCAGGCAGCCCTCGCTGCTGGGATAACACTCATTTAGCTTCCTTGAAATGAACGTTATCCCAGTAGTGAGGGCTGCCTGCCTAGAAACGCGCTCCGGAGAGCTCCCAGCAGCAGTGGCCCCCACTGGCTCAGAATTGTTTGGTGGGGGGATTAATTCCTCATGGATCAGTACGGACTGGCACTCAACTCTTCACGGACCGGCACCAGTCCACGGACTAGTGGTTGAGGAACACTGCACAGGGCATCTGTACTCAATAAGGGCTCTTCTGAATCCCATGGCTTGCTACCAAGCCCTTGTCATAAGGCAGCAGCCATCAGTCAGCTGGGAACTGCCAGAGGGCCCTATTTCCACTAAGGTAGCATGTAATACATCCAAACAGCAAATAGAGCCAAGTATTTCTCACCCACCCACACACCCACCCACTTATATTCTGCTCTTCCCAAGGAGCACAGAGCAGTGAACATGGTTATGTTTATCCTTACAACAACCCTGTGAGGGAGTTAGACAGAAGGATCAGTCACTGGCCCAGAGTCATCCAATGAGTTTCATGGCTGAAGGGGGACTTAAAATGTGGCCTCTTAGTTCTAGTCCAGAACTCTAGCCCAGGGCTGCACAACTTCAGCTTTGCAGCCATTTTTGAACTTCCATCATCCCATCTACAGCGGCCCAGAGTCAGGGATGATGGGAGCAACATCTACAGAAGGGATGAAGCTGTGCAGCCCTGCTCTAGCCACTATACTACACTGCCTAGAGAAAGTTGCTTATGTCCAAGAGTCTCCAAAGCAGCATGAATTGCACAGCAATATTGTATTAGCATGTAAGTAGACCTGGAAACACTGCTCTTCCCAACACCCAGGATTAAAAAGGGATCTGAAGTTTCAGAAAATTGAAAAGACTTCTTTTGAAGAGGTGTTTCCGAATAAGTGGAACACTTTAAAGCAAAGTTCTAAATTAAAGCTAGTGTTGTTACAAATCTTACATCCAACATTCAAAGACAGAATGACAACATTACTCAAGGATCCACAATTTCACTCACCATGGATAGTGTGCTATCATCAAGAGCCCCAGACTTCCTCTCAAACTGTGAGCTGGGGATCATCCCCACAATTGCACTGGGTTGGGCCCTACAAAGCACAGCACAATTGTAGGGAAGGCCCCTTGATACCTCCAAATGGGAGAGGAAGGCTTGAAGCTGGGGATTTCCCCTGACTTCACAGAAACAAAACTTGTTCCTTAGGGCAAAAGTTTTTGTGAGGCCCCAAGGCCAAAGTCTGTCTGGAGTGTTAAGAGCAACAACCCTGGCAACAGACTACTGCTGGGTTTTGTTTTTTGTTTTTGCCTATGATGAGATGGAAAGGGATCCCGAGCAACTTCCTGCCTCATTCTGGACTTGACAAGAACAGCATGCAGCAGCACCCAATTGTTACATCCCTAGTACTGCATAAGTGCTCACTCAGCACTTACTTCCCTTGTTGATATGAACCATTTTTGCCTTGGAAATGTTGTTCTCCTTGATTTGAAACAATCTGTATTGCAACAGTGCTTTTTTCCAGTTGTGCTATCTGATCTGTTAACCTTTTGTGGCAGTATGCAATACACCATGGGAACACTAATCAGATTATTTTAGTTTGGATAAAAACTTAAGAGTACATAATATTTTTATGTAGGAAACAATCACAGACCAGTAAAAGGACAACTACCAGCATGCCTGCCCCTGTATGTCACAAGCTTCTGGGCAGATATTACTCCTAGCAAATGGCAAACTGCTGAAGGGCTACAAAAACAGCTATAACCAACAGAGCCAGAATTCAAGTCAAGGGAATAACTTTCACAAGACACATAGTAATAGGACAGCACATCATAGTTGCCAAAGTTGATTGTGTGTTTTGTACACACAAAGTTTTGAACAGTACTGTGAGTCAGGGTGGGCAGATCAGGAATGGTCTCTGGACCTATACTGCCTACAGTCTGTGGTCCTTTATCAGAATTCACATCCTTGATGAAGATGTTTACAGTTTAATAAGCTAGAAAATTCAGCTTACTCTACAGTATGCACAATACCCATCAGATCAAATCAGGTCAGGACCTCAAGAGCCTTGTAAGTATTGTGTTAGACACTAGTTCCAAGTTTCTCCAAATTTTCCATTTTAGAAGCAAGCCATTTCAAGAATATTTATGTGCTTTGTTTTGCCATGATGCCATATGTAACTTGAATTTCAATCGAACAGAATCAACTAAGATTCTGGGCCAGCATCTATGTACGTTCCATCTTTCCTCCCAAAAAGGAAGTATTTTCTTCAGAACACTAGAGTAACTAAGTGTGCTTTAGACAGCAGCTTTATTGGGAAGTGTCACTGAAGCCAATGGGACTGAGGGTCAAACTAGATGCAACTTTAATCACATAACTGGCCCTGGCATGCTTGCTTATCACCCTACTGCAAATAGCACATTTAGGGGGGCAAGTCTAGACTGAGACCATAGCAGGGGGGTGGGAAGGCTTTCACCTGCTATGGTCCTGATCCAGATTGGTGCCCCACAAGTGCTATATATTGTACAGAAAAGGCACACACCAGGACCAGTGCACAATAAAAGCCATACATCATTCAGGTGGGTGCAGATGCAATAGGATTCGTATCTTAATGATGATGAAATCAATCATGAAAGTGATAATGAAAGCAGGCATCAAGTTGGCATGCTTCCTTCTCCCATACAAAATCCCCTTTCCTCATCAGCATCAATGTAGCAACAGGAGACCCGAGTTCAAATCCCCATTCAGCCATGGAAATAATTGGGTGACTCTGGGCCAGTTATATATTTCTCAGCCTGACCTACCTCACAGGGTTCTTGGGAGGATAAAAATAACCATGTACACTGCTCTGGGCTCTTTGGAGGGAAAGCGGCATATAAATGTAAAATAAAGATAACTAAAGCTATGGTTTGCAAATTAGATTCATTCTGCCTCAGAGGCAGCTGAGAGTTGCACATGCAAATACTCACAACTGCAGCTTGGCAGTGGAGAGAGGCAGGGGGAGATACAGAGCAGGAGATGGGGAGGAAAAGAGTCATTGTTGACAAAGCTGGGTTATAACAATTCTCTATTACTGTAAAACACAAGCAACCAATAAAATGAGATGGTGACTTTCCAGAGGCCTGATCAGCTGATCAAGCTTAGCTCACAAACGGTTTCTATGATGGCATAAATCACTTGCTCTGTATGCAACACTATTACAGAAATGCTAGTGATTTGTTTTTTTGTGTCTTTGCCATGATCCTAAGCAGGCCCACTCAACTCAACAGAATTTGCTTCCAAGAAATATACTCAACTACTCCCTCCTTCATATTCTTGAGAGAGGAAGTTTGAACAGTTAAATAGCTGACCATACAGCAAAGACCTAACTTTCTAATCGCCAATCTCTAAATACTGTAAACAGCCAACAAAACCAGTTATAAAGCTAGAAAGCCAGCAGAGGATGGGGCACATCCCAGTGTATTGCACAGAGTGTTGCATGTATGACTTTTTGCTCCATGGGCAGAAATCATGGGTTTGTGCTTGGTGCAAGGAGCTCCTGGCTCTCGGGGAACAAGTTTGTTCCCTTGAGACAAAGCTGGAGGATCGGGAGGAGATTCGACAGAGAGGCATGCAGATGAGACCTTCAGGGACATGATAGAAGCATCCCACTCTAAGGCCAATACTACTTCTGCTGTCAGGGAGAATGAAGGTCTCGGGGAAGAGGACATCATTCTGAGAAAGAGAGAAACGCTCCCTTAGAAGGAACCCCTTCCATGGATGATGAGCCTCTTGCATAGGGGATACTATTCAGAGGGTGGAGTGCACCTCCTTGTATTGGGAGATTCAATCATTAGAAGTACAGAGAGATGGGTCTGTGTCTGTGACCCATGTGTTGACTGCACGGTGACTTGCCTGCCTGGTATGAAGGTTGTGGACAGCACTCAGAGTCTAGATAGGATGTTAGGCAGTGCTGGGAAGGAGCCAGCTGTCGTGGTGCATGTCGGCACCAATGATGTTGGGGAATGTAGTCGAGAGATCATAGAAGCCAAATTTAGGCTGCTAGGTAGCAGACTGAAGTCCAGGACCTCCAAGGTAGCATTCTCAGAAATGCTACCTGCTCCATGCGCAGGGTCAGCGAGATAGGCAGAGCTGAGGGGTCTCAATTTGTGGATAAGACGTTAGTGCCGGGAGGAGGGATTTAGATATATTAGGCACTGGGATATATTTTGGGGCATGCAAAGCCTGTACAAAAATGGACAGATTCCACTGGAACTAAGATGGAACCAGACTGCTGGCACTTAGAATCAAAAAGGTCACATAACAGCTTTTAAAATGATGCCTGGGGAATAGGCGACAGGAGGTGGGCAGTGTCCGGTATGGCAAATACCATCCCTTAAGGTGTGAGGGTACAAAAGATTCAGATAAAATAGAAGGGGACAGAGTAGAACCGCATAAAGAGCAGACAGAAGGCTGTGCCAGTAGTGGTGTCCACGGAACCGCAGAGCTGCGGTTCAATGCTGGGTGTGTGTGAGATTCTCTAAGGGTGGGAGAGGGTGCACTCCCCCCCCCTCTTCCCTCGCCAGTGTTCCATTTTCTGGAAAGCATATGGGGTGGCAGCGTACCTCCCCGCTGCCCCTTCCCATTCTTGGCCAAAAGTAACATCTGCGTGCGCGCCTGGCCCAGGTGCACACATCACGCACGTGTGCAGGGGCTAGGCGCATGCACAGATGTTACTTCCGGCCACTTTCAGCCAGGAATGGGGGAAGGGGTGGCAGGGAGGTATACTGCTGCCCATATGCTTTCCAAAAAAAGAGTCCTGGTGGGGTAAGAGCGGCCAGAGGGGGGGGGTAAGTGCATTCTCCCCCGCCCTTAAAGAACCACCCACCCACTCCTGGGGTCGAACCTTCGCACAGTGCCACATTCGAACCGCTTCAGAGGCCTCTACAATGGCCTCTGGACCAGTTTGTGCACATCCCTATGTGCCAGCTGCTCAAAGAGTCAAAAGAAAGCTAGCAGACTCCAGGGAAGCGTATAGGTGCTTATATGCCAATACCAGACGCCTCCGAGCCAAGATGGGTGAGGTGGAGTGCCTGGTTGCCAACACAGAAATAGATATAGTGGGCATAACAGAAACATGGTGGTACAGTGAGACACTGTTATCAATGGAAATAAACTCTATAGAAAGGTCAGGGAGGGGCGCCTTCGAGGTGGAGTAGTGCTGTATGTTAAAAAAGGGAGAGGAGGACCAGAGTCCTCCACAGAAACCCTGTGGGTGACAATACAAGGCCTGAAAGGAAATGTGCTACTAGGGACGTGCTATCACCATCCAGATCAAAGCATTGACAGTGACTGAGAGTTGCAAAAGGAAATCAGGGAAGCATCAAGGAGAAGCGGGAAGTAATGATGGGTGACTTCAATTACCCATACACAGACTGGGTACTTTCACAGTCAGGTAATGACAAAGAGGTCAAATTTCGAGATACGCTGAATGACTGTGCCCTAGAACAGTTGTTCAGGGAACCAACCAGAAAGAAGGTGACCTTGGACTTAATCCTGAGTGACACCCAAGACCTGGTGTGTGATGTAAGTGTCATTGACCTTTTAGGGAACAGTGACCATAGTGCAATCAAATTCAGCATACATGTGAGGAGAGAATCACCAAGGAAGCCTAACACAGACATTTTGAATTTCAGAAGAGGAAATGTCTCCAAAATGAGGAGTATGCCAAAAAGAAAACTGAAAGGAAAAATCAGGAGAGTCACTTCGCTCCAGAAAGCATGGAGTTTACTCAAAACCACAATACTAGAAGCCTAGTTAGAATTTATACCAAAAAGGAGGAAAGGTACCACCAGGATCAGGAGGATGCCAGTACAGCTAACAGGTAGTCAAGGCAGCTATAAAGGGGAAGACAACTTTCTTCAGAAATTCGAAATCCTGTCCAAATGAAGAGAACAGAAAGGAACACAAAATCTGGCAAAAGAAATGCAAGGTGACGACAAGGGAGGCTAAAAGAGAATTTGAGGAACATTTAGCAAAAATCATCAAGGGAATAACAAAAACTTCTTTAAATACATCAGAAGCAAGAAACCTGCCAGAGAGGCAGTTGGACCGTTAGATGACGACGGAATGAAAGGGATTATTAAGGATATGAAGGTTGCAGAGAAGCTAAACAAGTTCTTTGCATCTGTCTTCACGGCAGAGGATACTGAACATATACCTGTGCCTGAACCAGGCTTCTCAGGTATGGAGGCTAAAGAACTAGTTCAGATAGAGGTGACAAAAGATTATGTTCTAAACTGTCTGGAAAAATTAAACTAGCAAATCACCAGTGCCAGATGGCATCCATCCAGGAGTCTTTAAAGAACTCAAATGTGAAACACCAACCTCCTTGCAAAAATAGATAACTTATTCCTACAATCAGGCTCTGTACTGGAGGACTGGAAAGTAGCCAATGTAACACCGATTTTCAAAAAGGGATCCAGGGGCGATCCAGGAAATTACAGGCTGGTTAGCGTAACGTCTGTTGCAGGCAAATTGATGGAAAGCATTCTCAAGGATAAAATTGTTAAGCACATAGAAGAACAGGCCCTGCTGGAGGAGAACCAACATGGCTCCTCCTGCAATGGTAAATCTTGCCTCACGAACCATTTGGAGTTCTTTGAGAGTGTCTACAGGTATCTGGATAAAAGTGATCCGCTTGACATAGTATATCTGGACTTCCAAAAAGCTTTTGACAAAGTTTCTCATCAAAGACCCTTGGGGAAAAACTTTGCAGTCATGGGATAAGAGTACAAGTACATGTGTGGATTGATAACTGGTTGAAGGACAGGAAAGAGAGGGTAGGTACAAACTGAGAGTTTTCACAATGGAGATTAGTAAGAGGTAGGGTCCCCCAGGGATCTGTACTAAAACCAGTGATTTTTAGTTTCTTCATAAATTATCTAGAAGTTGGGGTAAGCAGCGAAGTGGCCAAATCTGCAAGTGACACCAAACTATTTAGGGTAGTGAAATCCAAAACAGATTATTATTATTTTTACATTTATATCCCGCTTTTCCTCCAAGGAGCCCAGAGCGGTATACTACATACTTGAGTTTCTCTTTCACAACAACCCTGTGAAGTAGGTTAGGCTGAGAGAGAAGTGACTGGCCCAGAGTCACCCAGCTAGTTTTCATGGCTGAATGGGAATTTGAACTCGGGTCTCCCCAGTCCTAGTCCAGCACTCTAACCACTACACCACGCTGGCGAGGAGCTTCACTTTTTGATGTCCACTCAGTTAATTTTAGATCCCACTCAGGTTGAATCAGGAAGGCCCCACCATGAATGCATGTGCACACACACTGCCTTGATACTGCCGCCCAGAACAAAATTCATTCTGCACACAGATGTAAACAAAAACAAAAACAGAAAGAACACTGTATTTGACCTGTCCCAAAGAGTTCTAATTAATGTGTTTTTTTAAGTTTGGAAATGTCAGCACAGTGCAGGCGAAAGCTTTTCTCTGCAACTAGTTTTGGTCTCTCCCTCAAAGCTCAGTCGCTCTTGCTATTCCAGGTTGCCTAGTTGGAGGAAACTCACTGGAAATCTAAATGAAGTGTGGAGATCTCCAACTCCTACAGGGGTTCCTTGGCTTTGCCCTCCGACTCCTTTAGATGAGTATTGTGAGGTATGATCCAAAAAGGAGATGGCTGTGAGCTGAGCCTTATCCACAGCACAGAATCTATTTGTGATCTCTGTTGTAGGGCCGAATTCAGAATAGAGATTTACCTTGTGCCTGATCCTGTGTTTTCTGGACCTAGGCTCTCAAAAGCTATGAGACTCTCCAACATCCGTGGCCAGCTTCCAGTGAGACCAGCCTCGGGTCGTCTCACTCTGAGAGTCTCGACCGCAGCAGGACTCTTGGAGGGAGACTATTCCCTCTGGCTCCTTCACAAGAGCCCGAATGGCAGGCGCGCAGAGGCACCACTCAGGCTCAGCAGCAGGGAACAGGGCTCGCGGAGGGAGAGGATTCCCTCCTTTACAAGAGCCCCGGTGGCCACAGGGAAAGGAGGCGGAGGGTGGGGAGCAGCAGGGAAGGGGGCTGCTTACAAGGTGGGGGAGGGTGGAGGGAAAAGCCATGGGATTTCTGTACACAGTCTTTTAGTCTGTATATGAGGGGGTTTGTCATTTTTGCCTTCATGAACATTAATTTCGTAATGTAGTTCAGCTGCTTTGTTGTTTGTTGATCCCCACATTGAAGAGAAAAGGTTGAACTCTCACAGTAGCATACCATTCTGAATCTCATGGGGCCGTGCATCAAACGAGATACTTGGCAATGGAATTCTCACATTAAACCCATCACAATTTCCTGTAATGGCTGAGGCCAAGCAAGCCTGAGCAGCAGAAAATGGTGCCTTGTGTGTGTCTGTCTGTTTCCTCCCCCCCACTCTTCATCCTTTGCAGCAGCAACAGGAAGAGCAGTAAAACCCTGGCCAACCCTCTCTCTCCCCTATGGGTCCCCACACCTCCTCTGATGTGTCATCATAGAAGACTGATTGTTTTATAGCACTGATCTATTTTCCTAGACAGAAATTAATATACTTTTGGAAGTTGACTTATTAGTTGAATATTAGCTGAACTAGTGATAATGAAATGTTTAATCCAGGCCTACAAATAAGTATATAAAAATATATAAAAGCTTGTATTAAAGTGTAACTTAAAGTATGTATAAAGTGTAATATTCCCTAATGGAATATGAAACTAACAGGAGGCCAGAGTTAAGAGCAAGAAGCCCCCCTCCCAAGAATGTGGGTTGAGGGGCCCACCGAGGCAACAGGTACCAGGAGTGGTCAAGCACAGGCCATTAGTTGAATTCCTTCGCAAGCTGAAAGAGGGTCTGGCTGGTATGAAAAGATACCATAGGGATTAAAGTTGTCAGAAGGCAGGTAGTTAATCATCTTCTCAGGCTCTAGATGACACCTCTGGAATATGTAAGTTTGATAACTAATGGCGTGTATTAATCGCTTTATTGATATGCATGTATGTTTGAAACCTATAAAAACTTACCTGCTGTATAACTCGGCGCGCAGTATCATCCAGATGCGCTCTGATGATACTCGTGCCTTTCATGACATGAAATAAAGCGCTTTCTTTGAGCACGTACCCTTGTTGTTTGACTTCATTCAGTTAAGACAACAAGTATATTGGCGAGAATTGAGTCTAATCCTCTTTGGTTCTGGAAAGACGCCCCATTCTCTATCCAAGTGATAGAAGGATGAACGCAAGTGGCTGAATCAAACAAGAAGGCTAGATTCTAGAGGGATCTTTTCCCCGCAACACTAGTTCCATTTCTTAAAGAGATGTGCTTTTAAAAAATCTTAATACATAAGGGGAAAAACCCATGCAGCCTTCTAATTTCCCTCCCCTGCAATACTTTAATTTTTTAATTTTATATCCATCCCTGTTGGCTTTTAGGCAACAACTAAAGATATCTTTTCAGCCAAGTTTTTTAGCTATTTGGTAGTTTTATGGGTGTTTTAATTTGAACTTTTAATGTTTTAAGTTAAATTACAAGTAACATTTTATTTTATTTTTTTAATTATGTGTGATCCTTCAACAGTGATTCTAGAATAGGTTAAAAAATGTTTTACTGCTTGATGAGGTAGCACTCAATCGATACACATAACATGAAGCATTTGGTGTTGCTTTCTGCTGGTTTTAGCCATCATCCTGCTGCATCTTTGACTGTTTTGGTTAATGTCTTAATTGCTATATATGGTTAATGTGCCTTTCATGCAAAATATTTAATATTTTAAATATTTTCATGTTTTCAGTTAGTGTATATACACTTATAGTTCTTGCTCTGCGCTTGTTTGACACTATTGTTATTTATTATCATTGCATACCACTTTTCAATGGCCTATGTAGGCTTCCCAGCACCAACTGGTGGGCCACTGTGTGAAACAAGATGCTGACTAGATGGGCCTTGGGTCTGATCCAGCAGGGCTGTTCTTATGTTCTGAAAATATTTTTTAAATATCTGTCCAATGTAAACTGATTTCCTATCCCCAAAACCAACTGTCTTTACAGGATAAGAGCAAGAAAGCAAGGATGAATTCGAATTTAAATAAATCTTAGACAACTGGGAATTAATTATTTATGTTTATTTTAATTTAACAAAACAAAACTTAAATTTACTTACTATAACTTAATTTTATTACTTAATACAAAAGTATTATTTTGCTATAGGCCCCTTTTAACTACCAATTACTATTAAAAAAGAAAGCAGATAAAGGAAATTGGCCAGCAGCCTCTTGTAATACAAAATCAAATATATTATATACTTCTTTTTCCTTCCATATTTATGGAGCTTTGTAATGAATAATTCGTTTCAATGTTGATTAATAAGCTGCAGAAGAAGAGGTGGGAGTGGGGAGATAAAATTTTACACACCACACTATGCGCAGCACATTCTTTATTTACGTGTATGTTTGTGAGAGAGAGTGTTTGTGCGCACACTGTCTTGAAACTGCCACCCAGAAGACAAATGTTTCCACTCACTGATGATAAAAATTAGAGGGAACACTGGCTTCCAGCCTGAAGCCTGGGAATATAAAGACCTCTGCTTTACTCCATCTACTCCAGGTCTCTCTCCCACCCACCCCCACACCTTTTTCCTTTTCTTATAAGGTTAAGAGATTATTGGTAGTTTTGATGTATTAGTTATTGCTAACTGTTAAGGCAACACACATACACACTGCCTGTCATTTCTTTGTAAAAAGCATCTATTAAGTAAACATTTGAAAGTCATTTTGTGTCTGTGCTTTCTCATGTCTCTGCCAAGAAATTGCTATATCTCGCTAAAGGACCAGAGGGAGTTCACAGGGGGAACTGTTCCTTTGGCTCTGGGGCACTCTAGAGAACATGCAAACTGGCTGAGAACATTGCATCTGAGAAGCACCTTTTCTCAGAGCAATGTATGGGTTCAAAGTTGAAGACCTGTGACTATGTTCACCAGAACTGAGCAGGTCCATGGACAACAGATCTTGCCACAGTGAAACCGGGCAAGTCTCCACAGAAATTTTAAATTGTTATATCAGAGATCAATTGGACAAGACCTTTTAGTTGAAGGTTTTTTATTTTAGCATCTTTACAATCCGTTTCAGAATAGTTTTCAGCTTCAATAATTTCTAACAAATGCCCCTGTAATTGTTAGATTTCCCAAAGTAACAAGGCTCCTGGATATCTGCCTATTTAAATTGGAGGAAATAAGGCTCCAATCATCATTTTTTTTATTATAAGGTCAGCTCCTCACCCACCCCCCATGTTTACTACATTAAAAATTTAAGAAAAACATGTTATTAGCTATTCAGAGAAAAACCCGTTCTAATCTTTTGCAGCCTGAAACTGAAACTCATCAGAACATGCACACCTTCCAGAAGAGGTGCACACAAAATGCTAGAACAGGTTTTTAATATCTGCTTGCTTGGCTCTGGAATTTAGAAAATCACATCCTGGCAAGTTTTCAGTTTTGAAAAATGAAAGGGTAGTGCATTCTCTTCCAGATACACACAGATAATGGAGAGGAGAGCTGGTCTTGTGGTGACAAGCATGACTTGTCCCCTTAGCTAAGCAGAGTCCACCCTGGTTGCATATGAGTGGGAAACTACATGTGAGCATTGCAAGATATTCCCCTTAGGAGATGGAGCCACTCTGGGAAGAGCAGAAGTTCCAAGTTCCCACCCTGGCAACTCCAAGATAGGGCTGAGAGAGATTCCTGCCTGCAACCTTGGAGAAGCTGCTGCCAGTCTGTGTAGACAATACTGAGCTAGATGGATCAATGGTCTGACTCAGTATATGGCAGCTTCCTACAGTGGTCCCTCTGATTTCCCCCACCCCATCTCTGTGCAGAATGAGTTTTGTTCTGGGTGGCAATATCAAGGCACTGTGTGCACAGATGCATTCAGAGTGGGGTCTTCCTAATTCAACCTGAGTGGGACCTAAAATTAACTGAGCAGACAGAAAATTTGTGAGCATGTGCACACATCTTAGAGGGAACAGTGGCTTCCCATGTATTCTTTCTCCGAACTACCGAATATATATTGCAAATATGTTACATTATACATTAGATAATGTTATTTGTGGCCTAGTAGCTTGTGATGAATTTACAATATGCTACTACCGTGTTTCCCCGAAAATAAGACACTGTCTTATATTTATTTTTCCTCAAGGAGACACACTATGGCTTATTTTCAGGGGATGTCTTATTTTTTATTAAGTGTGGTACAACAATCTACATTTATTCAATTATAGTTAAGTCATCTTCTTCTGGAACATCGTCATAACTCTCCAAACCCGGAAGTCCATCCTGAATTTCTTTTGACTCCATTTCCTTTAGAACCATTGGCCCCAATCTTTCATGTCGAGCAATAGCGCTCTCATTAAATGAGCAGCTCTTATCCATGTAACCTGCTCGGAGTGCATTGGCAACAACACTGTCAGTGATTTTATCCCATGAATTCTTCACCCAGATCACGACCTCTTGCAGGCTAGGTTTCACAAAGTTTCCACGCTGATTTCTTGTCATTCTATTTTCAATGTAGTCGTTAATTTCCATATGCAAATGGTCTTTGAATGGCTTGTTTACTGCAATATCAAGAGTCTGCAGATAGGCAGTCATTGCTGCAGGAATCATTATTTGATCTATTCTTCTCTCTGCAAGGAAGTTCTTCATGTCTTTAGCACGGTGAGTGCTGGCTGAATCCCAGACTAGCAGACCTCTTTGGCCACCTCGCAAAACAAGTGGCAGCATTAAATCAAGCCACCTCCTTATAACTGCTTGTGTGCACCAGGCTTTTTCAGATTCAAGAACATAAATGCCAGAAACACGTTCAATCTTCTCTTTCTTGCCCTTAGTGATGATAACAGGTGTGGCTTTCTTTCCATCCAGACGAATTGCCAAAATACAGGTAACACGTGAACTTTCGTGACCAGTGGAGGGAACGTAGATTGAGGAGGCACCCCTCTGTTCTATTGTCGTTTGGGCTCCTTGACCCATAAACACTGCAGTTTCATCCATAGCAATCATGTTGCAAAGTTGGTATTTAGAAAAGTCGATGCCATCAACAAAGGACTTGAATGCAAGTGCTCACTTAATAACTTCAGCATCTTCCAACTTAAACAGTGTTGTTGATTTTCTGAGAGACAGTTCATATCGCTGAAGGAAGCCATCCAGCCAGTGTTGTGATGCTTTGAATTCTGGGGATATTTCGAATTGTGGTGCCATTGCAAGGGCAAATGCTTGAATATCAGCCCTGCGCACAACCAAAGCCTTTGCTCTCCTGTCAGCAATCCATTCACTGATCATGTCTTCCAGCTCAGGAAATAAAGGCTGCCGACCTGAACCACACTTGCGCTTCTTAGCATTTCCTTTGTCTGCCTGTAGAATGAGGTTATCATATTCTGCCCGCCATTTTTGGACCATTCGGATATCCAACTTCTTCTCTTTGCAGAAAGCCGTAAGATTCTTGCCCTGGGAGTCCTCCACAATTCCTTTCTTGTACTCAACAGAATAACTCTTTCTTTTTGCACTCATCTTGTCTGGGGGTACAGGCTTACCGGTATTTATCAGGGATCCAGTGAGACTGGTGTGTGTGGGGGGTGAGAGAGACCCACAGACTGCTGCTGGTCAGTGTTGGGGAGCAGCAGCTTTACTGGTGTGTGTGTGGGGTGAGAGAGACCCACAGACAGGGGCGTAACGATACCGGTAGGGGTGGCAGGCTGCAAGCTGAGGCATACGGTAGAGGGAAGTACGGTAAAAATCTCCTCAGAAAATCTCCTCCTCAAAAATCTCCCCTCCTCCTGGCGGTGGCGGGCAGCGGCGAGAGTAAGCGCAGCGGTGGCGGGAGGCGGAGAGAGTACGCCGGGAAGCGAAGCCAGGCCAGACAGCAGGCCTCGGCGTCGCTCTGCGCACTCCCGCCTGCCACCGCCGTGCTTACCGTACCTGTACTCTCTCGCGAGGTGGCGAGAGTACCGGTACGGTAAGCACGGCGGTGGCAGGCGGGAGTGCGCAGAGCGACGCCGAGGCCTGCCGTCTGGCCCGGCGTCGCTTCCCGACGTACTCTCGCCGCTGCCCGCCACCGCCAGGAGGAGGGGAGATTTTTGAGGAGGAGATTTTCTGAGGAGATTTTTACCGTACTTCCCTCTACCGTATGCCTCAGCTTGCAGCCTGCCACCCCTACCGGTATCGTTACGCCCCTGTCTGTGGGTCTCTCTCACCCCACACAAACACCAGGGCGATAGGGGAAAAGCTTCAGCAAGTAGCCTGCTACTGAGCCAGGAGAGATCACCACCATGTCTTATTTTCGGGGTATGGCTTATATTGCACAACTGCTTAGAAATCCTGCTACGGCTTATTTTATGGGTATGTCTTATTTTCGGGGAAACACGGTATACACTTTATATACATACAAAACAGCAGTATCTGGGTATGATGTATTTATAGAGCTGCTTTGTGCAGCATTCACTGTTGCTGCCAGAGTACCAACCACACTCCAGAGAAAGCCTTTTCTGCAGTGCCTTGCTCCTGATTCTTAATCATAACAGTGATTAAGAGAAGAGCAGCTTACGTATCTATGGTCAGGGGGAAATTATGAGATTTTATTTCTTCTATGATTGTACATGTACGGAGAACATATTCCAGGAGATCTATCAAAGCAGCAGAGATAGCCTTTAGAAGGGAACACACAGTGCTCACAGACCAATCAGCCATGATAAGCTAAATAAAACCTTCCATGGCCAGAAGCAATGTCTTTCTAAATACCAGACAGTGGGGAGAAACAGAGATGAGAGAAGGACTATCAAATTCATATCCCTGCCTGTAATCTTCCAGAGATATTTGGATGGCTCCTGTAATGAAAAATATTTATACACTTCCAACAGGAGTTCTCAAAGCAGTTTACATAGCAAGACAACAAGAAAGCAGTTCCCTGTCCCTAAAGGGCTCCTAATCTAAGAATTGAGGGACAGAACACTGGGCCATGTTCTAATCCAGCAAGGTAATCCTCAATTTTGAGTTTTTGTTTGGGGGGAGGGGGAGCAAAGAAATCAGCCATTCCTGGCTGTCGGTCATGACACCAAGGGCGACCAGCTCCCTTTTACTGGGGGAAAGGGGCAGCACAGCCACGCCCCAAGGCCAGTAAGCCATGTCACCAAAGCCACCACAAGGCCTCGAGACATCCAGCAGACGCATCTACACCAGTGACTAGCGCTTTTCTCCCCCCGCCCCTCCGGTCCGGCTCGCAGGCTGCGACGTAGTGGCTGGGCGTGTGTGTCCCAAGGGACCGAAACACTTCCCCCGGCCAGGGCAGGGTAGGAGTCGTGCGGAAGGAGAGAGATCGCCTGGAAGCTCAGCATCAGCGCTGCTGATATCCAGGACAAGGAAGCAGACCGGGAAGAGGGGGGCGCCCCCAAAACAGCGACCGACGAGAGAGACGAGGCCAAGCTTTGTCTCCCTCCTTTGACTCGCCTGCTGGGGAGCCAACCCCAAACCCTGCCCCACCCAGAGAGCAACCCAGGCGGGGCTCTGCCCGACAGGGGCGCGAGCCTCTCTCTCCTGCACCCGCCCTGCCCGAGGCCACAGAGATCCTTCCCTCCCGCTCTCCCGCCCGCCCGCCCGCTCGCCGCCATCTCTCCGCCGCAGTGCCTGGAGGGCGCGGAGAGCACCCGCCCGACCCCAGAGCGCCTTCCTGCCCGCTCGCCGCAGCAGCAATGCCGCCGCCCGGGCTTAAGGCAGTTGAGGGGAAGACTTGGCGCGGCTTTGCTCGCTTACCCGCAACCAGCGAGCATAGGAGGCCGAAGACGCTGAAGCACCGCATCTCGTTGTTTTCGCTTTTCTCTCAGGATTCTGCAGTCTGCAATGCGGGAGCATCAGCTGACCCAGCCGCCTATATAACATGCCTCGCGGAGAGGGCAGCTACTGCGCGTGCGCCGGTTGAGCCGGCCCCCAAAATTGCTACTATTGCGCAAGCTCAGAAATACTGGGGGGGGGACTCGCTTCTTCTTTTCCTCCTCTCCTCAAGGCGCTCTCACTGCGCGCATGCGCTCTGCTGTCTGCTCCCTTTCCCCTCGGGTCTGCTGATCCTGATTCATTTTAGGGAGCGGGACATGGAGGAGGAGGATTGTGTGTCAGAAATTGGGTTAAATTGGGGAGTAGGTCCTGCGGCAATGTAGATTAGATTAGGAAGGCGCAGGAATGCTTGCAGCTCAATTGTACGCATGTTTACACCGAAGTTACTGTATTTTATTTTGTCCCAATTTTCTAGGCATTTAATGAATATAAATTAATTAAATTCCTTAGGCGTTTTTCTAATTAAATGGCATTCGAAGCGACATACGATCGTATTATTGTGCGACTTTTATTGAGTTCAGTGGAATTTATTTTTCGGCGACATAGTTTATAGATGCTTAGTGACTAATAAATAGTATTATTACAAGTACAGTAACTCACTGAGTTTAACGAAACTTACTTCCAAGTAGTGCAGTTTCTATGCAAAGGAGATAAGGGCAGCAAAAGTCCACCATCTTACTTTAGGGATTTGGGTTCCCAAAGACGATTAGCTTTTGCTCTGTAAATGCTTGAAGATAGCCCTTGTTAATCTATTGTGTTGCTACAGTTGCGCTATACTAACTTCATCTTGCTACCATTCTGTTTGCAGTATCATGAGTGATCGTATGTAGAAAGAGAGAAAACAGTGTAATATGTATACATCAAAAGTGTTTTTGTTTTTAAAGTTTCAATAGAATGAGCAATTTGGCAACTAGGAAGACTATTTAATTCCTAGATTTCTAAACTGCTATATAATATAGAGGTCTTGGCTATGATCCTAAAAACATAGCTTTGCCTTTTGCTTTTGCTTTTATGCTTCAGTGAGCTGAAACAGGACTCGCTGCAAGTGCTTTTTGTATTATTGTATCTCTAAATCAGGATAAGCCAAACATTTCTACACTATTGGCCAAACATAACATTTATAGTACATCCACAGGCAGAGCTGTTGAGACCTAGAGAGTGTCATCAGCCCTGCTTGGATATCTCTAGAATGATTTGTATTC
The DNA here is from genome assembly GCF_027244095.1 of Hemicordylus capensis. Taxonomy (NCBI): domain Eukaryota; kingdom Metazoa; phylum Chordata; class Lepidosauria; order Squamata; family Cordylidae; genus Hemicordylus; species Hemicordylus capensis. Next base: position 232,643,768 of record NC_069659.1, on the reverse strand, counting down.
TCCACATTCTGTCCCCCATCCCACTTCTACACCCTGAGCGAAGTCTAATTTTGCTTCTACATTCTTTAGATATAGAAAGAGAAAGAGGGTTGACTACTGAACTAGATGGAAGATTGTCAATTCGACCAGGGCTGTGTCACCTTTGTTCCTGTAGTCTAAACCTGTGTATACTGGATCAGCAATATATTTTACTACATTACATTCATGTAGTAGGCCCATCCACTTCTATCATCCTTCCATTTTTGTTTTGCTTTTAAACAATGTTTTGATTAAAAAACAAATTATCAAGAGGTTTTAAGCGACAGGCTTGAAAAGCACAGGGGTAGTAAGAAAAAGATAAAGCAGCAGAAGAGCCAGGAGCCATAACCACACCCATCTGCGGCAGTGTGTAGCAATGTTTTTTTCAGTTAAAGCTTCTCTGGCTTCTGTCCCAGATAGAAGGCACAGCAACTTAGGCTTAGAGGCACAGCAACTAAGCCTGGAAGTCACAAGTGTAATCATCACTGCTTTCAGACTGGTCTCTCAGCCTGCTCCTTCAGACTCCCATTAGCTATGAGCTGGAGATGGTGAACTGATATCATTCTGGAACCTCTGCATACTACTTTTGTACAAACCCCAAAGGGCTCATGGAAGGAAGGTGGGTTTTCCATATAGCTTTGCTATGGAAAGTCTCTGCATCTTCCCAGGACCTTGGTATTACTTGGTATTACCATTACTAGCAATGGACAATAAAGGACAAGGCACAACACTGGATGGATCCTCCTTCACTACTGATTCTTCCACTTTCCTGTTCCCACTACCAATATCATACTTACCAGCTTGTTCCTATTTTCCCATTCAGGTGAATAGGAGAATAGGGACATGTTGGCAGGTATGCAATATTTGTGCTAGCTGGCATAGTGGGCAGAGTCTTGATTTGTGTTGGTAACCTTGTGTGATAAACCACTACCACCTCCAGATTCCAGAGAGGGGGCTTTGAGTAAGACATATGCCATATAAGATCCCTTCCTTCATGGGCCCTCAGCCTCTTCCCCGTCATTGCTTCTGGCGGTTGCTCACTAACTGGGAGAGAGATTCTGAGGGTAGGTTCAGATGAAATTGCCCCCTCTCTGCACATGCATTACAAATAATACTTTAAGTAGAGAAGTGGTTTGGCACAGTGGGGAAATGACTTGAATATCAAGTCAGAGGTTGCCAATTCAAATCTCCACTGGTATGTTTCCCAGACCTATATTGGGCAGCAGCGATATAGGAAGGTGCTGAAAGGCATAATCTCATATTGTGTAGGAGGAGGCAATGGTAAACCCCTCCTGTATTCTACCAAAGACAACCACGGGGCTCTGTGGTCGCCAGGACTTGAAACTGACTTGATGGCACACTTTACCTTTAGTGGTTTGGAACTTCCCTGCCTTGTGATTAGGGAAAGGTGTTCTGATGCACTGGAGATGAGAGGGAAAATACATACTGTACATGCTGAGGACATGCATGTCCTAATCACATGTGCAGGGGGCAGTCGGACACATAATGTCAGAACTAGCCCCAAGTCATCTTGGTTTCATTTTAAAAGTGAAGCCATGAAAGAAGCTGCTCCCTCCCTCTGCACCCACCAGGAAAAATAAAGTAGAACCATCCTGTCTCCTCATACCAACAGGTATAATATGGACAGGGCTCAGAGGAGGGTGGTGAGGTTGAGGCAAGGCTGAAGTGACTGAATCACTTTGACATCAAATCAGCCCAATTCAGCCACAGCTACTTTGATTGAGGCAGAAGCAGTGGTCTGGATCTGAATCAAAGTGTTGATGGCCAAATCAATCCAAATAGCTTCTGCATCAAATTGGCCATTTAAGTTTTTCACAATCCCCCTTTCCCGCCCACACCCTCCCATATCTGCAAGCCCTGAGAAGTTTCACCAATCTTTTTCTCTAAGGGAAAGGGGGCAAGATTTTATCAGTTTCCCCCTTTAAAAATAAAAATAATGTTGATGGCAGGGAACAGGCAGTTGCCACAGTGAATAGAGAGGACTGCACTCCCACATGCCTTTCGCTTTACATAGGCACCTTTACATAGACAAAGTGCACCTTTGAACAAGGCTAACCCTTGAATAGCATTGATTAAAACAACCTTTGTATTGTCATGTGGAAGCACTCTCTCTGTGTGAACTGTTGCATGAGTGCATCTTATCCCTAGGTTAAGCACCATTCAGACATGCTGCTCAATGCCATAGACTTGGAAGAGACTTCTCAGGCTCTGACTGAGACGAGGCATAACAAATGGAACTTTTCACAATTGGAAAGTGTATATATATTTAATAAGACAGAAAGGTCACTATTTGTAATGCTATTGTTCCTCTAATTGTAAAGCATGAACATGGCTTCAAAACAATATACCAGCTAAGCAAAAACTGTCATGCCCCATGACTGATTTTTGTCAGCTGACACCCACATGAGACTTTTATATGAAGTCAACTCAGACAGAAGCAGACTCAGATGTAAGGATTTTTAAGGCAGTTAAGCTATTGTGCAATGGATTTTCAAATGATGTATTCAGTTCCTCATACGAGTACCTTATTCAAAACAATTTACATTTGTAAGTCATTCCAGAATTGGTAGTTTTAGAACTGCATCCAGAGCCACAGCTGTGTGATTCAAGGGGCTGAGAATACAGCCCTTTACAGTTTGAAGCCACGGTAGCTGAAGAATGGCCTTTCCTCACAAGAGTCTGCTCTGCATAGGTAAGGAGGCAGAGGTGAACAGACTTTCCATCCTGCTGTTGCTGCTTCTGCTCACTTGAGAGGAGATCCCTGACATACAGACTTTGTTGCCAAATGGGGCTGGCCTTTGGTGGTGGGATTGAGGGCTTGGGGCAGCAGTTAACATTTTAAAGGATTTTGTAGCCTGTGCTGAGACTGCCTCTCTCATTAGTTTGGCTGAGAGGTGTGTCTAGGCCAGGCCTGCACAACATAAGGCCCCGGGGCCAGATTTGGCTCACAGGGACTATTTTACAGGCCCCCAGGTATCCTGCATCCAATACAGGAGCTGGAAACTGCCTTATAGCACCATCCTATGCATGTTTTCTCAGAAATATGTTCCATGGTGTCTTACTCCCATGGAAGCATGCCTAGGATTGCAGCTTGAAAGCAATGGCAATTTAGGGAGAGGAGAGGAGTTGGCATTTATTTGGGGCTGGCTTGCACTCCAGTGGCCCCACTGACTGAGCAGGGACAGGAACTTTTTTGGCCACTATTTCTTGGTTAAAACTATGGGTCCATTGACGGAGGGAATCAATCCACAAGTAACTAATAATATGTTTAATTTTAATGTAATAAATTAATGTAATGTTTAATGTAATAAACAACCCCTGCTAACTTGGCAAAGAGCCACCTTTTAATGTGGTTATTCTCTTTATTTAGCAGGAGGAGAGTAACTGGCCCTATCCACCCCCAGCACAGTACCTCCAGTGACTGTTGATGGTGTCTATCTTATATTTCTTTTTAGAATGTGAGCCCTTTGGGGACAGGGAGCCATCTTATCTTATTTATGTATTATTTCTCTATGTAAACCATCCTGAGCCATTTTTGGAAGGGCGGTATAGAAATCGAATGAATGAATGAATGAATAATAATATGCTAAAAATTGACCTCAGCCACTGCACGCCAAGTTGTGGTTGGTTCTGACCCACAAGGGCATTTGAGCTGTGCAGCCTGCCTGGTCTAGGCCTATCTGGGGATGGAGAGGTGGGGGGCTGTTTCCCCTTCCAGCTGCTCTTTGACCTTGGGGAACAGTGCCAACTACCTACAGAGCCTCACCTTGCTCCTCTGCAATGTCAGGTCAGCCCAAAATAAATCAGGAATTATCCATGATTTGATTATGGATGAGGGAGGTGATCTGGTATGCATTACAGAGACATGGTTGAGAGAGGCTAGTGGCCCAGTTTGGTCCCAGCTTCTCCCTTTGGGATACTCTGTTGTGGAGCAGGTGAGAGGATGTGGGCAGGGAGTTGGAGTGGCTATGGTCTATAAGAATGACATCTTCCTTTCCAGGATTCCTGTTAGAGCACCTGCCTATGTTGAGTGTGTGTACTTGAGCTTTGGGACCAGGGAGATAGATGGGACTTCTGTTGGTGTACCGATCACCCCACCACCCAACAGAATCCCTAACTGAGCTGTGGGGCTGGCATTGGAGATGTCCAAGCTTGTGGTAGTCGGTGAGTTAGGAACATAGGAAGCTGCCATATACTGAGTCAGACCACTGGTCTGTCCAGCTCAGTGTTGTCTACACAGAATGGCAGTGGCGTCTCCAAGGTTGCTGGCAGGAATCTCTCTCAGTCCTATCTTGGAGATGCCAGAGAGGGAACCTGGAACCTAGATGCTCTTCCCAGAGTGGCTCCATACCCTGAGGGGAATATCTTACAGTGCTTAGCTAAGGGGACAAGTCATGCTTGCTACCACAAGACCAGCTCTCTAAATTGAGCCCAAAGTGGACTTCAATGTCCACTTTGGGACTGAGTTGTTAGGTGAAGCTTGGGAGTTCATAGCAACATGACAACTATGGGCCTTTCCCAAGTGGTCTCAGGACCAACACATGATGTGGGTCACACGTTCAATTCCCCCCCCCCTTTGATCAGGGAGGTGTTCTGTGGGTGGGGACTCTAACGAATTCCTTATTGTCATAGACAGACCACCACCTGGTGAAGGTTTGACTTGCAGCTGCTAGTCACCTCTATGGTGTGAAGGGTCTATTAGGATGGTCCGCCCAAGGAGACTATTGGATCCAATAGGATTCCAAGAATCCTTGGTGGGTTTTAAGGTTGGTTTTGCCAGTGACCTCATTGATGCCCTGGTGGAGAACTGGAATAATGAGCTCACTAGGGTAATAGACATGATTGCTCCTAAGCGTCTTATCAGACCTGCTTAGTTCCATGGTATACAAAAGAACTGCAGGAGCTGAAGCAGTTAGGTAGACAACTAGAGCACAAGTGGAGAAGGACTTGCCTCGAATCCGGTTGAAGACCTTTGCTCTGGCAATATGTGTGGCAATGAAGCAATTCTTTGCTGCACATATAGGTTCATGTCCAGTGGAAATGTCGAAAGTGATGAGAGGACTTATATGGACCTCCTCTGCCCCAGCTTTGGAAACATTAGTTAGCTGCTATGAGGTGGTGTGTGTTTTTTTTGCCTTTTAAATTTTATTGACTTTTACAATAGCTTTACATTCAAATTACATGCATTTATTTAATTAAGTAAATATTGAATTCCCGCTTACCTATCTGCATGGTTCACGTTAACTATACATATCAACCATTGCTATAATAATTCAAAACATAGATACTCCACATTACTACTCGATTTTACCCAACCCAACCTGCTGTTATTACTCTATTTCAAACCCTGCTGAAAAGTCCGTATTAGAAAAATAGTTCTTTAAGTAAAGTAAAAAATGGTTCCCAATCTTCTTTGAAACATTCCAAATTTTCGTCCCTTATAATTGCTGTAAGCTTTGCCATCTCAGCATATTCCAAAATTTTTATCAACCAGTCTTCTTTTGAGGTCATTTTAGTGTCTTTCCATTTCTGCGCATATACTATCCTAGCCGCCGTGGTTGCATACATAAAAAATGTTAAATTTCTTCTGGAAAACTCTCCTTGAGTTATTTCTAGCAGGAAGGATTCTGGCCTCTTAGGAAATGTCATTTTAACAATTTTCTTCAACTCATTATATATCATATCCGGGGCAACCCGGAGAGACCATATTATGCCTTTTTTGAAACAGCTGCACTGGCTGCCGATACGTTTCCGAGCAAAATACAAAGTGCTGGTTATTACCTTTAAAGCCCTGAACGGCTTAGGTCCAGGTTACCTTAGAGAGCGCCTTCTTTGGTTTGATCCCCAGCGCACGCTAAGATCATCTGAGGAGGTCCAGCTCCAGTTGCCACCAGGTCATCTGGTGGTGACCCAGAGGTGGGCCTTCTCTGTAGCCGCTCCTGGACTGTGGAAAGCGCTCCCTGCAGACATCCGTAATTTGAATTCTTTATTGGAATTTAGGAGAGCCCTAAAGACCTGCCTGTTTGGCCTGGCCTTCTAGTGCCCTTAAATTGTTTTAAAGGGTCTTTGATGTTTGTGAACCGCCCTGAGCTATTTTGTAAGGGCAGTCTAAAAATCGAACAAATAAATAAATATCCCAAAAAGCCTTTGCCTTCCCACATGACCACCACATATGGAAAAAAAGCCCCTTCACACTGTCCACATTTCCAATATTTGTTTGAAACATTTTTATACATTAATGCTAATTTTTTTGGTGTCAGATACCACCTATACATCATCTTATAATAATTTTCTTTTAAAGTATAACATGCAGTAAACTTTAAATCAGTTTTCCATAATTTTTCCCAAGCAGCCATATCTATATTATGACCCACATCTTGAGCCCATTTTATCATAGTCGTTTTAACCACTTCATCTCTTGTCTCCTCCAAAAGCAACAACTTATACATCTTAGAGACTAATCTTTCGTCATTTTCACACAGCTCCTTCTCGAATCTCGACATTTGATCCACAAATCCAACTTTAAGATCCTTTTTATAAATTTCATTTAGCTGATGGTACTGAAACCAATTGCTAACCAAATACAGTGGTATCCAGGTCGGCTCAAATATAAGCAATTTTGTCTACAAAAAATCCATTCAAAACCTCATGGCAGCAGTAGCTGCTATGAGGTTTTGAATTGATTCTTTGTAGACCTGGGCATGGCCTGGGCCGCCGAGCGCCTGAACAAGTTCTCTGCTCGTCATTTCAGGCAGTGTCAGCTGCCTGAGGACGTTTTTCCCTTTCTCTCCCTCCAGAGAGGGAGAGGAAAGGAAAAACATTCTGTGGGGCAGTCGGAGCTGCCTGAAATAATTGGCAAAGTGTTCGCCCGGGCTCTCGGCGACCCCAGCGTGGGAGGGGGGAGTTCGCTCTGGACTCCTATGGAGCCCAAGCCATGCCCCCGTGCACATGATGTCACACGCATGGGCATATTGGAGGGGGCCGCCGAGCAGGGCTGAACACAGGCCGCTGCTCAGCTGGCTCTGCGCCTGCTTGGAAGGCTTTAAAGTTGGTTCTGCTGGAGATTCTGTCGATGCCCTGGTTCAGACTTGGAATAATTAACTTACTAGGGCAGTAGACATCATTGCCCCTAAGCACCTTCTCCAACACACTTCTAAATTAGCCCCTTGGTATACAGAAGAATTAGAGGAGCTGAAGCAGCAAGGTAGACAGCAAGAGCGCAAGTGGAGAAAGACTTGGTTCTAATCCAACAGATTACAACACACAGCCCATTTGAAGATCTATGCCAGTGATTCTCAAACTTGGGTCCTCAGGTGTTATTGGACTTCAACTCCCATAATCCCCAACCAAAGGCCACTGAGGCTGGGGATTATGGGAGTTGAAGTCCAATAACACCTGAGGACCAAAGTTTGAGAATCCCTGATCTATGCTCTAGCAATATGTGTAGCAAAGAAGCAGTTCTTTTCTGCCCACATGGCTTCTGCAAGCTCACATCCAGTGGAGTTGTCTAGGGTTGTGAGAGGGCTAGTACATGCCCCTCCTCCCTTGACTGATATTTTTACCCATTGTGACTTTTTAATTATTTTTGTGCAGATAAAAATCTCATATTTGAGCTGAACTAGACTCTACACTGCAGAGTCGATTGTGGAGGTGACCAGCAGCTCCTCTTGTATGGTTAAATTGCATCAATTTCAGTTTGTGACTCCCAAGTACATGGACAAGCTGCTTCAGACACTTTGCCTTACCTGCCTCTTGATCCTTGCCCAACATGGCTTATATGATCGAGCAGGGAGGTTATTGGAGAGGGTCTTGTTAAGATCATTAATGTTTCTCTGAGGGAGGGCATAATGCCTCCTTGTCTCAAGGAGGCAATATTAGACCACTGTTGAAGAAACCTGCATTTGATCCCTCAGAATTAGGCACTTATAGACCTGTCCCCAATCTCCCATCAGCAAAGTGATTGAGAGGATAATGGCGTCTCTGCTATAGGAAGTCTTGGAAGAAGCAGATTATCTGGACCCATTTCAAACTGGTTTTGGTGTAGGCTATGGGGTTGAGAAGGCCTTGGTTGGCCTGTTGGATGATCTCCAATTAGGAATCAACAGGGGGAGCGTGACTCTGTTGATCCTTTTGGATCACTTGGCAGCTTTAGATACCATTGACCATGGTATCTTTCTGGAGCGCCTGAGGGGGTTGCGAATGGGAGGTGCTGCTTTGCAGTGGTTCCGCTCCTACCTGGTAGATACCAGATGGTGTCGCTTGGAGTTTGACGCTTACTATGAATGAGCAGGAGCTGACCTGAGAAGCAAGCAAGAAGTAAGCAAGCTTTTCTACCACTACCACCCCCTTTTTTCTTTAAACAAACAAACAGGAGGAAGGGGAGATTTTGAAGGGCTGGTTTCTCTTTAGGGGAGAAGTCCCTGTGTGTGTGTTTTTTTTGTGCCAGGGTTTGCTTTTGCCATGGCTTGTTTTGGGGGCTGTTTTGGCTTTCAGTTTTTGTTCTCTTTCTTACCTGCTGAGAGACATTGGGAGGAGCCAGCTAAGGATGTGAGGTGCGTCATGCCTGGTCGAGGGGCTGCATTCCTGCTGACCCACATTCCTGTTCAGTTTGAAGCCTACTTTCTATATAAGAGGCAATGGCCAGGGAGAGATTAGCGAACAGGGATTAGCAAACAGGGTCATTGGAGTTTTGCATGGAGTTTAGCAGGGAAGTATGTGTAGGAGCTCAAAAGGAGGCCTCTTGATCACAAGGAGACCAGCAGGAAGAAAAGGTAAGTACTACTCTTTCATATTCTCAGCGAAGGAAGTTTAAACTGTCTACAGCTAAGGCCTAACTCGCAAATAAACAACCCCCAAATACTCTAAACTGGTGTTTCTCAGCTGCTGGCCCGCAGACTGGTGCTGGTCCACAAGGTGTTGAGTGCCAGGTCCGTGAGGAATTAACCCTCCAAAAACCAATTTTGGGCTGGTGGGGGCTGCCGCCGCCGGGAGCTCTCCAGAGCTCATTTCTAGGCAGGCAGGCTGGCCTCGCTGCTGGGATAAAGTTCATTTTGCTTCCTCAGAATGAATGCTATCCCAGCAGCGAGGCCTGCCTGCCTAGCAATGAACTCCGGAGAGCTCCTGGCAACAGCCCCCACTGGTCCAAAATTGTTTTGGGGCTGCGGGAGGTGGGGCTAGAAGAGGCCAAATAAACTTGTTTTGCAATAGCAGATTCTCTGTCACCTGTGCAATAGCCTGCTCATACGTGACTAACACCCTCCTCCCACTCCCATATCCCCACCAAAATCTATTCCTATTTCATACTGGTGCCATTTTGCCACTAGCCAGCTAGCATCGTTCACATGTACCACGTGCTTTGCGGTTGTTAATTTTGTTTAATTTGTGCCAAGTGTTTTTGTTTTGTCATTATGAGTTCCAAATGGAATAACCAGACCAGTTTGTTCAAGTTTTTGAATAAAAGATCAAGACCATCGAACCAAGATTTGTCTACGGAAAATGAAGATTATGCTTCTCCAAGCACAAGTCATTTGGCTACAATCTCCAATGATGGCTACATTTCTGCAGGGACAAGCACACACGGAGCCAGTTCTGATTCAGACTCAGTCTACAAATGAAAGTGTCCACCCTATAAAAACAAACAAAAGGTATGTCTATTCATAAATACAATGCAGATTACTTTCAGTATGGATTTATTTGCAGCCCTGGTTCTGAAAAGGTACTGAAACCTCAGAGTGTGATATGTTCCACTGTATTATCCAATGAAGCTATGAAGAAATGAGTCATTTCCTACAAGAGAATCTCTTCTCAGAACACTTCAGACATTGAAAACAACAAAACCCAGTGCCCCATGGGTTTGTCGTTCTGGGGGTGGTTGGAACCCGATGTGTACTTCACAACAACCCACCCTGGGCCACCCTGGTGCCTCCTAAGTAGAGTCATGGGGCTGCTGAATTTCCCCATTATTCCCTATGGCAGGAAAGCTTACAGACACACAAACTTCATAACAAAATTAAAAATCACCCCTTTCAAACATTTATTTGAAATCTGGATGGTAGCAGGCACTCATTGGGCACTACCACCCACCCCACTCTTCTGCCACCAGAACCCCTTTTTTGCCCCAAATCAATTTGGAAAATTCAGGTACAAATAAAATCTGGGGGATTCATGGGAGCAGATTCAGACCCAAAACAAATTATTATTATTATTATTATTATTATTATTATTATTATTATTATTAAAACAATAATTCAATTTCTATATTGCCCTCCCAAAAATGGCTCAGGGATGGATCCCTGTCCCCAAAGGGCTCACAATCTAAAAAGAAACATAAGATAGACACCAGCAACAGTCACTGGAGGTACTGTACTGGGGGTGGATAGGCCCAGTTACTCTCCCCCTGCCAAGTAAAGAGAATCACCACGTTAAAAGGTGCCTCTTTGCCAAGTTAGCAGGGGTTATTGCAACATTTGATTAGTGCTGAACAAATAATCAAAGATGAAAATTGATGCATGCACATCCCTATTTTTTAGTTTAGAAAAAAGATGACTGAGAGGAGACATGATAGAGGTCTGTAAAATCATGTATGGTGTAAAGAAAGTTGATAGAGATAAATATTTCTCCCTTTCGTGTAACACTAGAACCAGGGGTCATTCCATAAAACTGATTGCCAAGAATTTTATGACTGACAAAAGGAAGTATTTTTTCACACAATGCATAATTAACTGATGGGATTCTCTGCCACAAGATGTGGTAACAGCCAGCAGCCTGGATGGATTTAAGAAGGGCTTAGATAAATTAATGGAGGACAGGTCTTTCAATGGCTACAAGTCTGAGGGCTATAGGCCACCTCCAGCCTCAGAGATGGGATGCCTTTAAATACCAGTTACAAGGGGGTAGCAGTAGGGGAGAGGCCATGCCCTCGGTTCTTGCCTGTGGGCTTCCCAGAGGAATCTGGTGGGCCACTGTGTGAAGAAGGATGCTGGACTTGATGGGCCTTGGGCCTGATCTAGAAGGGCTTTCCTTATGTTATTATGGAGATCGTTGGTCTTCAGCATTAGAGCTATTGTATGGAGTTGTGCAGGGCTCCATTCTAACTCCAATGCTTTTTAACATCTATATGAAACTGCTGGGTGAGATCATCAGGGAATCTGGTGCAGGGTGTTATCAATATGCTGATGACACCCAAATCTATTTCTCCATGTCAACTTCATCAGGAAATGGCCTAACTTCCCTAAATGGCTGCTTGTTGGAGGCAGTAATGGGCTGGATGAGAGAGAACAAACTGAGGCTGAATCCAAGCAATACGGAGGTGCTCATTGTGGGAGGCCAGAACTGAGTAAGTGGCTTAGATCAGTCTGTTTTGGATGGGCTTACACTCCCCTAGAAAGAGCAGGTACATAGTCTGAGAGTACTTCTTGACCCAAACCTCTCCTTGGGTTTCTCAGTTTGAAGCAGTGGTCAGGATGGGTTTCCATCAGCTTTGGTTTCCACCAGCTGCATCCATTTCTGGACATAAATGACTTTAAAACAGTGGTGCATATGCTGGTAACATCTAGGGGTGTGCATGGTCCGGAGTCCCCCCCCCCCAGTCCGGCAGGGGGGGACTGTGACTTTAAGCGGGGGTGGTGGTAGTACTTACCCCCCCACACCCGCCGCCGCTTTCCCCCCTCCGGCGCTGGTCTGTTGAAAAATCTTCTTGGGGCGGCAGAGTTCCTCCCTGCCACTCCTGCCCCCGTCGTCGTTAGTTAAGGCTTAAAAGAGATGAGCGCTAGCAGTGCGCATGTGCCCTGCGTGGCGCGTGCGCTCGTCTCTGACGCTGCTGCTCATGCGGCAGCGCACATGCGCGCCACTAGTGCTCGTCTCTTTTAAGCCTTAACTAACAATGACGGGGGCAGGGGCGGCAGGGAGGAACTCTGCCGCCCCAAGAAGATTTTTCAACGGACCAGCGCCGGAGGGGGAAGAGCGGCGGCGGCGGCGGGGGGGGAGTACTACCACCACCCCGCTTAAAGTCACAGTCCCCCGCCCATCCGGACCAGTCCGGCGGTCTTTCCCATGGGGCCGGACCAAAACCATGCACACCACTAGTAACATCCAGGTTTGACTACTGCAATTTACTCTACATGGGGCTGCCTTTGTACATAGTCCAGAAACTGCAGCTGGTACAGAATGAAGCAGCCAGGTTGGTCTCTAGGGTTACCCGAAGAGATCATATTACACCCATTTTAAAAGAACGGCACTGACTGCCAGTAAGTTTCCAGGCGAAATACAAAGTGCTGGTTATTACCTATAAAGCCCTGAACGGCTTGAGTTCAAGGTATTTAAGATAATGTCTTCTTCTTCATGAACTCTGCCGCCTATTAAAATTATCTGGGGAGGTCTGGTTGCAGTTGCCTCTGGCACGGTTGGTAGTGACTCAAATCCGGGCCTAGGGTAGCCCCAGGATTTTGGAACGTGCTTCCTAATGAAATAGAACCTCCCCTTCTCTGGATATTTTAAAGACATACCTGTGTAGCCAGGCTTTTAGTTTAGTTTTAGAGTTTTTATATGTATTAAACTGTTTCAATTGTGTTAATGTTAGTTTTTGTTTTTGTTTAGATTGCAAACAGCCCAGGCACTTGCATAGGGGGCATTATAGAAATCTGTTAAATAAATTTGCGTGGGTCGAACATCTAAACTGGTGTTTAGAGTATAGTATTATGCATGTAATTCACTATATCAGTGTTCTTTATTGCAAGGCCCTGGGGCCAGTGGCAGCACCCTTCAAACCCAAGTGATGGCTCGCTGACTAATTGTTTATTGGGCCTCTGTGAAGCTTTTAGCCCTGTGAATTCTCTGCACGATCCCCCATTCCCACCATACAGTGCTGTGCTTTGCCCAGTGCCATTGGGCTCTTTTAAGGGAAAAAGAGCCCTCTTGAGCCTCAGAGCCTCTGTTTCTCCGCACTAAAAAAAGCATGGTACTGTGAGAAAGTCAGAGTCACTTTGTTGTTGTTGCTGCCAAAGTGCCCACATCTGAAAAATAGTCAAGTTCACTGCACTATGAACTTTTATTGAAAAGCAGTAGATAAATATTCATCTCGGCGAGAAGTTAGAGTAACTTCTCTAACATCTAGTTCTGCATTTCATTTGGTGAGAGAAACTACCAGCTGGGCAAAGCTGAAAAGCCTTAGCCATAGTTGAGACAATCCGAACACCTGATGTCAGAATAAGTTTACATACCTATTTTTGTAGCAAGTAAGCATCCTGACTGCAAGGCGTTTTGCCCTCCGAGTGCATTGAGTTTCTTGGTTATATGCACAGCCCTTCATTTTAACCTGTTCATTTTTAACCACAATCATTTAGATTAAAAATTAATCAGATGGGCCAGAGCCTATTGAGCCCTTATCATCATCATCATCATTACAAAGGCTTGCCAAATTGCAGCCCAGATAATGTGTATTTATGTTTCAACACAGTGATAAAAGTGGGAGACACGGGGTCGCCACAGGTTCCTCCACCTCTTCTTTTCCCTTTGGTCCCACTCATCTCCCTTGCCTGCATTAGAGAAAATGCAGTGACTGCAGGAGGAAAGGATCAGGGGCGGGAAAGATCCATTGTAGCAGAAGCGACAAAAAAAGTCCACTTGCAGTAGCAGCTCAGGACCACTGTGTGCCTGAGACACAGCACCAAATACCCCTCTCAAACACACTCCTTCATTCATTTTATTTTTCCCTATAGTGATGGTGATAACGGCCACAACTGCTTGACTAGGCACGTGGGCAGACATGCACACCCATCCTGCCTACCTTCTCCTTCACAGTGGCGCCGGCCACCATTTGACTCGGTATGCACCCATTCCTGCTCCCCTCAGATGCTCTGGGCTTGTTATCAAAGGGGGGGGGCACTCTGGAGAGCAGCTCCAGGTCTCCACTTCCCTTTTGAGGTTTCCTCTTACGTGTTCTCCCCCTTGAGGGGAGGACTGCCTCAGAGCGGCTCTCTTCTGAGTGATGGCTGTGCCGAGGGAGAACCGTGAGGTGTCAGGGGCAACAGGGGGTTTCTTGCTACCCTGCTGACACCGCTATAATCTGCCACTTATTTGTTTTACGTACCACCTTCCATAAAATTATCCCCAAATGGATCATTTATAGGCAACCAACTCACTGACCTGAGGTAGCCACCTCATGGAAGGGCCACCCCTGAGCACTTCATAAAAATGGGAAAACGTGGGGTTGCCGTGAAGCTGGGAGGAAGGGAATAACCATGGCTTTGCTGACTCTCAGTTTATTCATGCAATTAAAAGTAAACGCATATTCCCTGGATTGCAATGCAACCTGGGAACCCTATCACTACAACAACACAGGGCTGCCAACTAGACAGTAAAACAAAAAATGTCCCTTTAACAGAGAGCTGAGCTGCATAAATCACAAGGTGATTCTTCTCATGGCATGGAACTAAACATTATCAGCTGATGGCTGCCTCAGACTAAACTACTGATAAAAGAACAGCAACAAAGGTCAGCCCAGCTTGGGGGAACTCCTAGATCCAACCTTGCACAAGGTATCCATATCTCAGTATGCTTTCCCCCCCTAAGTTTGACCTGTTCACTCCTAGAAACAGATTGTGGTTAGCCATACTTTAGTAATATTCAGCCTTGATTACTAAAATGCTGCATTAAATATATAGCTGCCTGTGAGAAGTCTTAAAAAACTTCAGTTGATTCAGAATATGGTGGCCAGGTGGACACATCGAAATGAGCACACTATATCTCTACTTGGGGCCCTACAACATGTGCTTGAAATGTAATTAGCCTTGATAGCTTTGGTTTTTCCTTGGTAAATAGCAACTGGGCCAGGGACCCATGGGCTGGAATTATCGTATGGGCTTAAAGCCCACCCCCACCATGCTCCTGATCCACAGGAAAGACTAAAGCTGTCAAGGGCTAATCAGCACCCGTAGTTTGGCCTTAAATACCATTGTTGGCAGAAGTGCTCTTACCCATGGACTTCGGGGCTGAAGTCCAGGGTCTCCACAGCCCCTGGGGGCTCCCAAATCCTCTTTAGTCTGTTTTGGGTGGTGTGGTCACCCAGCGGAGCATGATGATGCTTAATTTTCAGGGGAGGGGGGCCAAAGTCCTTTATGTCCAGGCTCCAGAATTACTTAGGTGTACCTCTGATGGTTGGTAGGGCTATGTAAAACAGCCTTGTTTAGATTCAAGAGCCAGTAGCACTCTTACTCCTGGACTTCGAGGCTGAAGTCCAGGGCCTCCACAAACCCTGGGGACCCCCAAATCCTCTTTAGACCATCCTGGGTGCTGTGGTTGCTGCTGGCTTGCACTGTGTCAGGTGGCTGAGCGTCATTATGACCTCTGCTAGGTGCTTTAGAGACAGAGAGGGAAGTGGGGGAAGGACTGTATGGGATAGGAATATGGTAAGTTGTGTGTTGAAATGTTTCTGCTACTGCATATTTGCATAAATATAACTCACTTGTTAAAAAAAATACTGTGTTTGTCACGGTGTGTGTGTGTAGGTGTATGATGCTTAACTTGCAGTGGGAGGGGGCCTCCAAAGGCCTTTAGGTTGAGGCTGCAAAATTACCTAAGTGCACCTGTTCAGGGCCTGTGATTTGATTCAGGGCTTTGCTCCAGACTGATGTGAAGATAGTGCTTAAATTCAAGACTGAAGTGTAATTTTTCCAGGTACTTATCCTGTGCTTTGAAGGTACTTACCAGATCAGGCTGGAGAAAGACTAAACGTAATTCATCTTGTTCCCAGCAGCAGTGGCAATGGTGGCTGGCAGTTTAAAGTGATTTCCAAGTCCAACATGGCTTTCCCACACCAGTCCTTGGAATAGCAAAGGTGCTTCTGGGAACTGTAGACTTTGCTGGGGCCAGTTTCCAGGAGCCGCTGCTCCATTCCCAGGATTGCAGCGGAAACCATGCCAGGGGTCACTTTAAATCACAAGCCACGACTAGTGCTACTCCTTCATCTTCATCACTGAGAGCATGATGACTACCTTCAGCTTGTCTCCTGCTTAGTCCAGTAAGTACCTTCAGAGTCAGGGGAGCAGTGGGCCACAGTGAGGGAGAGAATGTGTGGACCTGCAGCTTTCAGTGGGCTTACACTGTAATTCTCTGTAATTTTGGTGACTAGTGACTCTGTGTTGCATTGTATGAATGGCTTTACAGGCTGTTTACCATAATTTTAATGCCTAGTCTGAACTGACTGTTTTTGTGTTGCTTGACAACTCCCAGTATTCTCCATATTGGTTTTTATCCGCTGTTCAAGGATGTGTTGAACAGCATGCCCTACCTGCTCCTTTCTGGCATGTTTTACTGCTATTATATTTTAACTGATTTGTTGTTTTAATTATTTGTTAGCCACTTTTGAGTGCCAGATAAGCAGCATCGACATATTGGCTTGGATGCAAACTTGGCACTCTGCTCCTAGGGGCCCCTTCTATGAATGGAAAGAGTTGCGTTCACAGAAGGGGTCCTTTACAATTCTCCTTTCTGTGAATGGTAGGGGCTTCCACAAGCTGAGCACTAGGATGGATCCAAGTCATTTTAAATAAAGCAATCTATTTAGACTCTATTAATATAGAAAGCTGAATGCCTGATTTCTCACGCTTTATTGCGAAGGCATTCACTTGAAACTTATGACTTCCTGTTTTTGTGAGGAAGTTGTATAGGAATGGCCTCCTTTTGGGTGTTCATATCTGCTGCCAGCTTTTCAGTGTAGCTGTGCTTCTAATAGCAGCTTGATGTGCAGACTATGGCATGTTGTAAAAAGCTTTCACCTGCTGATTTCTATATATCAAACTGCTCTTAAGGGCACATGAGTAGGCCAGACTACTTTTGCTGGTCAATAGGCAGCCCTTCTGCACAGTGCTCTTTCCACAATCCCCATCTGGTATCTAAGCAAGCCTGATTTCTTTAGATACCATCTGGTCTCACAAGTTAGGAACTGCTCTTTTCATCTAAAAAGAGTCAACACTTTAAAAAACAACAACAACAAAAACCTACTGCAGTTATAGGCCTTCAATAGCAGAAACTGGCACATAGATAATGTTCCATTTGGCTGATTTCGATCACTTTTCTTCAGGGCAGGAAAAGCTGCAGGTAGCTGTTAATATCCCTGTTTTGTGCTGTTGCTGCAAATTGGGCAAATTTCTGACTGTTGGGCAAACTTCAGCCCCAGGACTATTTTTGGATTACACACTGAAAATCCAACTTACTCCTAAACTACTCTCCAGTGATTGCTGCAGACCAGTGTTTATCTATGCACTCTTCCTGGTCATGGGATTTAAAAGATTACCTCCTGGAGTTCCCTGATTTGCTGATGAAGCTGAACTTTGATCTTTAAGGGCTGGAAGCAAGATTAGCTAGACATTCTCTGCTTGGTTGCTTGTCCTTGCCCTGATTAGTCCACACCCAGTCTCAGACACAATCTTCATGTTTCAGTCTTTTATTTCTGCTCCAACATGCTCCTTGTCACTGGCTTCAGCAGGATATTGAATGACACATTGCAAAGCATAGCTGCAGGGGCGTAGCTATAATTGAGCGAAAGGGTTCAAAGAATACGGGCCGCCAGCTCCTGAGGGCCCTCCAGATCCACCCCTCCCTATTGTCTTCATTATCTCCCTCACTCTGGGGGGCCGCCAGAGAGAGGGATGAACACGGGCCCCCTCTTCCCTAGCTACGCCCCTGCATAGCTGTCTACGTGCTCCAAAGCACAATTTACAGACAACATCCATGAAAGGAATGAAATTTAAAAAGAGCATGACAAAAGGGTGTGTGTGTGTGTGGCAGGGGGGACGGGATCCTGATACCTTTTCTCTATTTTATATGCATGAATATCATGCACAGATATGTCCCTGCATTACCTTCCTCCATTACCCATGAAGGGCAGGATAAATAACAAGAACTTTGTGTTGCTGTAACTAAGCCAGATAATCCAAGGAGCTAGAAACCCCAAGACTTGAGAGTCCAGAGTTAAATTCCCCGTTCAGTCCCGAAACCCTCTGGGTGACTCTGGGCCAGTGTCCTATCTCTCAACCTAACCTACCTCACAGAATTATATTGTAAGGATAAACACAACCATGTACACTGCCCTGGGCTCCCCATAGGAACAGCAGGATATAAAGGTAATATTTTTCCTCAAGTCTCTACACAAGTATTTGTGCTTATCTCACTATAAATGTCAAGCTGATATGAGATTTTAAAATGCTTAAACAGGAGCAGAGCTATCGCTGTTCTAGGGTATCCCCTGAACATGGGCCCATCTACCACTTGCAGCTATGCCCCTCCTCCCTTCTTACTGCGAGCTGGTTGGCCAACCACAGCTGCCATTCCCACTCCTTTGCGCCCATGCCTGCCTGCCTGCCTCCTGCCACCTCCTGTGGCCTTCCTCTGCTTGCAACCTCCTGCCTCCTTTGTGCTTACGCCTGCCCACCACGCCTGCCTCCTCTTCTGCTGTTCCTGCATGCAGAAGCAGGAAGCCCTTGCACCTGGTGCTCATGGGCAGAGGGGAATTAGGATGGAGAAGAGGGAAAGAGGTAGGCAGGGGGAGATGGGGTTGCCAACATGCAGTTGCCTGAATACAGGAGACAGGTTGGGAGGCATGGCCACCATTTCTGCACAAGCTCTCTGTCCCTGCTTGCAACCTCAGACAAGAGGAACAGACCCCTTCAACTCTTCCCCTCAATGTGAAGTTTGCAGAGTAGCAAAATCACCTCCCCCACGATTTACTCCAGTTTCACTTTCTCCAACTGTTTTTCACATGGCAAAACATCAGAAAGATTGGTAAGGAATCCTCATTGCCATGCTGAGACCTTTCTTTTGCTGCTTAAAATAGATGTATTTTATGCCCTTTTTTAAAAAAGTGCCAATATTTTTAGAACTTGACCAGAAACTGCTTCAGAACAGGAAGCGCAGGAAACACCACGCTGTAGGTGACAGAGAGCCAGCGTGGTGTAGTGGTTAGAGTGCCAGACTAGGACCGCGGAGACCCGAGTTCAAATCCCCATTCAGCCATACTTGCTGGGTGACTCTGGGCCAGTCACTTCTCTCTCAGCCTAACCTACTTCACAGGGTTGTTGTGAGGAGAAACCAAAGTATGTAGTACACCTCTCTGGGCTTCTTGGAGGAAAAGCGGGATATAAAATGTAGATGATGATGATGATAATAATAATAATAATAATAATAAAAGTGAACCTGGGTACAGGTCCCTGAATTGATAGCATTCTGCTGTATCTGTATTCAACATAGCCTGTGAAAAACCTTACAGATCTGTACCTCTGGTATGTTTCCCAGACTATGGGAAATAACTATATCGGGCAGCAGCAATATAGGAAGGTGCTGAAATGCATCATCTTATACTGCGTGAGAGGAGGCAATGGTAAACCCCTCCTAGCAACCACAGAGGCCTGTGGTTTTCTTTGGTAGAATATAGGAGTCGACAGAGACTTGAAGGCACACTTTATTTTACCTGTGAACATTGTACACTCGTAGGAGTGTTGAACATAATGTGTGAATAGGGCTACTATGTACCATGCATAAGGTAATATGTCTGGCTCTCGGTTATAGGATTACCATGAACTGCATTGTACTACATGATTTTGAATTATTTTACATTTGGTCTGCTTTGTACTAAAAAACTGATAGCTGACGTAATCTTTCCTGGGTCTAGGGAAGGCATTAGGAAAGCCATTGTCAAAATTACCTACATTTTTAATGTGCCCTGTGCTAGTGGAACTGGAGAAAAAGGGAGATAAGACAAGGAAGGAAGCCAATGACAAATATATTCAGAAACAAACAACATTTTCAAAGATAAATATAATATTGTTGGTCACAGACAAATACAAAATGTTTAGGAAAATATGATATAGAATTTAACAAATATAATGCACTGTAACTGTATATAGGATCTTGTGGTATAGACTACAGTTCACAACAGTGTGCATGAAAATATTGTTCAGTTACTGGAAACTCATTGAGGGGCTGAGCAGCCTGTCCTGTGCAGTTTTCATATATCTACAACTCTTGTCAAGATAGCCACTGGAGATATCAAAGCCCTAAAGCCACTTGCTTCAGTACAATGGATATTTATATACTGCTTTTCAACAAGAGTTTCTAAAGCGGTTTACAATAAAATGGCTCCCTGTCCACAAAGAGCTCACAATCCAAAAAAAGAAATATAAGATAGATACCAGCTACAGCCACTAGAGGGATGGATAGGGCTGAGGATGGATAGGGCTAAGACATGGGATGAGCCACAGCTCCTATGAAGAAATGGCACAGAAGGAGAAGGTGCAATTTCAAGTTGCAGCCAGCCATCTGTACTGACTGTCTGTACCATCTTGCATATTTTTTATTCTGTGTATTTTTCTCTCTTCAACTGTTGATGCAGAAAGATGAAGAGAGATATTTAATACAGTCAGACAGGTTTTCACTGAGACAACTGGAAATGCACCATTAGGCCTAAATAATAAATAGATGCCAACTACCAGCATATCTTCACCACCAGATTTTGCTACCAGCTGCAGATTTTGCTACCAAAATTCAGCAGGGATGCACAAAATGGTGGGATGTCTGGTCCAATTTCTGGAAAGACTGAGCAGTAAATAAAATCCTTGTGCATCCCACCTTGTAAAATTATTGTACATCCAAATACCACCAGGCTTTTTTGGGGGGGGGGGACTTGCTTTCAGAAAGATCATCCCTAGACAAAAGCTGTAGGTGCTCTGTCTTCTGTCTTCTGCCTTTGTCCTTCACAAGTGCTGCCACCTACCTTCTTCCCCACACCTGCAATGGGCTACAGGTCTCTAATTTTGCTCTCTAATTTAGTCAACTGATTTAGGTCTCTAATTTAGTCAACTGATCAGGATGGTGTATGAGATCCATAATGGAAGACTAGAGGTGAATGGCACAGTAGCTGCAACTTCACTCTCTGCCTTTGGTCATTTAAAGGAACTACTATATTACACATATTTATACACCACTTTTCAAGCAAAGTTCTCAAAGCAGTTTACACAGAAAAATAAACATGAATAAAATGGTTCCCTGTCCCCAAAGGGCTCACAAACAATCTTAAAAAGGAAAACATAAGGCAGACACCAGCAACAGCCACAGGAGGAGTGCTGTGTTGGGGAAACAGAAACCAGACCAGCCAGTTAAAAACTATATAAAACATCAACAAGCAGCAAAAGCCTTTAAAAAGGCTTTTTAAAATGTCTTAAACATTTAAAAGCCATTAAAGGCACTAGATAAGAGGATGGACTTTACACGATACCTCCAAAAAAAAGGGGGGGAGGGCAACAAAGAACATAGTGCCAAACTGGCAAGCATGTATAGGAAGGGTCCCACAATTTGGGCACTACCACTGAAAAGGCCCTGTGTTTGGTGGGCAGATATTTGTCAAGGCTATTGAAAGGGCAAAACTAACCAACCCAAGAACTCAGTGTGCTGAGGCAGGATGCCAAATTCTACCCCCCTTGCATGCATACTCTATTCCCCTCTTTCTCTTTAAAGTGCTGATGGCAACAGATGCTGCTGCTTGATTTCATGAGCACACATGCGCATGCACACATACACTCACTTCTGCCTCCTCCATTGTGGTGTCAATCACCATAGCTGTGTGTGCCTTTCTCCCTCATTCGTTGCTAGCTTTACTGTTGGTGAATTTTTGAAATTTTTGTTAAAAATAGCTTGAAATAGTGAAATCTAGCTTGTTTCAGGCCAAAACTTTACAAAAGGTTTTGGATCTGAAGTCCCTTCTTGGACCACCGTTCTACCCCCATGTGGAGGAATCTGCCCTTTGCCTTCATGGAAAGCGGTAACAGCATGTCCCTTTTGCTCCCCCTTTTATATCTCCTGAATGGATGGGCAGGCATACATTTATGAAATCTGGCACACATGAAGCCCACATTGGCAGAACTCTGTGTTATTTTTTTCCAAGGCTATGGGTAACCCCTCTGATAGGGCACTACACTAATAGTTGCTTATAACAATATATCTAAAAGATATTAAAATATCTTTATTGGAGATATTTTCACAATATCTCCATTAAAATCTCCAGACTTGGTTTCATTGGTCGCCTGGAGCCTGATTCCCAGAAACTTCAGGCCAGTCCTATAGGATGAGCAACCTTACTGGAAATGATGGTGCAAAAAACAGGTACGAAAAACAATTCCCATATATTTCGGGGTGGCGGGGGGGGACCTTCCCGGGGTTTTTGCCATGTAATTATCATTTTGATTTATGTTTCAATGGAACACATGCAAAATTCTGCAGTATCTCTGGTTATACATGCTGGGGCATAACTTTGAGAAGAACATTGCTGGAGCATCCAAAGTGTCAAGAGAATCCTTCCGTTCACACTCACTTTGACCAGCTGTGATTCTGAAGTAGGAAATGAAACAGAGAAGTATTTGTGAAACAGAATCTCTTTGTTCCTCACACTGCATGAGCTTCCCTTTTTTACCATCTGCATAACAATTTGAGTTCTTTGCTAAAGTCAATTAGACTGATCCAATGATTTGTTGCACAGGTGGGAAAGCTCCTATATGAACCGGTTTTTCATCATTGTAATAGTAGTGGCTGCTAAGAATCCACACAAAAAGATGAGAAAGTGGGGCTGGGGCTGTCATTGATGTAACTAGGAAAGTCTAGAGAAGAGACCCAATGAAGGCATACTCATTCCTTCCACTTCTGTATTATATATACACATTGTGCAATTCAGCTTTACACAGGTCAACTGGATATTTAACATTTGCCAAGGCTATTCAATATAGCCACCTAATGGCTCAGTGGGGAAATGCTTGACTAAGAAGCAGAAGGTTGTGGGTTCAAATCCCCACTGGTACTATATTGGGCAGCAGCGATATAGGAAGATGCTGAAAGGCATCGCAGGAGAAGGCAATGATAAACCCCTCCTGTATTCTACCAAAAGGAAAACCACAGGGTTCTGTGGGCACCAGGAGTTGAAATCTTCTTGACGGCACACTTTACCTTTAAGGCTATTCAAAAGATGCTTTTGAAAAACATTCAAGTAAAGTGAAAAGAGGTGTAAAGCAAAATAAAGAGTGAGTTGAAAGGGCTTTACAACAGGATTAAACAAACCCACAGTCTATCAAAGTTATTAGCCATATTTGATAAAAACAGAACCTCCATGTTTGTTTGTTTTGTTACATTTGTATACCGCCTTTCATTAAAACAATCCCAAGTCAGCTGACACAGAAAAATTAAGACTATAAAAACTACACAATTAAAATATTAAGCTAGAAAATGAAAACATAGATCTGACTAAAAAGATTTAAAATACAAGCACAATATAACCATGTAAATTACAAAGCAGCAGCAGCAGAGACAATCATATAAAAGCCTGGGTAAAAAGCCAAGATTTCACACGCTTTCTAAAAACTGTGATGGAGACCGAGGAGTGAATAGCCACTGAAAGAGTATTCCAGAGTCTGGGGGCAGCAACCAAGAAGGCCCTGTCCCGTGTACACGACAGTCAAACCTCCCTCATTGTCGGCACCCGGAGCAGAGCCCCCTCAGATGACCTTGTCAAATGGGCAGCAACCCTTGGGAGCAGGCAGTCCCTCAGGTATCCAGGGCCCAAACCATTAAGGGCTTTATAGGTCAAAACCAGCACCTTGAATTGGACCTGGAAACAAATTGGCAGCCAGTGCAGCTCTTTCAAAATGGGTGTGATGTGATCCCAGCGGGCAGCTCCAAATAAAATCCTAGCTGCCACACTTTGCACTAGCTGCAGTTTCCAAATATTGTTCAAGGGTAACTCCACATAGAGCGCATTACAGTAATCCAGCCATGCCGTGATTAAGGCAAAAATAACTAAGGTGCGGGTTCACGGGCAGTATAGCTCAATCCTAGCTAGCCAAATCTGGCTGCCTTCACATGCCCAGTTTCTGAGCTTTCCATAGATATCTAGTAGGTCACTGCTGAGAAAGGAATGTTGAATTAGGTGGATCTTTGATGTGATCCAGCAATTCAGTTTCTGTGGGTGGGAAGAGGATCAAAGATGAGATGGAAACATAATTAATTTGTGGTTTAGAATGATAATGTTTGAAGATCAATATGAAAACTGACATTAAACTATTCTGTTATCATTCATGACATCTTCTAGCCTGCAATGCATTCTGTGTTCCTTAGAAATTTGCATAACACCAGGAAGAGGGAGAAAGAAAGAAAATACTGTATATTATCACCTTACATAATTTACAGATTAAAAGCACCTCTTAGATTCAGTGCAGACATTACATTTCTAAAGATCCCCCCAGCCTATGTTTCAATTAATGTCTCATGTGAAGAACTATGGAAGCTGGAGATGGATACTTCTGCAATTAGAAAAAGTAATTTTACAATTTTTTCCTAATTGCAGAATTAGCTGCAGCAATCTCCCACATGCCTCCTCTTGAAATATTACAATGCTCATGTAAGTTATTTACATGGGTTAGCTGGCTATAAAGATGTCTGCACCTTTTCTTATATTCCAAGTCCCGTGTGGCAAAAAAAATCCCTGATCTGTGAACTCTATGTGCAGATCAGCAGAGGGAGACAGAGCACAATAGTTTGTGTCATGATCTTGCAGCCCTAGCGAGGTATTTGCGTGTCTCTCTATATTTAATCTTCCCATTACCTGTATATGTAAGTGTATAGCCCCTACTAACTTGGCAAAGAGGCACCTTTTAATGTGGCGATTCTCTTTATTTAGCAGGGGGAGAGTAACTGGCCCTATCCACCCCAGCACACTACCTCCAGTGACTGTTGCTGATGTCTATCTTGTGTTTCTTTTTAGATTGTGAGCCTTTTGGGGACAGGGATCCATCTTATTTATGTATTATTTCTCTGTGTAAACCGCGCTGAGCCATTTTTGGAAGGGCGGTATAGAAATCAAATAAATAATAATAAATAATGCAGCACCATGCCTAGCAGCACTTCAAGGAGGAGGAGGAGGAGGAGGAGAAAGAAGAAGAAGAAAGAAGAAGAAGAAGAAGAAATGAAA
The DNA here is from genome assembly GCF_027244095.1 of Hemicordylus capensis. Taxonomy (NCBI): domain Eukaryota; kingdom Metazoa; phylum Chordata; class Lepidosauria; order Squamata; family Cordylidae; genus Hemicordylus; species Hemicordylus capensis. The sequence goes on along the minus strand of NC_069659.1, from coordinate 232,618,729 downwards.
TAGCTAATGGATATATTAGGAATGAAGCTTCAAATAAGAAACTGATGTTTATCTTCAATAATCTGTTTTGTATGCCTTCCTTTGATCCGGCAGTTCAATATAACTGTGTTCATATAACATATAGCAAGTAAGTGTGAGAGAGCCTCCAGTTTCTGCCAGGCATGCACTCCTGCTGCTATTGCCACTTCCATGCTGTCAGATCCCGGAAATGGGCAGAGGATGGCCAGTACCCACCGCTGCCCAACATGGTCAAGCCAAGTTCAAATGACAGGCTTGATATGGGGTGAATGTTGGGCTGAGGTGGGTACAGAACATTTGTGGCCTGACATTTCTAAGTTCTGACAACACAGAAGTGACAGTGGCAGCGAGAGCACACATCTGGCAGGAACCAGCAGTTCTCCCTTTCTTACTTGTGTGAATATTTCCAGCAAAAAATTTTGAATTCTAAAACTACCTACTCTTGTGACTGAATGCTGGCTCTTGTCATTCTTATATTCACCCAACCGTTCACTAGTTAACAGTGAAAGGACAAACTGTAGAAAGCATGAAGAGCTGAAGGCCACGCAAAAATTGTTAGAGGTTGTTGATTTTTTTAACCCTCAGTGGGTAAAACAGCAGAGCACTGAGGAATGAGCACACACTCCAGTGAAAGAGTAGGTAGCAGAGGATGGTTTAGCTGTTGCATCTATTTAGGGAAAAACACATGGAGATCCTTGTAGAACTAAATACTAAGTATTTATTGGTTAAGTACACTTGGATAGGAAAGACCTAAACATAAGGACTACATAATGAATAGGTAAGGAGGGAGAGAGATGTTTCCATCTTCTTTCTAGGAGGAAAGGAAAGGAAGGATTGTGACTCAGCACAGGAAGTGTGGAAGAGTCAGATTGGGGTCACAGAGTCTAGGGAGACCCTTACTCACTGTCTCTACTCCCAATGCCCCTGGTGGTCATTAGGATAGCTGGTGCAAAAGGCTGATGCACTGGAACTCCATCTCCAACAAAAATACCCTCTCTGGCAGATCACATCTCATGAGAATAGGAAGAGGCAAATGAAGGGAGCGAGAATCTGGTCAATCAGATAATTAAAGATGTTGCTCCTTTACTCACACTGGTCAGGCAGAGCCAATGCCAATCCAAGGCATAATGCATTGCAGTGCAACAGAAAATCCCTTTTGAATCTAATTCTCATATATTACTTGTTTCATAATTAAACAAATAAACTGTTTAATTGGTTTTTATCCCATGAGATTGTTTTAACTTTTTATTCTGTGAAATAGAGCTCTTCCAGATGGTGATATATTCTAACTTCAGATTCTAAATTCAAAGTGCTGGTTTTGACCTTTAAAGCCCTTAACAGTTTGGGCTGTGGATATCTGAAAGAATGCCTGCTCCCAGGCAGGTTTCTGCCTGGAGGGGGCTCTGCTCCACATGCCAACGGTGAGGGAGGCTCAGCTGACAAGCACGTGGGACAGGGCCTTCCTGGTCGTTGCCCCCAGGCTTTGGAATGCTCTCCTGGCTGGCTGGCACTTGCTCCTCAGCCTCCCACACAGTTTTTAGGAAACAAGTAAAAACATGGCTCTTCACCAGGCATTTATATGAGAGAACTGTTTTTTGTCATTGCTTTTAGATGAGAGAACTCAGGTTGCTGCTTTGTGTATGACAGAATTCATGTCGCTGCTCTGTTTTATATATATAGGTTTTAAGCTTTTAAAATAAAGAGGTAGCATTTTTATATGTAAATTTAACATTTGTACTTTTGTGTATTGTTTTAATTGTGCATTTTAATTATACTGTGAACTGCCTTGGGATTATTTTAATGAAAGGCAGTATAATAGATAGATAGATAGATAGATAGATAGTTTTGTTTTTACTCTGTTTTATATTTATTGTATTTTAAATTATGTGCACTGCCTAGAGCTGCACATATCAGGCAGTATATAAATTAGATAGATAGACAGACAGAATGGCCATACCAAATTCCAATCGCACATTGAGATGCCTTGCACGTGGCCTGACCTAGTAACTTTCCAGGACATGGCAAAAGTGACACAGCAAAGTGTTACACAGCTACAGCTCCTACCAGTCTGGCATCAGGGATTGGCACAATAAATTCCAGCTCAGCAGGGGGCTTCCTGCCAACCCCAAAAGCCTCTTGGCCTTGATGCTCCTGCTCAGTCTTTGCTGCCTCTGCTTGTTCATGTGTCCTCTTCAATTATCTAAGCAGCAACAGCCACTCACTTGGTACACTCTCCTCTGGGGGGTTATGTGGATTGAGTCAGTGACCAGAAACAGCAACAGTGATGAGAAGGAGCAGAGCCCACTTGGGGAGGGGGCCCACTGAGGGTATCTTGCCCCAGGGTCTCCCCAAACCTGGAACTGCCATTGGTTTCTTGTAACTCCTGCCCACTTCCTCTCCAAGTTATAGACAGACAGTAGTGTCTACCTAGAAACTAAATATGCTTCATCACACCTCTGTCCTTTCTCTTGGGGCCTTCCTGCTTTCAGCCAGGAAACCTACTGAAGTCAGCTTCAAAGCCAGTTTTTCCATGGGCCGATCTGCATCTACAAGTGACAGCCATGCCACCCACAGCTGCCAGATTGGTCACGGATTTACCGATGGGGAAAATCATCCATAAACATAGCCTTTTGAAAAAAGCCAGACTGAATTTAAGGAGCTGGTCCTGTTTAGGACTACTTAGGAGGTACACACTGACCCCTTGCTTTCCCTATATGCTTTCATTTGGGTTAGAAAGAATGGTTTGTGTTACTAGTGATGGACTGTAAGTTGGAGGAATAAGGCTGATGGATGGAAGGTGGAGAGGGAAAGAGAAAATACTGGGGCCTGTCTTAGGAGATGTTGCAGACCATTATCAGACCATTTATCTGTTGTTTCTGTTTTTATCTGTTGTATTGTTTTTATCCCTGTTTTATATGTTTTTAGCTTGATGTTTTTATTGCTTGATGTTTTTATTGCTTTTTATTGTATGTTTTAATTTTTGTAAACCGCCTTGAGGTTTTCTTTTAATGAAAGGTGGTATAGAAATGTAAAAATAAATAAAAAATAAATAAAAACCATTCAGCAAGACAAAGTGGGTTGGTTCTCAGAACATCAGGCTTATATTGCATAGAACTGGCCTTTACAACAGGTTGATTCTGTTTTAAAATGCATGAGTTAAATATTTAGATATTTAATTACATACTTAAACAAGTCTTTTCAGTGGTGGACAGGCCATTAAGCAAGTTTTGTTTTTCAGGCATGAGGGAGGTCTGCCTGTATCCCCAAATGGAGCTCCTTCTGCAACTTAAGAGAGCCCTCTGCTGGTTCAGACACCTTTCTTTCTATTCTGACAAGGAGGCTAAGCAAACAGTTGGTAATGCTTTCCTGAGGATACTTTTGGTTAAACATGTATTCATGCCATTCAATTTCTTTATTTTGGTCAGAGCAACTTAAATACCAACTTTAAACATTAAAATATGCATCTACAAATACGCACTGTCATGGCTTACTCACTCCATCAGCAGCCTTTGTTTTGAGGAACCTGGTTCTGCAAGAGTTGTTTCAATTTACCAGAGACACAAGTTGCAAATTTTTAACTTAATTGAATGAGTGTTTTCAAGTTTTGTTAGCTTTGACATTTCATAACTTGACTTTTTACCAAATAACTAAAGGCATACCATGACAATATCCTTGAATTGTTGACATGAAGTGTGGTGTAGTGGTTAGAGTGCTGGACTAGGACCAGGGAGACCCGAGTTCAAATCCCCATTCAACCATGATACGTGCTGGGTGACTCTGGGCCAGTTATTTCTCTCTCAGCCTAACCTACTTCACAGGGTTGTTGTGAGGAGAAACATAAGTATGTAGTACACCACTTTGGGCTCCTTGGAGGAAGAGCGGGATATAAAATGTAAAAAAATATAAATAAATATAAAAGAAGAAAAGGAAAATATATTGGGGGTGGGGTGGGGAGGCAACCCCACTTCTTAACAACATGAGGATAGCTAGTTGTTGTTTTTTTTTTTAAACACCTTTAAAAATTGCTATAACTCAGTCATTCTTCATCGGAATTTCCTTATATTTGGCCAGATTATACACTTTAGAATACAGATTCTCCAAATTTCCTACAGATAAGGCAAATAGTCTCAACTGTATGATGAATAGAATGTCCATGCTTTATATTGATATTAAGATAAGTGGTTGTTTCAGCATAACAATGTAGGGACTCCCATGCTTGTATAATTTTGACATGAGCATTATCCCAGAGTTTGTGCCTATGCAGGAGTATGAACTGTGCATAGCCCCTAAACTACAACGTGCAAATCAAGATCTCAACTGAATTAGAATTTGGCCAAGTCTACTATATTCTCAGAGCAATCAAGCAATATGACAGCAAGCTGGACCAGACAAGAGTACAGCTCTGTTCTTACTTTGGTCTAAAACTCTATACCTGAAGAAGGAATGTGTGCAGTTTTAAAACTTGTAGAATATCTTTAAATAGCTAATATTTCTGGTTCCTTGTTTCCAGCTGCATGGAAAGCAGAAATTCAGCAGATAAACATTTGTCCCTCAATCCATCAGCAAAGAAACTTCACCACCTGATTTTTCTCATTGTCATTCTGGGGTTAACAACCCTCCAAAACAGAGAAACAAGATGGATCCCTGTCCCCAAAGGGCCCACAATTGATTTTCAGATGACTGTTGAAAGCAATCCTGGAGATACTAGTGGCTTGATCCTGTGAAAAATACAGCAAAATTCCCTGAGGGAATTGGGGGGGTTGGAGCGCGGATTCTTCTCCGGGAATAGCTTAAGCCAGAGTTGGCAACCCTACATGCAGCTGTTAAAGGCACATGAACTCTAATGGTGAAAAACAACAACAAAAACCCCTATCCATGCTGGATCTAGCAACTTAAAGCTGCTTACTAGTAACCTCTCTACATTACAGCCAATTCAGGGCCACAATTAACTGTGCATCTCTAGGACATAGATTTGGTTACAATGTTGTATAAAGAACTGTGCGCAACAAGTTTTAGTTGCTCTTTTTACAGCAACTTTGTAAATAGATTTCCATGGTCAGAGGATACTCTGCTACAAATATGGTTACGTGGGAAGATACATTTGCAGGCAAATGGAAAACATTGCCTCAAGATAACTGGGTGACATAAAGCATTGATTAAAGCTCCATCATTATCTATCTGCCTGCCTATCAACTAGGTCCCAACGTTCCATCACACTCTGACCATGAAACAGAATCTAGGATGTAGCTATGCAGACAAAAGCACACTTTACAATAACACTCATATGTTATGTTCATCACTTGTACAATCAGTGTATACAAGTACAGCTCTATACTCAGGTACAGTTATTCACACATTATGTTGAACGCAGGTGCAGTAGTATACACTTCCTATCTGTATCATGCGTCTGATGGGCCTGTATCCAAGCTCACTTTTAAAATGAAACCAGTTCAGTTATTCACCCAAAGACACATCCCTGTGTACATACATCTGATTCTGAACATCAATACAGCATGAAGTCTGAATAGGGCTAATGGCTTCTGCTCATTAGGTACAAGGTGCAGGTTAAGGCCTCACTCCAGTTGTGTCCCTGAGCGTGACCCATAATGTAACATATTGACTTAAATACTTTTGAAGCAACTTTGTTTTGGGCGGGGTTTTTGCCACAGAATAATTTACAATTGTCATAACTGCTGAAGATCTTATTGAAATACATTGAACAACTGAATCAATTTTTTCCTTGGCACCGGTCTGAGTTTATCTCTTGGTGTTTTTTGTTTGTCTGTTTGTTATTTTGATGTAGCCACTAGGTGGCCTTGCTCTCACTGATAGAAATCCCCTTCATGTGTATTCACAGCCACCTATCACCAAACATTACAGCTTGAGAAGCAGGTAGGATCTATAGACTTCCCCTTGTAACAAGGGGGAGCTCATAATCTCAACACTCATAACAAGCATTTTGCTAGTAACCCAACTAAACTATACACTGGGATTCGATTTCAGTCATACAGCTCAGAGAAAGGGAGGAAAGAGCTGACTGCCTAAGGTTACCTCCTGATCAGAAAAGAAACACCCTGGCCTAATTTTGTGCCTTTAAATGTAGGTTGATCTGCACTGCAGATCTCAGCATGAAGTCTGAGAGTGGCATGACATCTGCATCTCAAGCTATGGTTCAAGGCACAGTTACAGAGTCCAATGGAAAAGTTGGCAGCACTTGACTTCTGAGAGCAGTGAGTTTCTAAGCTTAAAAGTTGTGCACAAATATTCACATAGAACTGACAATCTTCAGCCCCCAGAACTGCCTGCTTCCCACATGTACAATATCTCCTGTTCCTCTCTAGCCTCTCGAATTGGCTAGAAGGCAGAATTTCACCTGGTATGATTTTCCAATCACAAAAATACCGTTGGAAATCTCTCCTATATCAATCTTAAAGATACAGGGGTCCTCCAAGTGGCTAAAATAGCCTGAATCCAAAGAACTGCACCACCAGTACCACATGCCCAAGGAAGGACTGGACTTGTGTTTCTCAAACAACTGTGCCCCCTCCCCCTCTCCTGCCATGTCAAAACAGATCATGGCAAGCCTCAGTGGAGGGGAGCTGCATAAGCAGCTTGTGATATGTATTATTATCATTATTTTATTCAATGTATATGCCGCCCTTCCAAAAATGGCTCAGGGTGGTTTACATCAAAGGAAATAAGTGGTGCAGTGGGGAAATGCTTGAAGGTTGTCGGTTTGAATGCCTGCTGGTACTATATCAGGCAGCAGCGATATAGGAAGATGCTGAAAGGCATCATCTCATACTGTGTGGGAGGAGGCAATGGTAAACCCCTCCTGTGTTCTACCAAAAGAAAACCACGGGGCTCTGTGAGCACAGGGGTCGAAATAGACTTGACGGCACACTTTACCTTTACCTAAAAACAATTAAAATCAATTAACAATTAAAATCAAAACTATAAAAACAGCATAAAACTAATTAACAGTCAAAACATTTAAACAATTGAAAACCCTGGAGAACCAGGCAGAAAACTTACAGCAGTTAAAAACAATTTACAACAAATTAAATACCCTGGAAGGCCAGGCCAAGCAGATAGGTTTTAATGGCTCTCCAGAAGGCCAGCAATGAACTCAGATTATGGATTTCTTCCATAATCTGGCATTCGGGGGCGGGAGGCAGGAATCTGCCTTTTAATTTTTTTAAAAGTGTAAAAAAATGCCACTGAAATGTCATTGGGCACTCCTGAAGGAGCTCTTTATATCTCATTCAATAAATATATCCAGTTATTACTGTTCATTTAAAGTGGATTTTGATTCTCATAAAAGAGTGATCTCTGCCTTTGCAACAATGCTATCAATAGTGTCCACTCCATGGATTGGCAAACAGCACAGCTGGCCTGTGTCTGGAAGGCTGCTATTGATCACAGCTCAAAGGCCCAGCAGGACTCCCTTTTAAGGGTGGTATTATTTGGGCGGGGGCGGGGGGGGGGCCAGAATGCACTTCTGTTCATTTTGAAATAACACAATAGAGTCATATAAGCACAGTGAGGGAGCTCAGAAGAGAGCCTCTCTTTGCCTTCAATCTCTCATTTCAACGGAAGCAGCTACAGCACACATACAACCCCAGAGTTCTATCATCCCATCTGTGGCCTCCATTCTGTACACCCTGTTGCTATTATTACACCACAATCCAAGGAGATTATTGGTGGCGGGGGGCGGGGGAATCAAA